>NC_087204.1:91615137-91680137 GCF_015104395.2 Macrobrachium nipponense
ACATTAAGTTGGTCCAGTTGTTACTTTAAACATATTACAGTCGATTAGGCTTAACATTACGATATGCAGAATTTGAGTTAGGGTGCAGCATTATGTATTAACCAACAAACCTACTGGACGTATACAGTTAACACGAACTAGTCTCCTAACCCTTGAACTGCTCAGGTCGTGTAATATAGTAAGCATTGTGACGGAGGCAGAGCCAAATTTTGCCACAACACAACCTGTCAGGCGAAGTCAGTAAACTTCACGGACAGTGGACAGTATATCATCTACAGCTCAATAAACACATTTCCCTTGAAAGCCGGCTACCTCTCCTGCCAATATTGCAGCAATATTATAGGACTGTGGCAAATAGAACGTTCGTTCACAAGTTCAGACATTGTTTGCAGCAATCGTGATCTAGTGAGACACTTGTCAGTAAAGTGTAACATTGAAACTAAAAACATATTGTGCTATTTTCTTACCTTCGATCAATGTTATTCATACATCACTACATAATAAGTGTGTCGCTTCTACGAGCTTAAAGAATGTTGCCACATAACGGTACGAATGCAAATAACTCAAATATCAAAATGGTAAACAGCAAGTGAAAGCGATACAGTGTAATGTGCAAGAACCCAAGAATAATTCTCTCTCTCTCTCTCTCTCTCTCTCTCTCTCTCTCTCTCTCTCTCTTCTCTCTCTCTCTCTACTTCTGCATTTAGGAGCCTTTGAATAACTAATTTGTGATCATTTATTTCTAGTCTCTCTCTCTCTCTCTCTCTCTCTCTCTCTCTCTCTCTCTCGTTTTGCATTTAGGAGCCTTTGACTTACTGATTTGTGACCATTTATTTCTAACCTCTCTCTCTCTCTCTCTCTCTCTCTCTCTCATATACACACACACAATAATCTCCCACACAGTCTCTCTCTCTCTCTCTCTCTCTCTCTCTCTCTCTCTCTCATCTCTTCTCTCTCTCCTCTCTCCTCCTCTTTTGCATTCGGGCCTTGGAATTACTGATTGTGATCATTTATTTTCTACCTCTCTCTCTCTCTCTCTCTCTCTCCCAAGTTCCTTTCTTCTCTCTCTCTCTCTCTCTCTCTCTCTCTCTCTCTCTCTCTCTCTCTTGGGCTTGAACATTTACCGAAATACGCCAATCACTTCAGTATCCCCCACATTAGATTGAAACTGATTCTCTTTTTACTTAATTTTTTTCCCACATTCACTGCGAAAACACTCCCACGTTCCTTTCTTCAAGGGTATCTACTGACCTACATTAGTTACCCCAGAAGTCCTGTTATTGGTTTTACCACAGCAAAAATAAAGCTGTTCCTATAATATTCAATAACGTTCGCGTTATGCAGAATGTAAAGGTTACAAATTCAGATGAGCGTCTACTTTTTTTTACTTAGTTTCCGTTTCCAGTGAATTTGCAACCTAATCGAACGAATTATTCTTATTCGTAGTAAAATCACTAAATTTACAAACTGGTATTCCTGTTTTTTTCATTGCTTTTTACGGAGTGACATAAGTTTACCTCTAAAAAATTAAAGCACTGCTTCATTAAATTTTTATAAACGGGTGTAATTTGTTCGGTGATTTTGAAATTAATATAAACGAATATAAGGAGCAAAATTCAATCGAAACAAAGTATAGTCAACAGAATAAGGCGAACTTTTTTATTTCATAATTATCAGACGAACTCAACAAATCTGTTAAAGTAGTTAAAACTTCCAGTTTTATTTATAAACTGTCTCCTCAAAATTAATCCATTAAAACAAGTTTTCTCGTGACCTTGGAAGCCTTACAGAAAGTATTAAGAGCTTCAAAGCATAGCTCAAAACAAAAATAATCCCTAGCAACTGGAAAACTTTGAAAATATAAAAGGCGAAACGGAGGAAGTTGGTTTCGGAAAGTTTGTGGACAAGAAAACACATTCGCCACAGCAGTAGCCGTAAGCCTCTGTGTCATTTCCCCTTGGCCTATGGCGCTGAGAACACTTCGTCATCTCTCCTTGAGCGAAAAGCTTCAACTCACCGCTTGAAAGAGAGAGAGAGAGAGAGGACGCGCTCATGAGAGAGCAATTGCAAGTGAGGGAGAGAGAGGGGGCGGGGAAGGGGGGTGACCAGAACAATAAATTAGCTTTACGAGAGGCTTCAGAGTCAGACGTTCAAAGAAAAATGAAGAGATCTGGAATTCCTGAAACGCAGATCCCAGACAAAAGAGAAGTCCTTGCAGTGGAATGGACCGAAAGAACGCTGGTTATTTAACCATTTTTGTGAAGTTACATCCATATTAAGGTGTACAGCATAAGAACCGTGTAAACGTTTTGTTTCGAGGCATAATTTTTACTTGAGTATGCAGAACTTAAAAATGAAAAATTCTGAGGGCATCGAATGATAATACAGCGAGGATTCTGATATTTAGCTAACTCTATTTTTCATACATAACCAGCATGACGAGGCAATAGTCAGCCAGCTTTTCGTGGTATGTTGCATAGCCCTTTTCTACATTCAAATTTGTTTGGACTTTTTTAAAACTGAAATTGAGATAAATATGAAGATATAGAAGGATTTATCGGTTTGTATGTTAGATTTATCCTAAATTTTTCCTTTTTTCATTAATTTACACGATTTTTTCCTGTTTTGTAAACAATTCAGTGCAACCTTTTTCTTTAAGGGTTATATTAATGTTTGATTGGTTGATTACAGACAACCTATTGAGGCTCGTATATCTCTTCTTTTTTATTTTTCAAAAAGAAATGTCTTTGCCGAAATCGTTGTTGAACCAAATGTTTATAATTGAAGTGAACAATCTGTGAAACTGATATCGCATTATACTATTTTTTCTTTTTTAATAAATCCTGTAGCGTATCCCCAAAAAATATGGTAACATTTATTCGAACAATACTATAAATTGTTTGCTAAACTTGAGAAAGTCACGTATATGGTATATTTTTCTTTGGCACATGGATACACAGGGTCCTATTTTACTGTCTTGTTTACACCCACCAAATCCGTTTTCTACACTCCTAACTTAACCAGGCTTAAGCTTAAATATTTGAACACAGGATGCAATAACGAAACCTTTCTAGGTTCTAGGAAAATTAAAAGTATTTTCACTATTACCCTATTTAACATATCTCCAACTATACTTACAGCGTCAAGAAAATGCCATAATAACTTGAAACTAGGACTTCTGGGGTATTTTGTACTGTACTAATTAACAATTCCGCAAACAAAACAAAAAATAAAAACAAAAAAAACTAGACACATGATAGCATGGATGACGTAACAGATTGCGTGTACGTACGCGCATGTGTTCTCTACATTCAGATCTCTACTGGGTTTATCCCGTAAGGAGGTAGTGCCGTCAGCGCACCTCCAGTGGTGCACTGTAGGCATTATTTAATGTTGTTTGCTGCTTCCCTTCTGCGCCTAGCTACAACCCCTTTCATTCCGTTTACTGTACTACCTTCGTCCATATCCTTTCTTCCATCATACTTCCCGCCCTTTCCTACCATTTATTTCATAGCGCAACTGCGATGTTTTCCTCCCATTGTAGTTCAGCCCCATTTTGCTGTCAATTTCCGTTGCAGCATTGAATGGCTACATAGGGTCTGGTGCTTGGCCTTTGCCTAAATTCTGTATTTTATTCATATTCCCTGCTTGAAACGGTTTCTACTTCATCTACTGAGCAAGTCAATTCTATGTGATATCAATGTGGTTTGACAATTTATTTTATCCTTTTATGTGTAAAATATTATTATTGTTATTGTTGTTGTTGCTGTTGTTGATTTATCATTTGTATTGCAGAGAGCAGCTCCCTTCCTTCCGATCAACCTCGTAACGCACCACCAAACCCTCAAGGAAATAAGCGACGATCACAGTGACATTCTGGAATTCGACCCTGCTTCAGTTTTCCTTGATGCCCGTGATCTGTTATCTTTCAAGAGAAAGGTATGTCTTTTTTCCATTTTCTTATTTTATTATATAATCGCATATTTCTGTCAGATACGGGCTACATATGAATGTTCAGTTGCATGTCCCTTTGTTCTCCGTTTTATAAACCCAAGGAATAAATAGGTATTAAAACAAATAAGGACGCCAGAGTATCGGAACAGATGACCACGGAAAGTGGAAATGTTTTGGAAGAATAAAACACCGTGAGATACTGTATATTTGGAGTAAGCAGGGCAAGTAATTTCAGTGTCGGAATGAATAGCCTGGGTTTAAATCCTACGGCAGCAGGGCAAGCTAATGCAGAGGATACAAAGCAAAAAGAGAAATCTAGTGATAAAAACTTGACGAGAGAGAGAGAGAGAGGCAATGAGAGAGAGATTAGGTGGGGACTTAAGCCGGAGGCCACATTACGAGAGAGAGAGAGAGATTTTATTTATTGATATGATAGTGACTCATTATTTCAGGAATGTTTGTATATCTATCAGTTGAAGCAAAGACTTGAGTGAACTGCGAGGAGAACAAGAGCAATTAATTGTTTGTTACTGATTACTACTAACACTTGTATAGTTTCTTAAAAATGTAATTACGGTCTACGTACTCTTATTATATATAATATTTCCACCGTCCATTCCTACATGAATTTCTTCTTCACCCTGAATTCTTTTTAATGTCGTTGCTCTCAACTTTCAACCCATACACATTTTCAAATAATCTATATCTTTGCAGATTATCTTCTATCACTAATTTGGTATCATCAGGAAACATTTAATAATTCTACACTCAAGTCTTAGATGGAAATTTCTCTAACTTCTCTCATTACTTCATTTGTGGAAACGTCAGAAAGCCACTTTCACATCAGACCAGCCACTCTAGTCTTACTTATTCTCACATAAACAGAACATTCCTTTCATCATAATGCTTTGACATTTCTCTTCAAATTAGCACATGCACCGAACAGCCTCAGCCCCCTTCACTTACTATAACTATCAATTCTATCTTAAGTTTCCTCTAGGCTGAGGTATTTACGTATATCTTATTCATTTTACGTACATTTCTACCACAATTGTTTCACACCAAACATTTGCTACTTACACCCCGACACTTTTTTTCACATTTTCAGTCTTATTTCCTGCCTTACCACCGTCTTAATCAGAATCCTGCCTTACAACTACCACAGAATACTAAGAAATGTTATTCCAATAAACTTCCCAGATTCATTGGTATTCAAACTTTGTTTACTGTGGTCCACCGTTACTACTGTGCAAAAGCATCTTATTCTATTCTTCAGTCTCTCTGTCACCCTTAACATATCTTCGGATAATCCTCTCAGACAAGCATTTTCCAGTTTATTCTAACTCGTAACATTTTCATATTATCTGCAATTGTTTTTGCCACCTCCATCTAAAACCTATCGAAAGTACCCACTCTGTCACCAAAGAGGTACATTCTTTTCAGAAATACTTCTTCACTTTTATCTCGTGGTTTTGACTCTTATTTCTCACTGACCATATACGTATGTGTATTACCTTCCAGAGGAACTTTTTTTCCCACACAGCAATTACTCGGACAAATCCCTAAATTTTCATGCTCCCTTTCTTTTTCCACTCGCTTCTTGTCTATTACCTTAACCATACTCTTGTTAACCCATTAATAATCTCTGTTGTCATGTAGTTACACATCAGACTCCTATTTTGCCTTTTCCAAATTCTCATTACATCATCCAATTAACTTCCTCAATATCAGTGCCTACCAGCCCTTCGGCTAGCTACAACCACATCCACGAATTTTTGTGTTCTTTTCACCTCATTGATATTTTAGCCCACTTTCAATCTATGATCTCTATGCCATTCTCACCCTCTTATTAAACTCGCTGCCTTAACAGCATTTTTAACGTAATGATCTCTTCGTCTACAAAAGATACTTTACTTCATTTCAATATTTATTTCAACCAAACTATTATCAGATAAACCTCGTAGCTGTTCCAAGTTTCCCCATTGCATCAATCAATGTGTTCCTTCATCCACTCCACCGACAACAACCTAATAAGGTCTTTTCCTTTCCATTTTCCTCCTTCACTAAGTTGATAAATATTTTTTAGAAACCATGTACCATTCCAACCAATAAACCTCTCTCAAAACACATATTTTCATGAGGCTTTCTCCATTCCCATTCACACCAGGCATCGAGGCCTACCAACAGTGATGGATATTGACCTTCGGTTGTTTTTTATGGCCAAGAGTTGGCAATTGATATACCCTGCTATCCAGATATACATGGCTTGTGTGGCTTACCATCCTCACTTTGGCATGGGTGCCTGTAAACCTGATTGGTCCTTAGAAATTCATCTGGTTGGGATGGGTATCTTTCAAGGATGAACTCTCTTATCTGCTTTTATTAGTGATATGACACTGTTTTTATCTCATTTGTGGTTCCACTGGGTCAGACTTGTTGGGGGATGAACTCTTCATTATGTTTTTTTTACCGTTTTAATGTACCATGGACATATAATTTTATAACAGAAGGCTCGGGTGTCATCTTGGTTGTCACGTTATTTTTAGAGACTTGTTACCCTCTTGACCACGGTATTGAAGTAGCCTTTAGCTACAAGGTGGTAGGTAGCTTTGCCGAGTGCTACAGTGGACGAGGGCATGGCAGATGTACATAAAGTGCTAGCTGCTGAACTGGACTGAGATGGGAGGCTCTGATGAAGCAGTCTCCCCAAGTTCACGGCCTTCACACACACACACATGTTGGTCCATGTTACTGTCCTAGATTAAAAGGATATCCAAGAAAGGAAATCTAGCCTTTGGTGCTTCTCTTTGTGGTAAATCGTAGGCCATAATTGGGCTTGTAGGCCTCTGTGAGTCACAGAAAAGCTTCATATTCAAGATATTTCCACGTAAGTGTCTTCAATATATCACCTTTATATGTCGGAGGCGTCTTCCCCCCTGAGAACTTAATCCTTAATCCAGTCAAAGAAATTTCCGCAAAAGGAATTAAAGCGGCTGCCATTGATTTCTTAGCTCATCGTGTCTGATGGGTATCGGAATCAGACTTCCTTCATGTAAATGCAAAGGAGGATCTTCAGGGTCTCTCTTGAGATACTGATAGAAGAGATAGGGCTGTCATATTACACCTTCCTGAGGATATAAAGAGCTCCCATCATTGTGCCCTTCAGTGAGGAAGGACTCCACGTCCAATGTATGATTCCTTTGAGGTATTGCATAGCATTAGTTTTAAGACCTCCACAGAGGAGGGAAAGTTGTAGCAAAATAGAGTGAAAAGTGTATATATATATCATATATATATATATATATATATATCTATATATAGATAGAGATATACTGTATTATATAAATATACTATATATATATTATATATATATATATATATATATATATATATAGATATATATATATATATTATATATATATATATACTATAATATTTATATATTATTATTTTTATATAATTATATTATATATATAATATTATAATATATAATAATATTATATAACCTGGATCATGGAAATTTGGAAAGTGGTGAATATATAAATAAAGGCTTAATTAAAGACAAGAAGTCAAAAGGCTTTGTGGCGGTTACTCCATTGTTTCACTAACCTTCGTGGCTTTTGCCATATATGTATAATATATATATATATATATATAGTATATATATATCTATATATATATATATATGTGTGTGTGTGTGTGTGTGTGTGTGTGTGTGTGTGTTTGTGTGTGTATCTATGTATATGTATATATATATATATATATATATATATATATATATATATATATATAATATAATAGTTTTCCAGATAAGTTAGCAGTAATGTTATCTGTGAACCCGTGCAGATATTGTTCTGCTTTAAATTCGACATCGTTCGTGAGTTTTCCACAAAGAATCAATACCAGTAATTCTTTAAAAAAATGAAATTCTTAGTTTTCTTTACCGTTCCAAACAATCGCTATTATTTATTTGTTTGTTTACATTCACATTCGTGACAACCAAGAATAACCGTTAATCTCTCCTCGCCCGCTTCCTCTTTTAGGGTATAAGCGGATATTAGGGTAAAACAAAGTGTCTCATTTAGGGTTGACTTAGTGCAGGTCTACCTGCGGACGATTTTTGGCGCAAAGGAACGATTTTTTTTACGCAGTCCATACATACATACATACATACATACATACATACATACATACACATCCATAGTGGTGGAGGATTTGAATTCTCGCTACAATACATATGGCGTATCGCCACATTATTGCGTGACTTTGTGCTTTGAGAGCAATGACAAGTACATTTTTTTATTCAGTAAACAGGACTACTATTCTTGACCATAGCCAGTCATTGGTGAACTTAAACTTGAAACTGAATCGTCTTGGTATCCCTTTAATATCGCCTTTGCTATTTATTTTATTTAAATTAGTAGGTAATAACAGGCTTTTTGTTCACAAAAAACAAATCAATGTAGTATGCATATGAAAATACTAAATTAATATAGTTCTAGTTTTCTCATTTTATGTTGTAATAGTTCGTCTTTGTTACCTTGTTCAATATGGTGAGAATATAGGAGCTAAAAACACATTGAATGTGTATCATTTTTGATACACATTGATAACACTTCATTCTGAAGTGTTATCGAACCGATGCTAAAGTCTTAAGATTTGAAGAATGCAGCACCTTCATCAGGAAAAAATGGATGTGAATTGTGAAGATTACTCTTGTAGTTTTCACTTTACATATATTGTCCTTGCAGATCTTCCCAGGAACCATTCATTTGCGTTTCCATTGTTGTTTTTGAACGGTATGTAACAAAATTCATTCTGTAACTTTTGTCTAAAAATATTGAATTGCTGTAGCCTTATTGTCGTTCTTAGAGCTTTTATATGATGACAGAGATTACTTGATTTATAGATTTAGACTGCCAAGCCAAGCACTAGGGCACTTGTCATTCAACAGTTTAAATTCTAAGTTTTCATTGCCATCGTTTGTATAGCAGAGAGCTTTTATCGTTGTTAATAAAGCTGCCTGCCAGGTATTTTTAGGAAATATGACGAAATGGTCCATTTTGCTTATTTTTTGGTCAAAAATGCACAAAATTCAGCAAAAAAAAAAAAGGCCAAATTAAATTTTTCTGCTGCTTTCAAGCTGGAATTAGCTAAATGGTCAAAATTAAGAGTTGTTGACAAATTTCGGCAAGAAAGTTCCAAAATATTCCGGAATGGCCAAAACTGGCCAAAATTCAGTAAAAACTTTCAAACCTTGGCAAAACTGCCAAAATTAGCTTTTCGTTCTGTTTTCAACCTGAAATTGGCAAAATCAAAATCTTTGAATTTTGAGAAATTTCGGGCTGAAATGGCCATAACGTATGGGAAATGGTCAAAAATGCCCAAAATTCGGTAAACTGTTAGAATTCATTTCGAAATTTGAGAATTTTTTCCAGTTTTTGTTTTCTTAATGTCCCTGTATTTGATCCCCCTGCCCCTCCCACCCCTCCCCTGCCTTACTACTTCCTCTCAAACCAAGTATTCTTTCGGGAATCGCCGGAGTAAACCATTGAGTCAAAGTGATTTTCCCAAGGTCAGGATTCTTACTCTGTATCCATCCCTGAGACTTACTTTTTATTCGTATCAAATGTCATTTTTTATTTTCATAGGTTTCATACCTATCAATTTATATAGCTGGGAGCTTTTACATTGTTACAGAAGCTTCATGCAGTATTTTTTTGTAATATGATTGGATATTATCTATTTTGCCCATATTCGGTCAGAAATTGCCAAAAATCTGAACACCGGCCAACATTAGCTTGTTTCATTCAAGCTGAAATTTTACAAAATGGTCAACATCTAAATATTTTGACAAAATTCGGTAAAAAGTTTCCAAAATATAGAAGAAAGAGCTAGAATTGGTAAAAAAAAAAAAAATGCCCAAAATTTACCAGAAATGGCAAAAAGAACTTATTGTGATGGTTTTTAGCCAAAATGGTCGGAATTTCAGGATTTGATCAATTTCGGCCTGAAATTGATAAATCGTATCGGGAATGGGCCAAAGTTCGGGAAAAACAGATAACATTCGTTTCGAAAATAGAGAACGGTTTTTTTTTTTACATTTTTTTTTTTACTTTTTTAATTACCTTTTATTTTCCCCTTCTTCCCCATCCTCCTCCCCTCCCCCTCATTCCTCTCGCTAAGTAGTTTCTTCGGAATTGCCGGGGTAAAAAAATTTAAGTCAAACTGATTTCCACTAGATTTGGAAAAATACACTGGTTGTAGACTATCTTAATCGTATTAGGCTCCATGTCTCATTTTTGAGTTTCAAGGGCATTATTTCTATCATTTATATAGCTTGGAGTTTTTATCATTGTTACAGAAGCTCCCTGCCAAGTATTTTTGTAATTTGACTGGAAATTAGCCATTTTGCCCATTATAAATAAAAAAAAAAAAAAAAAAAAAGTCCCCAAAAGTCTGCAAAAACTGGCAAAATGATCTTGTACGCCTTCAAGCTGAAATTGGCCAAAAATTCTGCGAAAATGTAAAAATTTGGCAAAAACTTCTCTTTGCTCTCAAACTGAAATGGCAAAGTGGTTAAAATTCGTCAGTTTTTTTTTTTTTTTTCGATCTGAAATAACCAAAACGTAGCAGTAAATGGCCAAAAAATACCAAATTCGGTAAAAACTGTTAAAATATATTCCGGAAATAGAGAACATTTTTGTGGGCGTTTTCACCTTATTTTTTCAATTACCCTGTATTTTCTTCCCCTTCCTTACTTCTTCCGCCCTCCTCCCTTTCTTACTCCCTCCCCCCTCTTACCAAGTATTATCTTCGGAATCACTGTAGTAAAGCATTATAAGACCTACTGATTTCCACTAGATTTGGAAAGCGACATTGGCTGCAGGGTTGGCTCCATGATCGTTATAGTGTCTCCTTGTGTCATTTTTTAAGATTTTTTAGGAGATTGAGTTTGGAGTGGTTGGAATGCAAGAGTTCTGTTTCATTAATATTTATAAACAACTTTTCTTAGACAACAGACAAGAAAAAGAAAACTAAGCTTTTTGCATTTTTAACAACAGCTTTCTTGCACCAGATTATTTTAAATTTCCTTTGAATGATGACGATTTCGAAATAACTAGAAAGGGTGAACTTAACGACTTTTTTTTTTCTTCTTCGTCTTCGGAAACAATCTTTAAACAAATAAGAAAATCTAGCGGACGAGTTGCAATGTCGGTGAAACTGCATTAAAAACTTCGAGACCAACAACAACTTACTTCACCGATGCAGAAGAATTTGCGAGTCGTGACCAGTATCCCGATGCGAGTTATACGAAGATGTGCATAGTCTACCGTCTTTTGAATTTACTTACATCACCTAGCATCAATTTCCTTTTGAGACTGGGTTCTTGAAGAGAGCGTAAAATAGTAATAAAGTAAATCATATATATATATATATATATATATATATATATATATATATATATATATATATATCTAGACATAGACATAGACATAGATATAATATATAATTTTTTTGTTGACAAGAGTTTACTGCAGTAGTCTAATGTTCTCCCCTCAAAGAAAATACTACTTTTAACTTGTCCCATTTTCTTGCAAACTATTTCGAAGTTTTCTTACAAATTCTCGAAACTTGAGATACCTGGTCCATATCGTGTGTATTTCATCGTCCATGGATAAGATGTAACATCTTTCTTATTTGCGATATTTTGGACTGTCTTAAAGCAAGAACTGTGCCAGCACAAGGAGGATTTAATCTAAAATAAACGCTTTTTACGAACTTTACATAATCACCCATTTCTAATCATTTTAATCATATAATAGTCTCATTGACAGATGTTGCAAATGTAGTGTCGTATTTTTTTATTAGTTCATGTAGAGGAATTTGAAATTCTCAAGTTTTACTTAGTCATTCTTCCCCTCCACTTTTTTGGGGGTCTTGATTTTACCATCATGGCAGTTTTATTTTTTGCACTTCGTTGCTTTTAGGACCTTTACTTTCTATATATATTTGGATTTATGCACTGTAACCTCACTACCATACACTTGATGGTATCAAGTGCCTCTTTCAGGTCACAAGTACTAAATCAGTCGATCACCTGTGTAGAGGATTTTCTCCTTTGGTTTACTGTACTCATTAATGTCAATATTATTGTCGTTTGTCTAGGCAAGGACACACTGGGCAGCTACCAACAGACCCCACTATTCTAGGGGACCTTGCCATCATATATATTCTAATGGTTGAGAGTCTGTTTGTTCTTGGCTTACAGTACATTTTTTCGTATATTAAATATTGATTTTATATCAATTTGCATTGAAAGTACCAATAGACTATAGGTTTGATTTATCGATCTTTACTTTTTCTTCTCGTAAGTGGGCGAGTACACTTTGCCCCTGGCATGCAATGCTGTTATGACAGCCCTGTGTATGTTTATGTACGAGAGAGATCCAATACCGAATTTGTACTTTTATTTGCTGCTCAGTATCATAATTACTATAATTACAGTACGTATTATTTACTATAGCATTCTTAATATTCTTGAAATTTACATTTGCAGTTGTACAGTTCAGTTCTTACTCTTGAAAACTACGTTACGGGAGGGAAATTATGATTATAGTACCATATGGTATCCATAGTCACAGCCTTATCCTGAATTAAACTAATTGACTGGATTTACTTTTGTGATTTTTTTAAGGGATTTGATCGTATACCAAACTGGATTTCTTTTGAGGGAATTAGAAGTCCATACCAAATGATTTTAATCCACGAAGCCCATCACTTAGGATAACTTGTCTCGGCCTCAAATACAAATAACCTAAGTACCCTTATTTCACATGAATACCGAACAGGATACAATCCCTAATAAAAAAAATAAAAAAAAAACTTTGAATACTTAAAAACTAAAAAAAAAAAAAAAAAAAAAAAAAAAAAAAAATAGTACACACCTTGGCCAATCAAATCAAAGTTGGTCATCTTCCCTTAATACAATGAGGCTATTTGTCATTATCGAGAGCTGTTGGCTCAGATGATAATGAGGAAGGGGAGGTTTGTTGGCATAGCCAGAAATTCATCAAAAATTTTCTTTCTGGTTATACTGAAAAATGTGCTTTGGATGTTTTAGGTAGCTCTGTTGTGTTGCTAGGAGACATTTTCTATGTGCATCATTATTTAAAGGACCTGCAAATAGGTTTTGCTTGCACGATGTCTTTCTTTCAGAAGAATGAAGACTAATTTCCTTAAAAACTAAGGATGAATGTGTTGGGAATCTTTAGGTGGATTCTGTAATTTTTGAATTAGGTACACTGAAGTATATATAATACATAATACTACTACACAAGATTGAATTAATGGCCCTTCAACACTGTACATACTTTGTAACTACAATATGTAAGGTTAACATATTGTATATGTATTTTCATTGTTAGAACTCGTTATCTATTCATGCATGAGCACTGCATATTCTTAACAGTACCAGCACATCGGTTATGACTTAAACTTTATTCAGGTTCTTTTAAAACTACTGAACAAGGATAATTTCAACAAAATTTTTGTTTACTGGACTGTGGTGCTACGGTACACTGTAGTGTACACACACATTTTATTATGCTGTACATAAAGTACGTTGTAATTTAAGAAGTAACCTTACTCTACAGCACTGGTTGTTTGTGTATCAGCACCACAAGTATGCTCATCCATAGATTGCTCAACAGGATAATAGTTTAAATAATTTAGCTTTCACTACCCAAGTTCTGTTAAATTAACTCAAAATATGCTCATACTTGATTCTTTGTTTGAATTTCACTTCACACTATGCTAAGACTAGGAAGTACTTGATATAACTTTACCATATGAACTAATAATAAGGATAGAGTTAATTCAACATTTTGTGTAACAGAGCTTCTAAGTATGTATACCGGTCTTGGCTCTATGGGTTTTGCTGACCCAGTGAACATTTCCAAATTTAAGCTACATAAATTACTTGGTTAGGTTGTTTAGAGTAGACTAGCATGAGGAAGCAAGTTTAAAATTAATTATTTTTCTACTATATTAAGCATCTGCAAGACTATAATTGAATAGGTAAGGTATCATTTTGTTTATCCTCACTGCAAAAATTATGTGGAACTTTAATTTTTCCCACAATTCCTCAATGATTTGTATTACTCTACTTGTAAAGATGAATGTACAATAATAATAATAATACAGATGTGCATTTAAAGAAAACAAAATTTCCATCTTTATTTATCAAATAAAGATCTACATTATCATTCTTATAGCATAATCTCACTGTCAGTCGTGGGTATTATCAATTCATCACTTAAACTTATCAACATTATTATGGCAACTAAAAATAAAATTACTTTAAAAAATCATGGAATTCTTTCTCACTTCTCACTCAAAATTTCCAATACATACAGCCTATTAACAATCAATTACATAAATATAAAAAATACAATCTTTCTAATCAATCAGAGTACATGGCATTGGTTACCTGCAAATGAGGCTAGAAGTTTAAATTCCACATATACTATACAAAAATATTTTAATTCATATATTAACCTATTATAATGAATTGTTCAAGTACTGCACAACCCTAATCCCAATTAAAATTCTGTAACATTAAAAATATGGTTAAAAGATCATAGGTATATGTATATACTAATTATGTATATTCATAATTAACTAAAGATGGGTCATTATTTTATTTTGACTGCTTTATTAAAAGTTAGTAATTTTATTTTGACTGCTTTATTACAAGTTCAAGTTCAGAGTCATGGCTTACAAAAACACACAAAATTCTCTCCTGAAACACAATGACTTTTTGCTCTCTACTCACATCACTGTCACTTCTTAACAGTTACTTTGGTCCCACAATTCTGTGATCTCTGACTTACAAAGTAAATTTTGGATGATTTAGGTAAATCTTTACAATTACTTTCATTCCACATGAGTCAAAACTGAGGAATTCTCTCTTGTGGCCAATGCTGTAAATGCAAAGTTGGACAATTTACTGCTTTTTGAGTATGGTGGTACCCTCAACCTCCTTCAAAAAGTAAATCAAAACCCATCAAGATAGCTTTGACAAAATGAAAACATCACACTTTAAATTATTCAATTTACAACATTGCTCGATCAGCATTCAGTAACAATTACTGTTCTGTTCTTGAAATGCAAGAATAGTCTTCTATTTCAATACTTCGAATACATTGTTCATAAACAAAATATCTTATTGTACTAAGTTTAATTTTGTTTAAATCATTACTATGAACATCATAGTTCAATCACAAAATGTGTAACTACTGTCACATGGTTATCACCAACATGAAATCCATTTAACATTCACTCTACTTGATGGCTCAATCATAAACTGCAATGAACATGATTCTTTACAACCACCAACATTGTGACTGTAATGGCACACATGAAGGAAATTATATTAAGGATCCTTATTTTCCACTTTTGGAAATGCTCTAATACTGAGCAGTACAATGGTCATGTAAAATAACACTAGGAAATAAGTGATATACAATCTTTGGAAAGAAATCCATTGAAGTCCAATATAACACACACCTCAAGAGGTCAATTCTTAAAATAAATATCCAAAAAAAATGGTGCATTCTAAAAAATGTGAAAATTGAAAAGGAATAAATCAACTGAACAAGTGTCTAGCAATGTAATAAGGGTTCTACACAGTAGAAACTTATCAAAATATCCAGACTCAACACATGTAATAGAGAATTATAAAAAAAATTGAAAAAGACTTGGTTACAAAAAACAGAAATTGTTTCCTGAGGTATACATCCTTCCATTTTCAACCAAATACTGCTATATAATGGCTACTATTTTAGTAATTCAGCAACATTAAATGAAAGGTACTAAACTAACCACTTTAATGTCCTAAATACGTATTCCACATTCACTAATACTGTATAACCAAGAGTCAGTCTTTGACAGAAGAATTAAAGAGCACTTGAATTTCTGGTTTTTTCCAAAACATTTATTTATAAATTGATTAATCAATAATTGTTGCACTGTTTCCTTATTTCTATGCAAATCTCATGAATCTCAATCATCATGTTTTTTACTCCTTAGCTCTAACAGTTTTTTTTTACCACTCATTACAGTTGCACAACTCAAAGATCCTGTCTCTGCGTGATTTTTCCTCTACATAAACATAATAAATTTGTTTTAATACTGTTGTTGAATATTTTAATAATGTTGTTGAATATTAAGTACTGTATTCTTTTCACAGAAACTTACGTTTCAGATGCAGAATGTAAATAATACACCAATTAATATTTAACATTTACGATTTTTAATTTTAAAAGTGGCTGCAGATTTTTCTACACATTTTATCATATTTTTCCCTTTGTGTTTTTCTAATTTTTTTGCAGCTATGGACCAATGTTTCTATTAATCAAAATGGGCTCAACGTAGTAAGAGCCACTGCCAGGAGCTATTTTTATTTCCAGAAATAGTTACCAGGATTGTTTCCAATCCCATGGAATTTTCTTCTAATGGAATGTGTTGGGGTGCTGCTGTGAGGTTACTTTTTCTCCAGTGATAAGTATTTTCCTTAGTTCACTATTCTGCTGCAGTCCCCCCTCATCAGGCAATTGTGGGAGTGAAGATTTTGAACAAGTAATACTTCTCTTGTGTCTTGCTACTTTGCAATTCTCAGTTACAGCTGTATATTGGCTACAGCTGCTCCTTTGGTGCCCATTCTTCATTTGAAAGAGAATTATTTCATTAGGGACAGATTTTTTTTTATCCCTTGTACGGCAGAAGAGTAACTGTTTCTCTTGCAGCCTTTGCCAGGTTGCTACTAGATGTAAGTTTTGTCTCCAGTTGGTGCTTTCTTTTCACCACTAAGGTTTCCCAAATTCATCCACAACCTTCATTACTTATAACATCAGTTCATTTGTCTGTTCTTATTGTGTAGGTGCCCAATGCTCTCCTGCTTTCCATCTCCTGCCACTAGTTATTTTCATGCTGATCCTCCATCTTCCATTAGCATTGCCTCCTGCCGTACTTTCATTAGTTCTATAGTAGCTGCAGCTTTTCTCTGGTGGCATATCTGCCAACTGCCATTACATTCCTATCTCCAACACCCCTTTTAACAGGTCCCTCATGTCTCACTCCAATTCAAAAAGCTTGCATCTTGGACCTTTTCATAAAAATGGCATTCTGGTTCACTTTATCTGCTCGTGATCAGCAGTGCTACTTCCAGATACCTGTCCTTGGCCTCCAGGAAGACAGATTCCAATCAACTATTTGCCCGTTCTTGTTCCTATGGTCACCTACCACCATTTCTGTTTCAGGTTCAAGCCCCAGCAACACATGGAGATATCATATGAACTGTCTCCTTTAGTGACGATAGGCATAAATAATTGGCAGAGGACAAGAACTGTACTGTGGAAGGGATGGGACATTCATTTCCATGCCAGCTACCTTCTTTAAGGGGGCCGGCCGGAACCCCTTTATATGGTGGTATAGGGCAAAAAAATGCAAAGTCATGAAAAATTACTTTCGTAGTTACAGGGAAATTAGTTAACATAACTCAATAAGCCTAAAACACTGATCCGTACAAGAAAATGCAATTATTTCTTCTATTATCGTAAATTTTTATATTTATTGTCAAGCAATGGGAGAAATGGCATCTGTAACACATTCCCGAGACGAGAAGGAGGACTTCAGGCTCAGCTACCAAGTCAGTCATGAATTAGTGCGATCACAGACATCAAGTAGTTTACACGTTCCATTTCACCTCTTGACATTCGCTGCCTTTACGTATGTTTATGTATGTTCGGCAAGAATTTCATCATGCCAATGAGGAAAAGACAAGGAAAACCTCTCGCTAACATACAGACGAAAGTAAAAATCGCTCTAGTATTATTACAGAATATCATAATATACTCGTAGTTAGTGAAGAGAGAGGGTAGGTTGCGTAGTAAGGGTGCTTAGTAACGCCCCCTTCTTGCTGACAGTACACGTCACACTGTCCCCAACAAGGCTACGATCTTTGAGCAAAGAGATCTTCATTTATGATAAATAACAAAGGTTTTTTGGTTTTTTAATACCCAAAATGGAATATGAAATGTTCATAATAATCATGATTTATTAAATTGTCTTTGTAAAAAAAAAAAAAAAAAAAAAAAAAAAAAAAAAAAAGAAAAAGGAAGTACACCTTCGAGTTTCACCTCTAACATTTTCTTGCATTTACGTTTGTTTATCTTTGTTTCGGGCAAGAATTTCTTCATGCCAAAGAGGAAAATATAAGGAAAACATCTCGCTAACATACAGAAGAAGAAAATTTGCTGTAATAAGCCGAGTTAGTGAAGGGGAGAGAGAGAATTGCGTAGGAAGGAGTGCCCCATCTTGCCTCAAGCAGTGCCCCAGGCTGCGATATATGAGCAAAGGGATCATCATTTATGATTAAATTATGATAAATAAAATAGTTTGTTTATTAATACACAAAAAAATATACTTCATAATAATCATTATTTATTAACACTGTCTTTATAGAAATACGAATGAAAACTTTGAACGCCCGTATCTCAAAACTATACTTATTGACCTTCAAAATCTATCTTCTCACTTAGTTTTAACCCCTTCTTTACCGGGTGGGTGAGCAGAATGTAAACATTGCGTTTGCTGCCGAACTGAATCTCTCGGTAGTGACTCCAGTTTGGAGGGGTTGCCAATCGTAAAAATATTTGCCAAAAATACACTAATCAAGACAGGCTAATGAAATTATCAGGTATTATTACCACTATAATAACGCGTATTCTCTGTTAGTTTTATCATCCTACCGGGAAAATAAATGATTTTATGAAAAAAAATATGAAACTCAGTGTCCCTTGTACAAGGGACACTGGTGGTCGGTGAGAAAACTACAGTCTTGAATAGAAATTCGATCTTACAGAATGTTGGTATATCGCACCTGGAACATGCACATAAAGTATTATCAAAATAGAACAGTAAAGAAGCACATAATAATAATAATAATAATAATAATAATAATAATAATAATAATCAATAATAATAATAATAATAAGCAAAAACTAAAGCGAAAGCCCCGCCAATATGGAAATCGCAAATTTTATAGTATATCTTTCAAAAATTGGTCGATGTCATTTTCTAAGTTTTCTAAGATTAGTTTCATCACAGAAAACAACTTTAGGGGCATCAGGGGTATCTAAACTAATTTTTCAAGTTTCTTGTCCTCAGAAAAAATCGCTTTTTCGCTTTTTCTCTGGTTTGGTTTTTTATATATAAAGTTACTATAAGGCTTTATTTTTACCTTCATTTATCTGGTGTTCATATCTTTTATTTGTAAAATGTAATAAGTGAATAAATAAATAAATACAGTAAATGAATGATAAAACAAATGGTTTTTAGTTTTACTTGGGTAGAAGTTATTACATGTTTACGCTTGTCTGGTTTTGTGATTTTTTGTTGAGACGCAGTTCATCTGTCACCTACACACTACTATAAGCAGTAATAATATTTTTTTGGGTTCATCATACGTCTGGCATCGTGTCATACTGTTTATTTTGCTCCAAACTCTTCAAACCAAAGTTACAGAATGATTGGAAGTCCCTATCTGAAAAGAGGAGTTTTGGTGGTACTATGCGTACCACCTTTATGCACCCGGTGCGGTGTAGTAGACTTGAATGGTGGTACCCACCTACCTCCAAACAAACTTTCCGTAATGAAGAGGTTAAAGCTATAACATTGGAATTTGGTATATAACTCAGAAAGACATTATAGAACAATCAAATAGAGCCCTTTTTTCCAATTTTTGTTTCGTCTTTTTTTTATAAATTTTTTTCTCCTGATTTATAGGGTTTATTTTTTGACCATATTGAAAAATTCATATCTAGCAAAAAAATGACTTTTAGAAAAAAAAAACTCCATTCGATTGGAGGTCTACATCAGGTCTATATATGGTAGTAATCCCAGGTCTTCATATTAAATATCAAGGGAGGAGATAGAATTTGAAAAATGGTTATTTTCGGGATAAATCGCCCTGGCGTCACAAAACCGAAGGTCAGAGGCGAAAATCATATGCGGTTTGGAGATGTCCCAAGTCACCTTATTAAGTGGTATGAATATCAAAGTCCTGTCCTTAAAAAATGGCATTAGCCGGCCGGCCCCCTTAATTAACATCTTTCAGTACCTGCTCACTTGTCATTAGCAACAGATGCTGCATAAGAGTGGTCTTCTGCTCCAGTGCATCAGTCTTATTTGGTCCTTCAATATCTTCTATCATTCAGGGAATAACACTGATTATAAATACCTTTCGGAAGTCCTGCCCTTGTTTCTCAAGAATGTTTAAAGAGGCAGTGATTGACCATTTGCTTAATCAGTCATCTAAATGTGTCTACTACCAGCACATAGCGACTCCTGCCCTGACCCCTCTGTACTCTGTGCGAGGGAAACGGAGGTAGTGAGGCTGACCACACCTAACTTATAAGGCAGTCACTAGAAGACCAAATGGACTGCCAATGGCTCAAAGAAGCCAAAGTACTAACAAACTCGCTGCAGGCCCTGACCTTGTGAACCCTTATTTCAACTGAAGCAGCTGAAATATGGGGAGACCTGAAGAACATGAGACAACTCACAGTAAACTCAAGCACTCAACTATCAATGTAGAAAAGGAAAAAGAAAATAAAGAGAACCCTAATGGTTGGAGGAACCAAGACAATGTCTCAACTGGAAGCCATATGAAGTTAAGCTGGAGGGAACAGTCTGAAGCAGCATAAGATCATCCTCAAAAGGGAGTCAAAGTGCGGTAAATGCCTGCTAAGGTTTGGTCGAAGGGCAAGGATGATGAAGGGGTTTGTGTATGGCCTGAGAAGAAACATAAACCTAAATACAAAGGAAACTCAGTGCAACTGGCAAAGAGGAAGGCACAGAGATCACTACACCACATATGCACAGGGAATGCAAGCAGGGATTTGACTAGACAGGAGAACCTACATCAAGAAAATCAAGGCAGTAACCAAGTGAGGGTCTCTGGAACTCTTAGTTTTTTTTTTTTACAATGATAGACCCCTATTCTTTCAATCTACAACCAAAGAGGAATGCTTTCAGATATATCAGGCCACAATGATGTCAAACAGGGCAAAAAAAACCATATTAAGAAGACAAGTGCTACCATGAAGAGGTCTCTATGCCAGTACTAATTAGGAGCCCAAGACCTCCCCCCCACAGATAATTCAACTGCATGAAAGGATGGCTATACAGAAAATTAACAGTTTTATCATGATGATGCAACCAGAAAATCTATGTTCATCATGATGAGGCAAAACATCATTTTTTTAAGAATGAACAGAAGAGGAAGGCAAGCCAGGAGAGAGAGGAAAGCAGTTTTTCTGGGCTACAAGAGACAAAGCCAATTTACCTGCAGAAATATAGCAGAAGAAACTGGCAGAGGAAAGCACAGAGATCATTACACACACACACACACACAGTCCTCTTTATGAGGATCATTAAATAGGGAATGCAAACAGATTTGACTAAACAGAGCCTGCGTCAAGAAAAGACAAGGCATTGACCGAGTAAGGATCTCGGTAACACAAGGTATTTTTTTGGACTGATAGACCCCTATTCTTTCAAAACTTCAAGAGAGACAGCAACCAGGAGAGGGCTGAAGGGGGAGGGGGGCAATCCCTATGTACAACCAAAAAAGAATGCTTTCCGGGAGATGTCAAGCCACAATGATGTCAAACAGGAGGCAGAATGAAGGACAGCTGCAGGAAGCAGAAGGCAATGCAGACAAGGCAGAAACCATAATTTTCTTGGACAGGGAATCCAAGAAGCTAAAAGCATATAAGATCAAAAGCAAGACAGTAGCAAGCATCTGTTGCATTGGATTACTAAAAGAAAACTCTGAGACGCCAGTAGTTGCAGCAAGGTCATAGAGTAATGAAAAGCTCAGATTCTGACCTTGAAATGAGATTAGCTGGGCAACCAAGATCACCAAAGAAAAGGTAGTGGTGCCCCAGCAGAAAAAACCAGAACTAATAACCTAGGAGCAGCCAACCTCATAGCACAATTAACAGATGCAGAAGTTTGGCGAACTACGCAGAAGCCCAAGCTGAACTAATGCTGCCAATTTCTCAGATCTGACAATAAGTTTCATTTCAAACCCGAAAAGCTCTGGCCAGTGACAGAATAATGTGCATACACCAAAGAGTCTCAGGCCACAGGCAACAAGAACCACAGGAATAGGTTGCAACAGCAAACTGGTCTTGGCAAACAATAGAGACCCTACAGAATAGAAGCTGGTATAGCAACACACTGAGGAAACAAAGGAGAAAACAGTTTTTTCACAAGGAAAACCCATCAGTCATGGCCATGACATAATCACCTCAAACATCAAAAGACACCTATAGGAAAAATTCTTACATAGAAAAACTGAGCAATATCTGTATTGCCACAAATCCCAACAACAAGGGAACAGTGGTTTGGAAGGGACACTAGGAATAAGACAAACTATTGTGGATACAAAATGACACTTGTCTGCAAAGAAGTCAACCTGAAGACACCACCGAGGAAGACTGTCGATATCAGTTACAGCATATTCTGTGAGGGAAGAACAGTGTTGCAAACAGTCAAGCCTGCTGAAAGGGAGAACAATGAGGGATCCTTCCCAAAAACAAAATAAAGGGCTGCTGGATCAACTCCCCAGAGGCACTAAAGCAAATGGGACTGTGCCACCCTACCCAAGCCATGTGATTTTTGTTTGAATGCTAATATACTTAGGGCTCACATATCAAACAAAATGAAAATTAAAAATACATAGCACTCTCATCACCAGGTCAGACATTATTGTCAAAGATGACAGTTCACCACATATCACAACTTATGAGAAAATTGTGAGCAACTATCTGCTTGTCCTCTTCTGTTTCTACACTACAAACATCAAAGCCTCAAGAAATCCTTTTTATGGAAGTTCATAACTTTTACTTTAATGTATAAAAAATTTGTATATTACAGTACTGTGAACAATTATTTCAAGGTTTGGGTGTGTATAATATATATATATATATATATATATATAGATATATATATATATAATATTATCTATATCTATATCTCATTATCCTATATCTAATCTATATATATATCTATATCTATATCTATATCTATATCTATATCTATATCTATATCTATATCTATATCTATATCTATATCTATCTATAGATATATATATAAGATTAGATATAAACCAATTTTGCCCTTGTTTTAAACAATCCAATTCCTGCCCAACAATCTAAAGAGAGAATTGTATTCAGAATATTGTGTAGATGGAGCACTGAAGTCCTAAGAAATAAGAATGCACCAACAAAAGTCATGCATATTTTATAATACTTGAGCCATAAATGGAAATTTAATGTACATACAAAGTTTATCCTCTGAAAGAAAGTACATTGGAAAAGCTTAAAAATAATACATAATCAGACAGAAAAAGCAGAATGATTAGCTTAAACCTAACCATTACTCACTCTCTCACACTGCTCAATGACTTATAGCCATTAATTCAAATGAATATGGATAGGTACTAAAAATTAAACCTGAAAAGAATCTGTAGATCTTACAGGGAAGGTATTAAGAAAAGGTACAAATGTCACACTTTTACTTGAGGGACACACTTTAAGAATGTTACCCACAAATATCAAAAGTATGCTATGAAAAGTTGTATTTCACAATCTTACATGCAAATACTTTTGAACAAAATCTCTCCATCTATTCAATCACACAATAAACGTGTTAAATCACACAATAAATCACCTCTACAAGAAGCACAAAAATTGATCCCATTGGATCCATTATTACACATTTTCCTTAAGAAATACTGGATGACTATCCAATCTGCTACACTATTCAACCTTCACTACAATTCGTCCCTTTGTTCAACCCCACTTCAACACAGTGAGACTGTTCCTACTACATTACCTCAAGAATTTGCTCTTACTGTACACCTTACCCTCACCGGAATTCCACTGTCAATTTGCCAACTCTGACTATGAACTGTATCCTGAATGTACTTAATGTGGTACCACAAGTATACCATTCCTCTCATTCTGACCCTAAGAAAGTCCAAGTATACCATTTCCTCCCATTCTGACCCTAAGAAAGTTATCTTTGGTTAAATTAAAGTTACTCTCAATATGTCCTGATAAGCCTTTCATTAAAGTTGGTTAAATTAAAGTTACTCTCAATGTACTGATACGCCTTTCAGAATCTCAGTCTTAAGTTTTCAAACTATTAGAAAGTGGCATCTTCATCTAATTTCATACTGTAACTGGAAACTGAAATGTTTGAAACAAGGAACAACGAAAGTTTAACAAAATTAAATCTAAATCAGAATGGGTTTTAGTTAAAATGGTGATTTTAGAGATTTGCTTTTAGATCACCCATTTTTAAAATGGCTGTTATAGTCAGCATTAAACTTTGATACTAATATAGTAAATAATGACTGATAGGACTTCTCGTTTCTGGAATTTCCCGATCCATAAATCATTAATTACTTTTATAAAGTACACACTTGTAATTATACATTATGTAAAACTGCTATTGTTATAAAACAGAATGAACCATATCTCATGATCACGCTGATGATGATGATGTGAACGAGAAGGAGGACCCTGAGTGAGAGCGAGTATGCGAACGCTGACGATTAAGACGGAAGTGATCTTCTGGGAGAATGTCGTCTACAGCCGAGCCCTGAAGAGGACGCAAGGGATTCCTGGCTCGAATACCCCTAGTTGTGGGCCGATTGGCAGGATTTGTAGATAACATGAGTTTCAACAGCTCAGTCTAATTATGAAAAAAAAAAAAAATACAATTAAACAAAACTCAATATATCCTATGCAAGTTAATCCAATTTGTTTTTTCTTGTATGGCTAACACCTTTCATCTCTAACTAGTACGTACATGTACACTCAAGTTTTAACAGAAAATGTTAAATTTGACTTACTGAAGCAAAAACCTACATTACATGCAATGTAACTGTTTTATCCAAGTTAATATCCATAAGAGATAAATCTCCCATCATGCATACCACAATGAATTCATTAAATGCAAACACTAGTCTGAGGTATTTACTTGTTAGCCGATTAGACTAAACAATAAATTAATGAAAAACTTTGAATTTTCATTACCTCCACTAATTAATATTTGAATTTTCATTACCTCCACAAATCAACACTATAAAAAGTATGTGAACACATAGTGCTAAAGTCAGTTTCAAAAGACGGCAAACTAAGAATATATGGCAGTTTCTACAAAAGTGTATAGCACTCCTACTATAGAAGCTGCTTCATCAATTTAAATACAACTTAAACCTAATAAAAGAATTTTTTAAAGCTGACTATAAGATTTGGGAAATTGTAAGAAAAAAATAAACATACCTCATCAGGGTATTTGTCACAAAACCCATCTGGGAACTTGCCTTCCCTTAGATTAGACATAACAGACAGTCGTTCCATCCCAGTTGAAAATGGTACTAACATCTCAAAGAAAATGAGTCCCAAAGAGTAGATGTCCACTTTGTAGTCATATACTAGGTTGTTCACCTAAAAAATCAAATAATGTGTATTTAGAAATAATTAGCTATATAAACTTTAAAATTTACATGACACCAAATCATAACGATTTTCTTTTACCATTAAAAAGCAAACGACTTTAAATCTACTATGGAGCAATACCACCAACAGATGTTTCATTCAACAAGACCACTGAAAAGACAATGCTGTAACTTTCCAGATGTAAATCATACTGAAGGTTACTTTACTTGCAGTGGCCCTTCAGCCTCCCTTCATCATAATTATAATGATATTTAATACAGGAGCTATGGTATGAAAAACAAAACCGACAAAAATTTTCACAAATACAAAATTTTACAAGAACATTACAATAAAATTTATCAAAAATTAATGCTAAAGAATAAATCGCATTACACAGACATAAGCTGGTGTTGAATCTTCCAAGTCAAAGTCCAAAGAGGTCTAAGACATGGCATTAAGTAACTGTTCAAAAAATACTAAACTCCCCCTCCCTGTAATGCAGGTGCCACACACCTATAGAGAGGCCACTTTCTACAGATTCACCCAATGGGAACTTGGACATCATGTCTTCACCCTTACTGGATGAGTAAATATGTAGCTCCTCAGGCCAGGTAAACTTGAGGTCGGCCAACTTATGAAAAAACACATCAATGGAAAGCGGGATATGCAAATGTACATGGTGAAAGAAAAAAAACAAATTTTCCCTACCTTCCATGAGAAATTAAAAATGACTATTTACAACCCCTGGTGGGGCCTCATTGACAATACACTCATAAATTTTACCAACATATTTCTAATAAATAAATTTATTTTGTTGTAAAATTATAATTACTGCTCGCACAATATCAAAACAGATAAGAAATAAAAGCAGTAACAAATTCTTTGCATATTTGTTGTTGAAAAATATTTATGTAAATTTACTGAGAACAAAGATTCAGTATCTTTTTTTTTTTAAATTTTAAAGTAGGGCCTCGATAGTCGCGGGGGATAGGGCCCAGAACCCCCTGTGATAAGTAAATACCCGTGTTATCCTGGTGCCCCCCACCCCTCAAAAATTGCTAAAAACTGCCTACTTTAATAGTTAACCCACCCAAGACCACTATTCCAATGTTTATAACTGCCTAGTTTAGTTCAAACACCAAATATGCCTTCAACTATCACCTGAAACTAAATTCAAGATAGTTTCACAGTTATTTTACAACATTAGCCTTAAAAATATATGTAGTATCCGTGCTACTGTACATATGTAGCCTACTAGCCTATGGATTACAGCTAGAAGCCTACATATGCATGCTCATGTGGCCCTCTTTTCTTCACAACACATGTTAATATATTACATGTATAATAACCTTCATCTGACATTTAGGCTTCTTTCCCATAAGAGTAAAAGAATCCGGGCTTTTGGATGCCCCATAATTAACTTGTTTATATGGGTACAATTTAAAGAACGCGGCGAACACGACTTCAATAACAACATAAAACGTGGGCTGGCCAGTGTTGCCAAATGGGAATGGCAATTCCTTGCTAGATTTTGCTCCACAAAGTGCTAAAAAATTCACATCATACACAACAATGCCACCCAGCCAATTTCAACCAAATGCTCTCTTTTTCGATTAAAACACATTTATAACATTCACAGTGTACTTATACATTACGTTACATGATTCTTAATAATTTCGAAACCTATTCTGTTCAATTCCTGAAAATGGTTCTTACATGATATATCAAACATAGTAGAATAAAAGAAATATTAAACTTAACATTACAAAGTTTTGATGTCAAAATACGTATGCTAGATGTATTTGAAAACAAATACAAGTTTTCCTGCCAGATGCTGGATTGAAAATTTTCTTGCTAATTCCCTCAAGAAAATGAAAGGTAGCATTAAAAATGCGAAATTGGTAACACTGGACTCAACAGATCTGTGTTAGTAGTACAAAAGATAGTTATTGTATCATTAAAAATATAAAAATAAACTAAGTCACAAAGCCGATTCTATTCATGTTTTTCTAAACACCTACCCTAAAAGGAAAACTTTATTTTGTTTGTTTCATTGTGCCACAAACCCTTGACAATGTAGAGTACATATGATCATTCCAAACTATTATTTACTACCAGAATAACAATGATATTGTGTATTGAAAATGAATGTTACGTACATTCCCAAACATTATTACTACCATGACTAGTACTACAGTATTACAATTTTGAAAGATAATCTTGCTGTGAACGCTACCATAATTTGATTTTCATATACGTATGTACATTTTGTCAGCTGGCTGGCTTTGCATAGATAAAAGTCGATTTCACAGATATGAAATTATTCCACGAATACCCTTTTTATTATAAAGATATGACGATAATATAGAAGGTAAAAAATGGATTTACGCATTTCGTTTACGATTCGTCGCAGAGAGAGAGAGAGAGAGAGAGAGAGAGAGAGAGAGAGAGAGAGAGAGAGAGATTTTATTTCATTTACGCTTCTTCGTCGCGGAGAGAGAGAGAGAGAGAGAGAGAGAGAGAGGGAGAGAGAGAGAGAGAGAGAGAGAGAGAGAGAGATTATTTCATTTACGCTTCATCGCCGAGAGAGAGAGAGAGAGAGAGAGAGAGAGAGAGAGAGAGAGAGAGAGAGAGAGAGAGAGAGAATTCTTTCTTCAGATCTCCATTACATGAAGAACGAGTAAAAATGTATTTTATTTTAACCTTTGGAGAGAGAGAGAGAGAGAGAGAGAGAGAGAGAGAGAGAGAGAGAGAGAGAGAGAGAGAGAGAGACTGTTGCCTGATTTGGTTGTAACATTGACAGATATCCATTAGCAAAAGTTGAATAATAGTTGTGTATTGAGAATAATGATAATTTTAATAAAACTGTTGTTTTACTGTGTCTAATCATATTGCACGTATTATTACCTTATTATAGTATTATGATATGAACATAGGGATCTACCATTTGCATTCTGGTTTTGTTTACATTCTTAAAATAATCAACTGATGTCATTTTACCAATATCATCACTGTTTTTATTTGCCGAATGGAACTTAATTCAGAGATATGCCTATAATGTATAAGGTGAGAATGGTTTTATTACCTTTATAGTCAGTTAATATCATAATGTGAATCTGTTCATGTATGTTGGTGGTTATCACACTGCAACTAGGTTTAGCCTACCAATGAACATCATACATATACCTTGAATAGGCTATTTATTATGAAGATATGCCAATAATATATGAGGTGAGAATAGTTTTATTACCTTTATTGTCAGTTAATATCATAATGTGAGTCGTTTCATGTATGTTGGAGATTATCGGACCGCGGCCGAGGCTTAGCCTACCGATAAACATTGCATACGCAAAACGTTTGTCCCACAAGGCTGTGATTCAAACCAGCGATATAGCATGAGAAGCGGTCTAAGAAAAAACCTGTGAATGACCGATTCCGTGATTACTTATCGGCGATTAAGCGATGCCCCACTGTATATATTTTTTCTAGTATTCTTTTGCAATTTTCTTTGTAAAATTACATTTACAACCAACATACTTCCATAAAAGACAAGAACAAAAAATAACAGCAACCCCTTGGTATATTTACAAGCAAATTTACAAAAAGACGTCATGTGAGAGAGCGACACAGAACATTCCCCCCTCGAGTCACAAACACTACTGAAGTCCTGAGATGCCCACACTCATGATCTTAATCAGTATAAAATTTGCCATAAACGAATTTATGAGCTATATAAGTATTGGCACCTCTTTCACGGCCAATTCTTTCCAAATCGATGGTGCGTAATATTGTTTAACTACAGGATCAATCCATCCATAAACCCAAACCTATTATTACTACTCCCGAGGATCAATCCGTCCATTAAGGGTTAAAGATTTTCTACATTTCGAAACTAATGTAGTTATGTGACCCTTCCTTTTGTTTTCAATTAGCACACATACCATCTGCCTTGATGGTTGGCTGCATTTATCCTGAATTCTATCACATTTCTGCATACCCATTTGGAATGCCAAAAAATACCACCGCAGTGGCAATACATTCTCTAGTGTTATATAAATGCAACAAAGCTCAGCATCGACTTGAACAGATATTGTCGATATCTTTAGTCAATGCCGAGGATGAGGTAGAAGCCCTCTGTCAGGGACTTCAGCACTCCAGCATGCTGAATTACACTGCTGAATACAGCACTGATGATTGGCTACCCTTCCTCAGCATCCTTGTGAGTAAGACGGAAGATACTCTCCGTATTCAAATAAATTAATCAGTAAGGAAGTCCGGACAGCCCTGGAGAAATGGTATGGTAGTGAGAGCCCGTTAAGAAGATTATTTCCGAAAATGTATCCCCGACTGACAACACCAAGAAAATTGACTTGATCATATACTACCAGAATTGGAGGACACGCGACCTAATTATGAAAATAACCCCTCCCCAAAGGTACGAGAACCACTGAAGCAGATGCATGTGGTGTACCAGTATACATGCCCAGTCCACGATGGCAGCAGCGCCTACATAGATATGACCAGCATGCGCCTGTCTAAGAGACTCTCCTGCCACGCCAAAGAGGGGGCTATCAAGAATCACACCCACAGGCCATCTCCCGGGATGTGTTCATCCAGAACATGAAGATCATCGGGAAGGCCCCTGATGCCCGTCAGTTACGCCTGCTGGAGGCGCTTCTCATCCAGCATATAAAACCAGCACTAAATATGATGCAGGAAGAATTTCTCCTCCCCACAAGTATAAGAACACCTGCCACCAACAACGACACCATCAATCGAGACAACTCTTCGGAAGACAATGCCCCCAAAACGAGAAAGCCCTGCAGCCAACGAAAATCAAATTAGCCGTGACATCGCGCAGCATAACGCAACGTCCAACGTCACCGCACAGCTCAGGAGGTGTAAACGGCTGCGAAGCCTGCAGCTTCACAACCATCGACACAGCGAAAGTGGCTTGAGACCTGACTCAAGCCACCAAGGAAAAAGAAGACTTACCACCACCAGCCAATAGGAGATCAGCATGGGACAGAACCCCTGCTGACGACCCCAAATATAAGGAGGACGGACACCAAACCAAAACCAGTTCACCTCAACTTTTCACCTAGAGGATGTCTGGCACCTCAAGATGAAAGCTCGCTTCAAGTAAGAAAGAAAGACAGAAAGAAAGAAAGAGAGAGAGAGAGGAGAGAGAGAGAGAGAGAGAGAGAGAGAGAGAGAGAGAGAGAGAGAGAGAGAACCGTTAATGACTTTGATGACTATGATATAATTTATCTGTAAAATTGAAATATATACGCCAATCTTGACCCTGTAGTATTTGATAATGGCCTCTATAGGCACTCTACTAGCCTGTTTAAGTAGCACGGAAAAAGCCGCTATTCAAAAAATAGAGAAGAATCTTTACAAGCATAATGCTGGAGAGAAATGTGGGGTACAATGGATTTTCCTACATTCTTACATAATTTTTTAATTTATAAACTAAATCTTACTGATTCACTATAGTATTTTCTTTAATAAATTGATATTGCTGTTAACATTAATCTTTAATATTTGAAAATTAGTAAATCATTTACTTATCATACAAGAAACATACATCTCTGTAAGAGAGAGAGAGAGAGAGAGAGAGAGAGAGAGAGAGAGAGAAAATTATTAATTCTATCAAATATCTTTTAATCTTATTAGACTTACTAATAAAGTATTTATCAATATTAATATTTGAAAATTAGTAAATCATTTTTGTACCATAAAAATGTATTTAGTTGTGAAAATAAAATCAAATTACAATAATTAGTAAATATTTATTATCAGAAACCCTGCAAATAGGAGAGTCCGTAAATCTTAAGAACACGAATACGAGGGGGGGGGAGCTGACAGACCCCCTTATTCACACATGGATACCAGATCACGCCCCATAGCTGAAATCCACAAATACTGAAAACACCTTTAAAAATGCTTATATAACTGCCTATTTTGATAGTTCAAAAACAAGAAAAACCCTCTAAAAATGCTTATACCTGAGTATTAATATAATAGTTTTATCACAAAAAAACGTGCATCTTGTCACAAAAACTATATGAAAATAAGTATGTAATTTGTGAATATTTCTCAGTGAAAAATACTTCGAATAGTAAAATTTTCCATGAATATTGGGTATAAGTAGTCCATGGAAAAATCTGTAATTAGGCGAGTCTGCAAGTCGTGAGTCCACGAATAGCAGGGGTCAACTGTATTCGAATGCAGGTACAATAAAACTCACTAAAAAACAGACTTACTAAAGCAAAATCCTCCCAACCATGAAGACTAAACACACCATAGGCATAAAAATTGTAAAGGAGTTGAACTTTAAAATAACAAATACTACCTGTTCAGGACTCATGTACAACTGCGTTCCCACCCTGTGGGTATGAAGATGTTCAGAAAATAACGAAGGATTGCCATCTGCCGGAGTTCGGATTTCTTGTTCACCCTCAGTGATAGTTGTCACAAGGCCAAAGTCTCCTATTTTTATTTCACCATCCAATGAAAAGAAGATATTGGAGGGCTGAAACCAAAATTAATATCTTTAAAAATTACAAAAAACAGAACCAATGTCTATAGTATACAGGCCTGACCAAAAAAGGTTTCTGAAAACAATATCCTAATTCACATGATGAAAACTTTAAATAATGGGCATATTCAAAACTGCAAGAAACAACACTTTTGTTTATACTCCCTCCAATCAACTGGTGTCCACATAGTCATAATGAACATTTATATACACTGATGAAGCTACCACCCAAATATGAAAAGGCAAATTTTCCAGAATAATCCTGCCCTTCACTGAATTTTGTTACCATGGATAACAAGAATATCTAGCATTAAAAAATCTTAACACTGTCCAAAGATGACTGGTCAAGAAATTCTAAATTAAAATAACTACTGTACATACTATTAGGCTTTATCGCAAGTACACAACAGACCACAAATGGCTATAACATCCCTGGTCTAAACTTAATGTTATTTATGTAGTATATACGTAATAGAGTACAATAACTTGGGCTGAAATTAAAAGATTATTTTGTAACATACGTAATGATGTCAATGAACCTAATCACATACAAAATTTTATTACCATACATAGAAAAAGCAAAAACACATTTTATGTTAAATATAAAATTTAAAATATAAAACAAATGTACATACCTTAAGATCACGATGCATCATTTGATTATCATGTACATATTCCACAGCACGTACAATATCATTAAACATACTATAAATGATTTTTTCCTGTCGAGACTCACAGTTTTTCAAGAGCCAATCTTTTAAACTCTCCTTTTGGCACAGTTCCATTTGAATATAAAGGAAAGTTTTGGGACGAGGCTGATTTTCAACCTTAACTTTTGAAGCTGTATCTTCAACTGTAATACCAAGACTTAATGTGCGTGGTCGTTCATCAACAGAAGTACGACCACATGGCGTTGGTTGACTTTGCACACGTCGTCTCTTTGCATTGTTATCACTAATAAATAAATCTGGACTCTTGTCATCTTGGTCATTATTTTTCTGACTAGAGTATGCAGAAGAACTGTTTTGTGAGCTATGAACAGATAAACTATTCCCACTATGAGGAACACAAATAGGCTCCATAAAAGCTACAGACTGACTATCATCTAATGGAAGATCGGACACTTGTCTTCCACTTGCACGAGGTTCACTAACTGATAAACAATCTTTAGTATTATCACAGGTATTTTCAGAAATATTTTCTTTCTTAAGATTATTTGTACTTACACCACCTTTAACCACCGAATTCTCAAATACAATATCAAATGAATCATCGTCACACTGTGCACTAGAAAACTGTTTATTGGACTGAGCACAGGAATCTGACTCTGAACTATCACTATCACTATCATCACTGTCTGCTGAGTCTTCATTCCCAAATGAAGCATTATTTGAATACTCAGTCATCTGAGGATAATTGAGCTTCTTCACAACTTCAGAAAGAGAATCCTGTGTTCTATCCAAAATCTTATCAACTGTTGTAGCTTTGTTGTAATTCTTATCCTGAGTCTCCTCATATGGAGAAAACACAGAATTTGAGAATGTATCGCTGTGGAAGCAAAGAAATATTTCTTTTTAAGAATAGTACCATAATCTTCTGTTTCTTATAAAAAAACTGTACTAAAAACTTATTTTTAAGAAATCTCATGGTTGATGTATCCATACTAAAAATTTACATTATTTAATAAATTTCATGGCTGATATATCCATTACAAAGTTGAAAATGCATCATATTGTCTTACATCAATTACAATTATCAATCTAAGAAATTAAGAAAATGTCAAAGGAAGGAAAAAACACACAAAAATTTGTCTGGTATTATCCCGCACATCATACTGATAAAAAATAAAAGATCAAGAAAAGCTTTCCTCCATCTTTCACTAATTAATTCTTCAATGTGCTAAATAGCACCTGCAATTGGTATGCTTTTAAAAATTCACTGGAATATCTACATAAAAGCTTCAATAATTACAAACATGGTGTGCATCCAGCTTTATCAATGAAAGTAAGGGTCAAAAAGCTAACTACGAAGTCTACAGCAACTAACCTGTTCTTCCAGAGATTGTCCTCTTCACTGTGCCAACCAACAGGTGGTGACTCTAACCAGCTATTATAATATCGCACAATATTTGTGTGATTGAGTTTGGCAAGTGCTCGAACTTCACGCTTAACCCTTTCTGCAGATTCTTCCCTGCGAAACAATATTAAATTGCACTACAGTCAATCCTCTTTAATCATTATACATAATAATACAATATTACTATACTTGCCCACATGGTACGACAAGGAGAAAAAAGGGAAACAAGTAAAGGAAATATGCTAAAAAATAAGAAATTTAAAAGGAAGACAAAAGATGAAAGGGAAAAAATATGGAGGAGGAAGCACACAGGTAAATTAAATGACAAAATAGAAAAAGGGGAGGAGGACATCAACTGAAGAGAAAGAATGGAGGAAGAAATATTTTTCACAATAAAATAAGTTATTTCTATACTTGACATTTACAAAGATCTACAATTTGGAGCTTCACTCTCACTCAGCAGTTGAAAAAAAGATAGATAACAATAGAACAACTCCATTTGCCTGACTCTGTACACTGGACTGTGGGGAGGCTGGGTGGGTACAATGAATATGTTAGGTAAACATAAAATAACAGATTTTGCTAAGAAAATTGGTATTATTACTAAGAACCTTGCCTAACGTTCGTATAGCTGATTGTCACACAAACAAAGGTGGTAGGCAAGTGCAAAATCACCTAAGGTTAGTATTACTGTTAAATCAAATGGTGACCCTCACCTGATGTAGGAAATCCCACTAGTAGCTCTTTGCCTCTAGTTAAGGATTGACATCAGGAATAATGGACATGTAGGGAATGCCATGCTCAGAGGTGTTAGCTCTGATGTAAAGCTCAGAGGTGGTGATCTCTCCCAAAACATTTTGTCATTTAATGTAAAGACAAACCAAAACAAAATGCAAATACCTACTGAATAGAAAATGTACACTTATACACAACGCGTACCTTCACACTCCCTGTAACCCAATACCAGGATTCAAAAATTAGGAGGAAAGGGTTTCCTCCTTGCAGTTCAAGCAAAGATACAGTAGTCCCAGCAGCAACTAAGGGACTTGAAGTATGACAATTTTTATAAGGGATTTCCACAGCCTCTAAATAGCTTGACAAAAACATAACTGAATCTCCACTGCAACACCTCTACCAAGTCTTCTAATAACAAATCTATAAAATTCTAAAACAGTCATGGCATGTATTTCATGAGCCTTTACCTTAACCACAGGTAAAAAGGAATCATTTAGATTAAGAGAGCTTGGCAAACTTAAGAACAAATAAACAAGGAAATGGCATTCTCAGACATGAAGAATACTTGGATTCCTAACACCGTGGAATAAATGATGTACATTTCCCTTAAAGATTTAACTCCGCACATACAAATCTTAAGGCCTCTACTAGACTTACGAAGGCCTCCTTTCATTACCACTCATGAAGTCGGATTTGGAACAGTGATAAAATAGGGAGGAACTTGGCTTTCATGTCATTTTTCCCTCTGGGGAGCAGCAAAAAGAATAATACATCACCATTCAAAATGCCAGCAGTAGCAAAAAACTTTCCAGGATGATTATATAGAGGTTTCTTCCCTTCTCTAAACAAAGGCCCAATATTTCTAGGTTCCCTAGAATAACTACCCATCCTACTTTTTTTATTCATATGCATACGATTTCTAGCATCCTCACATCTAGAGGGATGCCTGTCAGAAGTAAAGGTCTGTTATTCCGCCAACTTAGATATGATCTGATATTTGATGGAATTGGTAATGAGTGTGTCTTGGGTAGAAGACCTGTCCCAGCACTCCCTAGAATCAAATAGGTTTTATTCTTAGTCAAGGAATGGGTACTAACTTCTCCAGTGAGGACTTGTTTCCTAGAGGAAACTTGTGAAAACTGTGAGAAACAAGTTTACTCATGTTTCATACGAAAGGCCAAAAACTCCAAATCTTTCTCCATTCCCAGATAGATTATCACCAAGGATGGGATTAGTACTGATGCTACAATATTCACTATTATTCCCAGCTTCACAGTGAGGTTGGGGACCAAATCTTTTGCCCTCAAGATCCCTTAGTGGGAACTGGCCATAACAAAAAAATAAACTTCAATCATCTAAGTTATAATAATTACACTGAAAGTAGTCTTGTAAGTAATAAAATATCAAGAATACCGTGCCAAGTTCAATACCTCAAGATCTTACAAAACAGGTGCACCAGCAACCAGTAGTGGTAGTGCTGGAGGACAGCACATACAACATACAGGCCAAACAAGATGCTCTCGCGGCCATTGGGCAGAGACTAATGTAATCATCACTCAAGAAGCCATGTGATGCACAGATTATTTTTTCCTATCCAAAGTGATTAGAGGACTGTAAGCCAACGTCCTCCCAGGTTATGGTGAAGATGACAGAGGGGGAACTGGTAGTGGCCACATCCCACTATCTGCTAGCAAGACAGTCACTGAATTAACTAATGCAGCCTAGAGGTTGGCTCCTTTACTGGCACGGATGCAGACACACCTTCTCTTGCATATAAGGAAAGCAAAACAGCTGATGTTGCAAGCTTACCTTCTTTTTCTTCCTTTTACATTTTACTAATTCTGCTACAGAAGCCATGAGGACCACATATGTATCCTGTTGCATTCTAGTTTGAACTGTAGGAAAGATAAAAGGATGATGATGAAGATTGGAATGGATTGGGCATAGACAAGTGCGTAGGGTTGTTAAGGAGTTCCCACTAGGAGCACTACCTTGCTAACTAGGCCTAGGCCTACCTATTCCATATTGGGACAAAAATGTTTAATCAACTGTTTCTTGTGCCAATCTACTCACCTTTTCATGTGTTATAGACCTATTCCTGTGCTATATGTTTTCATAAAATTAATGAGCCAAGCTCTATACTCATGACAGTGATCTTCTAAATCCGGCTTCACAAATTGTCTTACTATATGATGAAGAAAATCTATATAAAACAGAAAAATACACCAAAAATTCAATGCAGTACAAAAAATCATCAAAATCTTTTCCCAAAAGCCTCAGCATTTTCCCAGTAAACAAGCCCACAGCAGAAAACTTAAGGATAGCAAACAGAGTGGCTCTATCATTACCTATCACATGGAATGTGAACAAGCAGGTGAAACAGGCCAGTAGACCTGGTACCATCCCTCTATTTTCTCTCCTTTTTTGCAACCACCAAAGGAGCCCATGGTTCAAAAACTTGAGAGCTAAATGAATGCTGGGTAAGATTCACAGAAATCAAACATTTAGGCAGTAGAAAAATGACATATTCTTTAATCAACATTTATTTTGCATGGCTAAGGACACAACTAGTATGTGAAGAGTAAGCCTGTATAATTATCTCACGTAACCAGAATAAAAAAGTGTTCTTGTACACTTCCCTTCTGGACCAGCCTGTGCTAAGAAAAATTCAACAGCACCTAGGGCTTAGGTGACGAGCCCTCTTTAGATAGCATTGCAGTGCTCTGACTGGACAAACCAAGAGCTGCTGTTGATAATTTTCCACAGTCATTCAGCGAAGGAATAGAAAAACGAAGCAAATCTGTTATTATGCATCGAGGAATTCTGGGTCTTAGCCACGAATTCTGGGACAAATTTGAAGGCCACAGACTCCAAACTCCTGGTGTGTTTAACATCATAACTTAGGCCATGAAGCTGCCCAATTCTTCTCGAAGAAGCCAAGGCCAACAGGAAAATTGCATTTAGTCAGATCCCTGTCTGATGACCGAATGGAGCTCGAGTGAGACTTCTCAGGACAGGAGCAAGATCCCACACAGGAGGCTTGAGTTCTCTTAGTGAACACGACTCTGTTCGAAACTCCAGAACAACAAGATTTCCCAGGATGAAGGATGTCCACACCTTCAGGTGCAAAACCAAGCCCAAGGGCACTCTGCAGCTCTGACAGCTGAAACTGAAAGACCTTTCTCAACCCTGAGGAAGACTGGATAATCCGCTATCCTCTAAACCATGAAAAGGATAACGAACACAGTACTTCAGGTGCAGTGCCTGATTTGGACAAGGATTTGAATAATTCATTTTTTAAGAACCCAGGAAAATCATGATTGGAGTTGCAGGTGCTCCCAATCATATGCACAGTGTTGCTTAAAAAGAGTAAATCATGAAGTACTAGGGTACAATATGGTCTCTCCCATTGAACCAGGTTCTTGTTTTGAGTCCTAGTCGACAGAGCCCAGATACTGCATGCATTTTACATTTTCCTATAAATAATTAAGATATTATTAATTTGTCTTAGATTAAGCCAGCCTTGTACTGTCATGGACGCTTGCTCTTGGACAGCCTGTGAAGACATTGTAAGGTAAGGAATGCAAAACTACAACATGCAAATTATTAATTGTCCTCCATCAGAAATCTAAAATAATCAATATTCTTAACACAAATAAACATCATCAGATTTGATTTAATTTATAAAAATTTGTACTTACTTGGAGGGGAGAGTTATTCTCTTAACAGCATACTCATTTTCATCAAGGTTGTTATACACTTGAAACACAACACCAAATCCCCCTCGGCCAAGGCACCTCATAGGCTTAAAATCGGTTAAATATCTGTAAAGCAATAAAATTCAGTTACCTTATAAGTTTTCATTCAATACAAAATTTTCTAAAGCATATTTAGTACTTTGTAATATGAAATGCAGAAGTTTACATAAGCTTTTTTACTTCCAAACAAATAATAAAGAAATACCAAAAGATGGAAAATGCTTGTGATTGGTTTAACTTGAAAAGCAAAAGTAAACGTCCCATTTAAATGTTCCATTAACACCAAAAACTACAGGGTTGGCAAAAACCAATGGTTTTGTTAAAAAAAATACCAAAAACCATGGTTTTTTGGTTTATACCATGGAATATGTTTTTTTCTGGTTTATTTAACCAAATTAATTCCTGTGCTACTTGGTATAAAATATCAGATATTTAGATGATATTCACACAAATCTGTGTGCCTATATGTGTTTGACATTCCATTATCAGCCATTTATCATTTATTGCCATATCTCTAGAAATTAGACTAGAAATTAGAACACTTTAGTTACGAGTCAAAATCTTTAGTTATATGAAATATACTTCAAATAGCTGCATATTTGTGTGTGTGTGTGTGTGTGTGTGTGTGTGTGTGTGTGTGTGTGTGTGTGTGTGTGTGTGTGTGGAAGAGAGAGAGAGAGAGAGATGAAGAGAGAGAGAGAGAGAAGAGAGAGAGAGAGAGAGAGAGAGAGAGAGAGAGAGAGAGAGAGAGAGAGAGAGAGAGAGAGAGAGATCAAATTAAAATATTTGGTTGGTAAAAACTTATGCCCTTGAAGATAATGTACATACATACATATCTCTCTCTTCAGGTGCCATTGAAGTGGACTGTTTACTAAAACAGAGATAGAGAGCAACAGAGTGGGACAATATGTGCTGTTGGGAAAGAGACAGACAAAGAATGAGAGAGAGAGAGAGAGAGAGAGAGAGAGAGATTGTGTAGTTGAGTGGATGTGTCATGTATAATGTCTGTGTCTGACTGACTTACAAGTTTGGATCTGGTTAAGCAAAATATTAAGTTACCAACTTACCATTTTGAAGCAAGATTTTATATATTATATCAATGAGCTCTCCTGACTTTCTATATCCAAAAATAGCTTTTATTTATTACATCTAAAAATAAAGTAAATAAATAACACAGAGTTAGATAATAGATTAATATTATTATATGATCATATGTCAAGTTGGCAACTGTAAGAGCACTACCAATCTGCCAGCATGCCTGGCATGTTACTGTTACAGAGTTATGGTGCAATCACTAACTGGTTTTCTAATAAAGTGCAAGTAATCAGTCCTGAAAAGCATTCGCCTAATCAGCAGTTTATAGTAAACTGACCAATATGACAGATAGAAAACCAGACTACATTTGGAAATTTTATTTAAAAAAAGTGTGGAAGACATAAAAGGGTATAGAGCTATTTATAAAAAAATGCCAAAAAGCAATGGAAGGGCAGATAGATGATAGCTAGAATGAAGGCTCATTACAGTAACTGCTCTGCCTTGGAAACTGGCGATGATATTGGTGAGTAAAGGTGTAATAAAAAGATGTTGGTAATTGATATGATTTAGGGGGTAATTTTTGTGTTACTTAGGCTAAACCAGGAAACTGAAATTGGCTTGACTAGGATACTGAAATTGACACTGAAGGACCTGTCACCTATTGTAATTCAGTAATGTCAAGTAGGTTACATACTCTAGTTCACAGTAGCCTAGGGTAATATGATGAAAGAATTTTGTTCTTGGCCAAACTCTGATTCTGTAGCACTTAATTGTAAAGCAATGTCTTTCGCAGAAGAGGAATATCCAGAATTCCTACCAATTATACTTGAAGATGGAAGTCAAAGCATATCCTTTTGACAAAGCCACCTTGTTTGAAACATCATTCATTTCTCATCTCGCCAGTTGCTCCTGGTGGAGAACACTAAAAGGCAAAATTGATGTCGATGTAATAGAAGATATCTGTGGTTTGCTGAATGGAGTCGCTTCAAGTGCGAATGTTGAGAGAATCTTCTCTACGTTTGGCTTGGGACACTCTAAACTCAGAAACGAACTGGGTATAGAGAAGGCTGAGAAGTTGCTTTTTTTACACAAAGTTTTGAACAAGGACTACAATTTTGATGAGGCAGACTAGATTTTCTCTTCTCAAGTCTATAGGTTTTCATTTTGGATTAAGTTATCACTCACCAAATGGTATTTATTTTTGTAATTTTTTTTTATTTGATATCAGTCACTCAATGGTATTTATTTTTGTACATTTTTTATTTTATATTAATCACCAAATGGTATTTATTTTTGTAATTTTTTTGTTTATTTGATTCATATTCTAATTTTGGTTATATATACAGTATTAAAAAAAATATAAATTATTTACCAATTTCTTTTAACCTAATCAACTAAAGTTTACCCTAGTATTAATATGTTCAGTTACTTCTTATGTCATGTGTGGTTTTGTAATACAAATAATATGTTCTAAGATATGACTTTGAATGTAGTACTAGTTGATTAAACATAATGTTAAGTACAAAAAAATCAATATTATCTCAAAAAAGTTGTGGAAGAAGCATGAAGAAAAATAGAAAATAAAATAAAGAAAAATAAAATAAACATTAAAACTTTTAAAAAACATACAAACCAAAAAACAATGGTTCTTCTTACTGGTTTAAACCATTTGGTTAAAATGGCCAACTCTGTAAAACTGTCTTCAGGATTAAGTGGATTGCATGGAAAAGCAAATAATTGTTACAAATATTATAACCATTTTACTTATGCTTTATTTCATGAGCCATTTACAAACATTCCTAAATTGAGGGCAACTGCCAAATAGGTACAATAGCAATGAACAGAGTTTGGTTTACATAAATACTAGAACAATGGGGAGGGATTTTTAATGTTGCTCATGGTACCACAAATAAAGGAAAATTGGAAGTCTTACTTCAATGATATGATAAACTGGTGGAAAAGAAAAAGCTGAAACGGATCAACTTCCACAGAGATGACCAAATGCCTCTTGTTTATAAGAGATATAGTAATCAATTAGCTGTAACCAACCTACCTCATCTACCACCTCAATATTAGGTACTGAAGGAAAATTGAATTAACACCATGAACAAAACCATGGTACTTCAAAAGTGTTTGAAGGTAAACAGAAAGGTTCCTTTTCCTGATTAATGCCATCCTGAGTCACTTTTTGCCAAATCTGCTTTTCATTCTAAAAATTAAAATTTTCTTTACAGAAATTATAAAGCTGAGGCACATAATTAAGACCTGGATCTCTGAAACATTCTGAAGCCTTTTCCCTTCCAAAGAAAATTGCTCAAAGGAAAAGTTTCCCTTTTCCCTAACACTGGCAATTACAACTTAAGACTTTTATCAGAAATTAACTGCTGGGCTATCTTCCACAAAATTATACATCATCCTCAGTGCACCTGCCTCTTCATTTAGTTAGTACTATTATTACTTTCAAGGAGTATCAGCATCTTATTACGTTAATGTTTGCAACATAAGGAACTGGCATAGCTACAATGAAAGACAGCCCCTCAACTGTAATTGATCGTTCATCTGCTCATATTATTATTATTATTAATAGGGGTTAGTTTTTCCAGACCTCTGAGTCTCAAGTAGACTCTTCTTGGGCTGATATCTGCTCATAACAAAAACTGGTACACCAGCAGTAACTCTTACCATTTTAAAAGCCTAAATCTTCCAAGCATATAGAGCATATGAAGTGTAGAAGAATCATACATTTTACTAACCTAGAGGTGAATTGAAGTGTAACATCATTCTTTTGCTGCTCCTCGGTGGCACCACCAGGTAAAGGTTGCCTCATGTTTTCTTGTTGTGCTGGATGAGGAGGTTCAAGCTGAGGTAGTTGAACACCCATCCTCTGGATTATTGCAATAATCTGGAAGCCAATTAATTCTTGCATTACTCAATAAAACCTATTGCAGGCAGTCCCCAGCTTACGTCAGGTTTGGCTTACGACGTTCCAAGGTTACAATGCTTTTCAGTTATATTCATCAGAAATTATTTCCAGGTTTACAACACGTTCCAAGGTTACACCGCTTACGACGCCAATCTGGCAGAAGAAATATGACTCCAAAAACCCAAATTAATCAATATTTGAAGGTTTTTTGATGAAAAATATAGTAAAAATGTAGTTTACATAGTACTTAATACTAACCCCTAATAATAATAATAATAGTACTTAATACACCCAAAGCATTGAAAGTAAGGTTCTTGGGATTTTTTACAATTTTCTGGCTTATGACGATTTTCAGCTTGTAATGCGTCTCAAGAATGGAACCCCTGTCGTAAGCTGGGGACTGCCTGAATTAGCAAGACACATTACTCAATAAAACCCATTATTAGTTTGAATGTCGTAACTTAATACTGTACTTCCTGATTGGTAAATTTTTAGTTCAAGAGGAAAGCTCAATATGTAGATGCTTTCAGCAAACAAAGTAACAGCAGCAACAAATGCAAGTGCCTAAATCAATCGGTCTTCATTTTACCAAGGCCTTGGAGCACTATTTCAATTTCTATCATTAAGTCATTAGAGGTGAGCACTGAGCAGCACTCAGATCATCAGTATTCCTTAAACATCAAATCCTTTGATTACCAAAGGGTTTTCTTGCCATAAGTAACCCATCCCTGACATAACTTTAGATAAAGACATTACTTTAATCTAATTCCAAATATCACTCACTCAATCTACACAAATTAACCTTTGTTCAACAATCCACTTCTCCAAATGTTATTCCTGATCTATTAATTTATTCAGAATTTCATTTCAACTTCTCTACATGAAAGTACAGAATCTGCAAAAGTAGGTATTATTATTAATAGGGGTTAATTTTTCCAGACCTCTGAGTCTCAAGTAGACTCTTCTCAGGCTGGTTGCAAAAGTAGGTAAGATGATAATGATGATGTGCTTTCTTGTATCCCTTAACTTCCTTGAAATTATCGTCTTTAGGACTGTCATAAATTTCAATGGAAGTTTTTCATCTGACTGTGCTAGCTTAAAAGGGAAAGCAGGGTAAAAACTATTGAAAAGCCCTGCGGAAAGTTGTTAGTTATTCGCCTGATATTGCCATGTCACAGAATTCATTGTTTCTAGAAACTGAAGATAATACACGCATGATGGTATTTGTGCGCATTACCTATGATATAACTATTAAAAATTATTATCACAAAAACATTACGCCAATAAATGTGACAATGATGATCTAAAGAACTGACATTATCTACCCTGTTAGTCTAGTAGTGACTTGCAACTTAACAAATTTACATTTATCTATGATCATGACCCAAATTTTCAGTAATATAAGTAACAATAATAAAAGTATCCTAAAAACATACATTTAAGATAAATTAGCAAATAATCAATTTTTCAAATGTAACATAAAGGTAATGTTGTATAGTACTCAGTTCACCAGTTTTAACTGCACATAGTTGTCATAGGTCAGGGACTATCCATATAGTATATAAAAAATAAATATATGTTTCAGTTTAAAAAATACTGTATACAAATTAACATTTGTTTTCTTCAAAAAATATTTACTCAGTTACTTACATGAGGATTATTAAGGATAATGTGATGTAACATCATGGTGATAAATCTCAGAGTCTGGTTGGCAATCCTTCGCCTCATATGCTGCATGACCCACCGCATTGCTAGATAGTGTATTGCAGCATAAAATACAATTCCACAAGCCAGTTTTAACCAGTTGTCTGGTCTGTTGAAATAAAATGATGTCCATTTAATTTTTCATTGCTACATTAATAGTGAAAAAAAAATTATCTGCATTTTGAAATCCTGTCAACTTCTGATGTTTTCTACAAATGTATTCTATAAATATCACCCAATTACCATACTGCCTATGCAGCATTAACCTGGTGTGATACATTAAAACTTTATTGTATTCCTACAGAGCTCTGACACCACTATAGTGTGTAGACTTGCAAGCGTCACATAAGAATTTGGGGAAGCATTAAGAAGTACATTTAAGACTTTCAACATGCAAACCTGGTTATGCTCTAATACACGAAAAGAAAACAAAAAATGGTGCAAACTGTAGATTGATTATTTTGAACATTGTGACCCCCATCTGAGAGAAATTTATACCGCATAAGAGTACAAAATGACAAGAGTACAATGCATCAAATAAAAACCCAAACAGATTGCTAAGCCCTGAGTTGATAGAGAAGGAAGAAGTCACATAAAAGAGAGAGTGACAGCATAAAATCCTTAAACAAAAAAGATAAGAGAAATTATTATAACAAAAAAAAGTTTCAGAAATCATGGAAAAAAGTGAAGTGGTAAAGTTTGAAAGAATGAAGAAGGGCAGCAGACAAATGAGTAATACAACATGACAGTGAAGAACAGTGAGAATGAAGAGAAACAGCAATTTCCCTTATTATAAAAATTTTTTGCACTAAAATAATTACAAAATTCATCTGGCTGTATTTGGGACAAAATCTTTATTGCACAGTACGTATAATGTATGTACCTTTTTTTTCAGCAAATTTTTGGGGGGAGGGCAAAGTGCAAAATTTTCTGTACTATCTCCTAACTTCTAACCATTGTTTTACATATATACAGTGGGGCATCGCTTATTCACGGATCAGTATTCACGGATCCAGTTAATCACGGGTTTTTTCTTGGACCGTTTCTCATGTTACATCACTGGTATGAATCGCTGCATCACGGGTTTGTTGTGTTGCGTATGCGATGTTTTTCGGTAGGCTAACCCTTGGCCGTGGTCCGATAACTACCAACATTCATTTAAAGACTCATATAATGATATTAACTGACAATAAAGGTAATAAAACCATTCTCACCTAATATATTATTGTCCTATCTTCGAAATAAATAGCCTATTCAAGGTTTATGTACGACGTTCATTGGTAGGCTAAGCGTAGTTGCAGTGCGATAACCACCAACGTACACAAACATTCACATTATGATATTAACTGACAATAAAGGTAATAAAACCATTCTTACCATATATATTATAGTCATATCTTCATAATAAATACCCTATTCAAAGAATAATTCCACATCATTGCAGTCAACTTATCGTCGGAGTGGTGGCCAGCCACAAATGTAAGCATATACCTTTACGTACGAAAATGGTTTATGTATACGGTTGCGTTCAAAGCGACATTTTTTGTTTGATAAACTTTTAGAAATTTTAATAGTAGTGGTATGTAATTACAGTAGTATTAACATTAAGGCTAAAATTAATTCGAATTTCATTATTATTTTGGCAGTATTCGTATATTTCTCTGAACAATGAAGTCATAACAAACGCTATTTGTCATAGATTATCGTAAGTATTGCTGTTTGTTATTGGCGACGAAGCGTAAACGAAATACATAAAAGCATTTTTACCTTATATATTATCGTCATATTCTTCATAATAAAAAAGGCTATTCGTGGAGTAATTCCATATCAGTGAAACAATTTGATCTATGCGAGGCCAGCCAGCTGACAAAATGTACATACGTATATGAAAAATCAAATTATGGTAGCGTTCACAGCAAGATTATCTTTCGAAATTTTTATAGTACTATTCATGCTACGTAGTAATAATGTTTGGAATATACGTAACATTAATTTTCAATACAAATATCATCGTTATTTTGGTAGTGAATAATAGTTTAGAATTATCATACATACACTGCATTGTTATGGGTTTGCGCAGTGATAAAACAACCAAAATAACGTTCTCCTTTAAGTCGTCATATCTTCATAATAAAAAGGCTATTCGTGGAGTAATTCCATATCAGTGAAATCAATTTATCTATGCGAAGCCAGCCAGCTGACAAAATGTAAGTACGTATATGAAAATCAAAATATGTAGCGTTCACAGCAAGATTATCTTTCGAAATATTTATAGTACTATTCATGCTACGTAGTAATAATGTTTGGAATATATGTAACATTAACCCTCTTACGCCGATTGGACGTATTAAACGTCGAGTCAAAATGTCTCCCGTATGCCGATTGGACGTATCATACGTCGGCTCAAAAAAGTTTTTTTAAAAATTCGCGGAAAAATACTTATAGGCCTACCAGCCGAAAACTTTTGTATCACGACGCCTTGGAAGATGCTGGGAGTTCACGGATCAAGGCGTTGTTTTGTTACAATCGCTACGCAGGCGCGCAAGCGCGAATTTCTTTCTTATCGCACTAAAAGTATCAGTGACACATCTCGGAATTATTTCGTCACTTTGACATAATTATTGCACCATTTTAAATTATCCTTTATTACATGAAGTATTATATATGAAAATGTTCGCATTTCAGGCACAATACAACTAAAAATACTCATGATTGTAGCTTTTATCAATTTTGAAATATTCTCATATAAATAACGATAAGTGCAAAAATTTCAACCTTCGGTCAACTTTGACTCTACAGAAATGGTCGAGAAACGCAATTGTAAGCTAATAAAATTCTTATATTATAGTAATATTCATCATTTGCCTTTATTTTGCAACAAATTGGACGTCTCTAGCACAATATTTTCGATTTATGGTGAATTTATGAAAAAACTTTTTCCTTACGTTCGTGCGATAACTCGATAAATTTTTTCGTGCGATTGTCCTAATGTTTGCACCCTTTTATATTGCCGTTACATAAAGTTTTATATATGGAAATGTGCGCAATTTCATGCACAATACAACAAAAAACAACCCATGGTTGTAGCTTTTATCAGTTTTGAAATATTTTCATATAAATAACGTTAAGTGCAAAAATTTCAACTTCGGTCAGCTTTGACTCTACCGAAATGGTCGAAAAACGCAATTGTAAGCTAAAACTCTTATATTCTAGTAATATTCAATCATTTACCTTCATTTTGCAACGACTTGGAAGTCTCTAGCACAATATTTCGATTTATGGTGAATTTATGAAAAAAAAAAAATTACGTTCGCGCGGTAACTCTTCCGAAAAAATCAGAATTTTTTTGTGCAATTGTCGAAATGTTTGCACCATTTAAAATTAGCTGTTACATAAAGTTTTATATATGAAAATGTGCGCAATTTCATGTAGAATACAACTAAAAAATGATGAAGTTGTAGTTTTTCTCTCTTTTTTTGAAATATTTGCATATAAATCACGATATATAGAAAAAAAACCACGTTCGTCAAATTTGACTCTACCGAAATAGTTGAAAAACGCAATGTAAGCTAAAACTCTTACGGCCTAGAAATATTCCGTCATTTTTCTTCATTTTGAAACAAATTTGAAGTCTCTAAAACAATATTGTGATTTATGGTGAATTTTTGAAAAATATATTTACCTTCACTCCGCGCGCCGTTCGATTCGCGGCCGCAAAGTCTCCGAAATACGTACATGGCATTATCCTAATATTTACTCCTTTTTCATATTAGCCTTTTTATAGAGTTTCATATATCAAATGTGCGCAAAGTTCATGAAGAATACAATACAAAATAATTGAATTGGTTGTAGCTTTTTCCATCTTCGAAATATGTGCATATAAAAAAAATATATATATTAAAATTTCGACATTCGGTCAAATTTAACTCGTCCGAAATGGTCGAAATCTGCAATTATAATCTAAAACTCTACAGTATCGTAATATTCAATCATTTGTCTTAATTTTGAAACAAATTGGAAGTCTCTAGAACATTATTTAGAATTACGGTGAATTTTTGAAAAAAAATATTTTTTTGCGTCCGCGCGTTACGAATTCGTACATCACTTTTGTGATAATATTTTTCCGGTGTTGCTTTTATTGTTTTACAATGTATTATATATCAAATGATCGCAATTTAGTGTACAATACAACGCAAAACAAAGTCAACTGGTTAGCTTTGACCGTTTTCTGCACAGCGTGATTTGAATACAATTATGTATGAATTTTTTTTTTTCGCTACCATATATCGCATTATTTACATATGATAAATGAGTTTTTATTTTCATTTCTGATGGTTGCATTCTAAACTTCAGGCAATGACAAAAAAAGGAGCCAAAAATGAACTCTTAATCTTCAAAAAGTACGCGCGCTGTAATTTTTTTGAAAAAATTATTTTTTCCGGTTCCGCGCTCACTCCAAACCAGGCCTGGCATACGGGAGACGTTTTGATTTTTAGGGCTCCGGCGTAAGAGGGTTAATTTTCAATACAAAATATCATCGTTATTTTGGTAGTGAATAATAGTTTAGAATTATCATACATACACTGCATTGTTATGGGTTTATGGCAGTGATAAAACAACCAAAAAACGTATGTACAGTAGTACATATACTACATTTATTTTTAAGGCTAATTTTGTACAATCTTTAAAAAAACTGTCCTTGAATTTGTTTTATAACTTTAAAACTGTCTTGAATTTAGTTTTAGGTGATAGTTGAAAACATATTTGGTGTTTGAACTAAAGTAGGCAGTTATACATTGGAATAGTCTTCTTGGGTGGGTTAACTATTGAAGTAGGCAGTTTTAAGCAATTTTTGAGGGGGTATCAGGATCACACTGGGTATTTACTTATCACGGGGGGTTTGGGGCTGGGCCCTATCCCCCGTGGATAACGAGGCCCCACTATATATATATAGTTTTTTGGGGCCTTTTTTATGCCATCATACAGGATTCAATCATTCAGCTTTAAAATAGATCAAGCCCGAGCAGTCTACCATGAAAAGCACTATACGTCTTTGAACAAGAAAAGGCACAAAGAGTTTTCATGAGTATCACACAGGCACAAGTCACTTTTTTTAAAGAAAATGGAAAGGTCATGCTACTTTGCAAGAATTAGTAATTATCTGGGGGTGTTCTGAAACAAAAATAAACTTTATTGCAAATACTTTTTTTTTAGCAAACTTTTTTAGGGAGAAAGTACAAAATTTTCTAATACATATTGCCTAACTTCTACTCTTTACTTCACATATATAGTTTTTTGGGACCTTTTTTAGGCCATTGTATAGAGCAATAATTCAGCTGCAAAATAACCAAAATTGAGAAGTATACCATAAAAAGGTTAAGATTTACACACCTTAGAAATGTTATTGTTATAATACAATTAAGTTTTGTTCATACTTACCTGGCAGATATATATATAGCTGTATTTCTCCGAAGTCCGACAGAATTCAAAACTCGCGGCACACGCAGGGGCGGGCCAGGCCAGAATGGTGGTAGTACCCATTCCCGCCGCTGGGAGGCAGATCTCAGGAACCATTCCCATTTTCTATTCATATTTTATCAGTGCCACTGTCTCCTGAGGGGAGGTGGGTGGGCACTTAATTATATATATCTGCCAGGTAAGTATGAACAAACTTAATTGTATTATAACAATAACATTTTGTTCATGAAACTTACTTGGCAGATATATATATAGCTGAATCCCACCTTCGGATGGTGGGAAGAGACAGAATAGGATTTGTAGGAAACTTAAAGTAAGTAGATGATATACACCTTGGTTCCTCACCTGTTAGCAAAGTAGACTCTGTGATTACTGTCACTTCAGCCTGCTTGTGCTTAATCAGAGTTGCAGCCAGGTGGAGACCTGTAGTGCTGGTGCGCTCTGGATGCTCTGTCAACGGGGACGTGACCTCAATGTGACAAGAGCATAGAGCCATACAAATGAGGGCAACGAAGCAAACTGACCACCACCTGACCAACTATCCAAGACCCCCATGAACACTAGGCTAAGAGATGGGAGGTCTTCACCAAAACCTCACACAACCAAAAACCAAAAACAACAAAACTAAAACCTAAACTTAACTAAGGGATAGGGAGAGAGCTACCTTCAGCCCCCAAGACTGTGTCTGCAGAAACGTATGGCCCAAAGAGAAACAACAGTCCTCGTATATCGTTCTCACATCTCTCAAGTAGTGTGAGGCGAATACTGAATTGCTCCTCCAAAAGGTGGCGTCAAGGATGTCCTTGATCGACATGTTCCTTTGGAAGCAAGCGATTTTTTTTTAGTTTTGCGACAGCTCTGACCTCGTGAGCTTTCACTCGCAAGAGGCTCAAATCGATCTGTGTGGAAGACGAATGAGCCTCTTTAATGACGTCCCTCAGAAAGAACGCCAATGCGTTCTTGATAATGGTATATCGGGTCGTTTAACCGAACACCAGAAGATTATCTGAGGGACCTCGTACTTCTTTAGTCTTGTGGACATAAAACTTTAGAGCCCTGACAGGGCACAGGACTCTCTCAGGTTCTTGGCCCACAAGGCTTGTCATACCCTTGATTTCAAAGCTCCTTGGCCAAGGGTTCGACGGTTTTCATTCTTTGCTAAGAAAGTGGGACTCAAAGAGCAGACAGCATTGTCCCCTTTGAAGCCCATCTCTTACAAATGGCCTGAATTTCGCTAACTCTCTTCGCCGTCGCCAGAGCAGTTAGGAAAAGAGCCTTCTTCGTCAAGTTCCTAAGAGACGCTTCATGTAGAGGTTCGAAAGGACTCGACATTAACAGTCTAAGGACTAAATCCAAGTTCCAAGAAGGAGGCCTCGCCTGAGGTATCTTGGATGTCTCAAATGATCTCAGGAGATCGTGAAGATCCCTGTTATCAGACAGGTCTAGTCCTCTGTAGCGCGAAGACTGCCGACAGCATACTCTTATATCCCTTGATGGTCGGACAGCCAGCTTCTGTACATTCCTTAAAAATAGCAGGAAATCGGCTATCTGGCTCACAGAGGTAGTGGAAGAGGAAATTCCCTCCTTTCTACACCATGCCCTGAAGGAAGCCCACTTCGACTGGTAAACAGCTCTCGAGGACGTTCTCCTAGCATTGGCGATCGCCTTTGCAGCGCTTTAGCTTTAAAAAAACCTCTCGCTCTGGCCAGCTTTTCGATAGTCTGAACGCAGTCAGACCCAGAGCGGAGAGGTTTCGGTGATATCTTGCGAAGTGGGGCTGTCTGAGTAGATCTTTCCTCCAGGGCAACGTCCTCGGAAAGTCATGATGAATGACATTACCTCTGTGGAACCAGTTCCTTGCGCGGGCCACATCGGGGCGCGATCAGGGCGGTCAACCTCGTCCCCTCCGATCCGCGAACTTCCTTACTACTTCCCCCATGATCTTGAATGGCGGGAAGGCATACAAGTCTAGGTTCGTCCAGTCCCAGAGCAGAGCGTCTATCGCGGACTGCTCCCGGATCAGCACAGGGGAGCAATAAAGAGGCAACCTCTTGTTCTCGACGTCGCAAAATAGGTCGACTAACGGACACCCCCACAGTCTCCAGAGCTCTCGACAGACGTCCTGGTGCAACGTCCATTCCGTCGGCAGGATTCTGATCTTATCGGCTGAGAAGGTCTGCTCTGACGTTCTGGACTCCTGCAATAAATCTCGTCAGGATCCTTATCCGTCTTCGCATCTGCCCACAGCAGAATCTCCCTCGCTAAATAAAAAAGAGGACGGGAGTGTGTACCTCCTGCTTCTTTAGGTACGCAAGGGCTGTGGTGTTGTCCGAGTTGACTTGGACTACTTCTCTGCAACCTTTTGTTGGAAGAACTGTAGCGCCAGAAAAACCGCCGCTAGTTCCTTTCACATTGATGTGCCAGGACACCGGTCTCACCGGCATTAAAGCCCCCTCCAGGTGCCTGACACTTCCCTCCCCTGCCCAGTGTTGCTCCCCATCCCGACACCGAGGCGTCGGAAAACAACACTAGGTCTGGGCTCAGAAGCTTTAGGGGACGGCAGCCCCTCTCGAAACTTCCGAGGATCTAGCCACCATCTTAGATGGTTCTTCACCGATTTGGTGATGAAAAGGGTCGCATTCAGATCCTCTCTGAGGGAACTCTCCATTCGTCTGCTAAGAAAAACTGGAGAGGTCTGAGGTGTAGTCTTCCCAGGGAAACAAACTTTTCCAGCGAGGAAATGGTTCCCAGCAGACTCATCCATTCCCTCGCCGAGCAAGCTTCCTTCCCCAGGAAGGTGCCGAAACTCTCTCTAAAAGCCTTGCAGCTGTCGTTCCTGGGACGGAAACGCTCGAAAAGCCACTGAATCCATCTGAATCCCCACCAGATACACGATGGACTGTGTTGGGGGTCAGATGCGACTTTTCGAGGTTGACCAGAAGTCCCAGGGACTTCGCCCAAGTCCAAAGTGAAGTGAAGGTCCTTCAGACACCTTTCTTCTGACGATGCTCTGATCAGCCAATCGTCGAGATACAGGGACACTCTTAATCCTGCAGAATGTAACCATCTCGCTACGTTTTTCATGAGCAATGGTAAATACCATCGGAGCCGTGCTTAAACCGAAACAAAGGGCTCGGAATTGCCAAACTTTGTCCCTTAGCATAAACCTCAGAAAACTTTCTGAAAGAGGGTGGATAGGCACGTGAAAGTATGCGTCCTGTAGGTCCAAGGACACCATCCAGTCGCCCGGTCTTAAGGCTCCTAGAACCGACTGAGGTGTTTCCATCTTGAATTTTTTCTTTTCTACGAAAAGATTCAGGCTGCTTACGTCCAAGACTGGACGCCACCCCGACGACTGCTTTGGTACCAGGAAAAGTCTGTTGTAGTATCCTGGTGACCCCAGGTCTAAGACCTGCTCCACCGCTCTTTTCATGATCATTTGATCTAAAAAGATCTAAAGAACCTGATGTTTCTCCCCTTGATACGACGGGGAAAGATCTCTGGGAGGATTCGTAGAAAGAGGAGGAGGGTCCACAAAGGGGATCTTGTACCCCTGTTCCACTATCTTGAGGGACCACGCATCTGTATCTCTCTCTCTCCACGCACCCGCAAAGAACTTTAGCCTGGCTCCGACAGGCATCTGAAGGACTTTCTTCTCACTTAGAGGGATTTAGGTTTGAAGGAACCTCTTCCTCTTGCAAGTCCTCTCCCTCGAGGAGCAGCTCTCGAGGGAGGCGCGCTACGAAAGGGTTTAACCTTCCTAGGCGGTCGTCCAGACGAGACGGGTGGTAGGGACTGCGGGACGTCTTGAAGACTGGGCCAAGAGATCCTGGGTAGCCTTCTCTTGTAGGCTCACTGCCAGGTCCCTTACCATAGCCTGGGGGAAGAGATGGCTCGAAAGAGGTGCAAAGAGAAGCTCTGCTTTCTGCGATGCAGAAACAGACCTCGCTGTAAAATTGCAGAAAAGCGCTCTCTTCTTGAGGAAGGCAGTGCCGAAATGAGACACTAACTCTTCCGAACCATCCCTGACGGCCTTGTCCATGCATGACAACACATTGGACAGCTCCCCCAGACTCAAAGAATCAGGACTCCTAGATTGAAGATCCAGGGACTCCTAGGCACCAGTCTAGGAAATTAAAGACTTCCAGAGTCTTTTAACAGCCCTTTCATGTGATGGTCGATCTCCGTTGTGCCATGAAATCTTAGCGGACGATAAAAGGGATCTCTTTTCTGGGCGTCTACCAGACTAGCAAAGTCCCCTTGGGAAGAAGACGGGATCTTAACTCCTACTTCAGCTTTGGTCTCATACCAAATGCCGCCTTTCCCACTGAGTCTTGAAGGAGGAAGGGCGAAAGTCGACTTGCCCTGATCCTTCCGACGTTCCATCCAATCCTGCAATTTCTTGAACGCTCTCTTAGTGGACAAGGAAGTCTTCATCTCCACCACTTCCGAAACCTTGCCCGACTTCGAAGACGAAAACTGAGAGGGAGGAGACTTAGGAGCTGCAGGTTGGAACTTCTCACCAAACAAAAAACGTAAAAGACGAACCAGCACCTTGTAGTCGGAAACCGACGAAACTGACGGCTGTTCTTCCTCCACTGAGTCCGCCGGACTACTAAGCTCTCCTTCCTCCGAAGAGGCAAAGGAGATTGAACCTCTGGAGCGGGCGTGCGCGCCCAACGGGTCTAGCCTTCAACAAAGGCTTTCGAGGAAGACTAAAATCAGCCTCTTCAAAGCGACCGTACCTTCTGTCGATCTTTAGAGCTCGAACACGGAAGAGCGTCCTGACTGCGCTGCGCGTCAAGAGAGGTTACTCTTAGTCTCTCTCGAGGAGCGTCCTTACGTTTCACGCTCAAGCGTCCAGCTTTCCGTTTCAAAGCGTCCTTTCTGAGTGCTCTCGAAAGCCTTCTCCACAGGCAAAGCGTCAAGCAAACATCCCGACGATAGTCTTCCAAAGCGTCCTGCCGAGCGTCTTCAAAAGCGTCCTCCAAGGCGTCCTGTCGAGCGTCCTCAAAGGCTCCTGACGTGCGGGCGGAGACAGAGCGAACGAGGAGACGGAGAAGGAGACTGCCTCGTCCTCTTGACAGGCAGTCTAGCGTCCTTCCTACGTTTAGGCTCAACTGCTGCTGGGCGAGTCTTCCGAGCCATTAAGGCCGACAATTGGTCTGAAGCGACGCAAGAATACTCTTCGTAGGTGAAGAACCGAGAGGAGGTGAAGGGCTGCGCCTGCGAGAAGACGACGGGGCGCGGGGGGACGCCTCCTTCCTTCTCAAAGGTACAGCAACCTGCCTCTCCGAGGCGAGAGAGCGCTTCTCAGCGTCGTCCTCGGACGACGCCTACCTCTCTTCTGAGGAGGAAACGCGTCATACGACGCAGGCGAAGACCGCAACGAGAGCGGAGAGAGGGGACGTAAAGCGTCCTCCCTAGGAAAAGTCCTTTTCAACGGACGCGAGTCACTCCGAGCGCTCCACCCTTGCGCGAGGGCGCCTCGGAGGACGAAAAACAGTCCTTAAGGATGCGAGCCTGAGCACGCTCCTTGGCAGCCTGGGAAGAAGCAAACAGGTCCTGCCGAAGGGACGCCAGATCGGTGGGGAGCCCCCGTAACCCTCTTGCGGCTTTCGACATGCCCACTCCCCGAGTTCTGGGAGTCCGACAGAGGTCTAGACCTAGAGGCATTATGGGGCCGATCTGACGCCCCCTCCACAACACTAGGGGCACGATCACACACTTTACTCGAGCCGTTTCAAGGGCCAACACTTTGGACTCTAGAGTGCGTAATGACTCTAGAATCAGAGAAAGGGCATTACCTTCTCCAGACACAGAACTAGGGCCCTCAGGAACAACACAGATTAGCGTGAAGCAAATTCTACTGTGTTTAGAATAGGAGAAATGTTACTTCCCTTACCTTTCGTATAACCGCTCTTGGAGGAAGCCCTCCTGATCCTATCGCGCTCCAACTTACGGCGATAGGATTCATACACCTTCCATTCATCCTCAGTCAAACTTTTGCATTCAATGCAACGATCAACCAGCAAACAAACATGCCCCCTACACCCCATATAACTGTGTGGGGGTCTACCGATGATTTCGGTAGCCTCACCTTGCAATCACTTCTCACACACACTCTGAAGCTCACTGAACTTGATCCAGACATCACGTTCATAGAAAAGTCAATCCAAAATCCAAAAACAGTCCACTATCGCGTATGCCAATCCAACAATCCAGAGTCAAAACCAAAAGTCAATCCAGATACTTATAACGAGTCAAAATCCAAAAATCCTGGGCGGAGGTCTGTAAACAGGTGTTTACCGACCGGCGACAGAAAAAATATGAATTATGAAATGGTAATGGTTCCTGATATCCGCCTCCCAGCGGCGCGGAAATGGGTACTACCACCTGGCCGCCCACTGCGTGTGCCGCGAGTTTTGAAATTCTGTCGGACTTCGGAGAATACAGCTATATATATATCTGCCAAGTAAGTTTCATGAACAAAAAACCAATATATATAAATTTTAACACCTATTGCTCAAGTCACTGCCACTTCCTACAAACATCACTGTTTATTATGGTTACAAGCTAAAGGGTTCCTAATAAAGCAAGATAACATGACCAACAAAAAACAGCCAAGGAATTTTGCTAAAAATACTTGCATAAACAAAAAACCCTTTTGATAAGTCTAGGTACTTACCCAATTTGGAAACAAATCCGAAAAACATATGAAGTAACTTCATCCATAAGTGTTTCCTCTTCTAAAACTGGAACTTCCCAAGGTCCACTAAAATTTAATTGCCCAGTGTTTTCATCAGCAAATAAGTAATACCCATTATCTGTAAATTAAACAATTGAATAGGTGATAGATTTATTAGTAAAACATTACTTGCTCCCTAAAATACAACACATTGTAGATAATCAACATTTTCCTCAATAACTATAAAACTATTTTGCATAGAAGACATTACAAAAGCTTTAAACTCTCAATACCTTGTATTAACAGAGAAATGAGTAATTAGATTGCTACGAAGTGAGAGCCTTACAAAAGGAAAGTGGCTACCTGCTCCCACTAACATTCTTAGTTTCTGTGAAGTATCATATGGCAATACGTAGTGATATATGTAAAATTAGTTTGGAAAAACTACAATACATCACTATTTGTGTGAATTATTTTATAAGAGGCACACTAGATAACCAATATAGCAGAGGAACTTCACTATACTCAATCCCTTAAAAGAAGATGAAAAGCAACAGATGGCTGAACGAAGCAACCATCCCAAAAAAGGAAGATTTTCTTTACACAAAGGAGGGAATTCACGACTACAGTCACAACCTTTCAGGACACTCGTACCCATGAAATATTAGATTTTAAAATGAAAACAAATACACTGCAGTTAATACAAATTTAGGTCAAGTGGAAATCAGATATGGAAATACAGAAAGAGACATATTAAATGACATGTAACACATTTCTGTCCAATATACCCCAAATGACAGATTTTTTTTCAAATCCTTCTCAGTATCTCTCTATGCATATTCTTGGATTACTGTAATGCTGAATCCATGGTATAATTTCTTATTAAAACTTTCTTCAAAATAAAAACCACTACTGCACAAAAATTATCAAGTAGCTTTACCAGTCACTTACTCAATCAAATACTCTACATCTATCATACAAGATAATTATTAATCCAGCATGTTATTTTCTGCAAAAGGGATGAATTATTTACCATAACTGCAGTACCTAAAACTAACGTAAGATACTAGCATTATGTTAATTTTCCAATATACAGGGTAAAAGAAATTAATCACATCATTAAATTACCTCTGGGGCCTAACCCAAGTGTATCATCCAATAAAAGTATAGTTGTTGCCATGCATTGTCTAGCTAGAGAAGAAGAGCTCTGAATAAATATGAGACAATAAGACACTAATTCTTTTACTAAAATACTATGAAACATAAAAATGAATTCTTACTGTTGCACTCTTTAAAATGCTACATAAAATTTAAAATGTAAATAATTTTCATCCTTCAGATAAAATCAGTTTCACAACTGTTCTCTTCCATGGTCTATAATTAAAACTCCCTTAAGAATAGGTAATTGCTAACTTGTTAGTTTACCATCCTCGGTAAGAGGCTACCAGTGCCTTCATTTTTTTTATAATTGTAAACAATATGTGATTTAGTCAATTTCTGCACATCAGATTAAATATTTCTTCTGACTACACCTTATGCAGATATTAAATGGGAGAACTCTGCAAACTATTACAGTAACAAGATCAGTGAATCACATTCCCAGTCTAACAAGGGTCTACCAAAGATTTGTTTGGCAATGACGTAAAAACTAGAGTGAGTAAACTTACAGAAGTCGGATAGCAAGGTGTTCCAGTGTGCCTGGTAAGGTACACTATAAATCAACTCTCTACAAGGAAGCAGATGACAATTAAGTCTTACCTAAAGCTAGGATGATTAACACCATATTCATCAACGTCAATATTTTGCCTGTTTCTAGTAAGGTACATGTCTTTCTTCCCTCAATCCCTATGTATTGAATATTTGCTATTTCAATATAATATGGCAAATTTTTTTAATCAATTTCCATTTTTCATAGCTTACAAACCTGAGGTCTTAACAATAGGATTATCTAGTGCCAGCTGGAAACTGGTTAAAAACAATCAATCATTGTAAAGCAAGGAATCTGTGGCATCTGGCAACCCATACATATACAAGATGGAAGCTGGTCACCGACCAAGGGGACCTTGTGACACATCAGTCTTTCTTCCAACCCACTACACAAGAGGGGTGGCTAGAGGAGAGCAGTATAATGTTAAGACCTCAGGTTTGTAAGCTATGAAAAATGCAGATTGATTTGCCATTTGTTCATACACAGAACAATTCTTAAGTCTTAACAATAGGATACTTATTGTGGTTGTGTGGGTTTGTTTTAATAAGGCAATGAATGGGTTTGCAAGTGGGTTTGTATATAAAAGAAAAAATTTTATTTAGTTAATATTGATTTTAATTATTGATTTATTTTGAAAGCAAATTATTTTTATTGATTTGTTAGTTCTTGTTAAGTATATTTGTTTTAATTTTTTTTTTGTTACATGTGTGAAACTTCTCCCCGTTCATTTGTACGCATGGTTCTTGCCCTTCTATGGATTAAAGTATGAAAAAATTGTACCTTTGGTGAAGACAGATGAACCTTGTCAATTACATTAGCTTGTGAGCCTTTAAAGTGACTGAAATTTGAAGCACTGCCTAGTATGCAAGCACAGAAAAAGGAATTGTATCAATATGTAATAATAAAGACAGTATAACTTGGAGATTATGTATTTTCCATTTTGAGAAGGCTTATGTTAATAATTGTGGTAATGTACTGAAGTCCTTGGTGTTAAAGGGCAAGATACTGGGTTTAGTGTGCAGATTTTTCCATTTGTGAAGCTCTTTAAAAATAAATCAATAATTAAATCAATATTAACTAAATAAATTTTTTCTTTTATATACAAACCCACTTGCAAACCTATTGCCTTACTAAAACAAACCTACACTATCACATTATACTTAGAGGGAGATAGAAGTACCCTGAACCGGCTGGGGTTCAGCCCACCTGACCATCCTTTTTAGAAGAACGAGTTCTAAAGGAGAGGGTCATAGCCTGTGAGAGAATAGGTAGATGAATACCCAAAAACTCAGTCTGCTGGATTCAGTACAATGTGGCATGTCCATATTCATTGCACTAATGGAAGATATGGAAAATGTGTTCTAGGACCTGTGGGCAATATCCTTCAGATGAAAGGTAGTGAACGTGGTTTGACATTCTTGGAAACTTCCTTCCTGACTTAGCCCGTACTGACAAAAAGTCTTTCACGCCTAGGTCAATGGTGACGAGTCCTTTTCAGATAGCAGTGCAGTGCCCTGACAGGACAAAGCCATAGTTCCTGAGGGTCACTGTCCACAGCCATTCAATGAGGGAACTGCTGTGCCTGAGGCAAACTTGTCATATGCACCAAGGGATTCTGAGTTTTGGCTACAAATTTTGGGACAAATTCAAAGGCTACAGACCCCTAACCCCTGATGTGTTTCACATCACGGCTCAGACCATGGAGTTCTCCAACTCTTTTCGAGGACACCAAGTCCAACAGGAAAACTATTTTCAGAGCCAAGACTCCTGTCTGATGACCGATGTAAGGGCTCAGATGGAGCTTGAGTGGACTTCCAAGGACAAGGGAAAGATCCCAAGTCGGAGGTTTAAGCTCTTTTGGTGGACAGGATTGCTTGGAACTCCTAAACAACAAAGAGGTCTCCCAGGATGAAGACATTCTATGTGGAGAGAAACCCCTTCGATGACACCAATTACAATAGACTGCCCACCTGCCGTGATAGACTGCTGACGAAGACTTCCTGAAATAGCTGGACATGTGGCCCCCCTGCATTGCTAGAAAATCCTCTTGCTCGAAGGAGATACTTGATAGCCTCCAGCCGTGAAGAGACAGGGACTCTACTTATTGATAGAACCTCTCTACATGAGGTTGGCAAAGGTGGTGGTGCCACATGGGAATTTCCCACAGTACTTCTGAAAGTAGATACAGAAGATCTGGGAAACACTCTCCTTGAGGCCACAGGGGAGCGACTTGGGTCATCCAGAGATTTTGAGCTCATTGCCCTGTTCAAGACTTGACGGATCAGGCAAAATGGAGAGTAGGCGTAAACTTCAAGATTGTCCCAAGGATGTTGAAGGGCGCCCTCTGCTAGAGCCAGAGGATCCGGGACTACCAACATGCAGACCTCCTACTTCCTGTTGAAGTGAGTTGTGAAGATCTGACATGGGCCTTCCCAAAAGAAGAAATAGCCTGTTCCCAATGTCCTGATGCAGAGACCATTCCGTGCCAAGGATTTTATTCTGTTGGCTTAGTTTGTCGGCCACTACATTCCTCTTGCCTGGAATGTATCTAGCTAAGAGCTCCTAGGAGTTGACAATTACCCACCGAAGTATCTCTACTGTCAACGAGTGGAGCTGGCAAGATACTAGCCCTCCTTGTTTGTTGACATAGGCTACCACTGTCGTGTTGTCCAGTCCAACATCTGAGCAACTGAATGTCCCTCTACCTTCTCCCGGAACTCGTTGAGTCCCAGAAATGCTGCTTTTAGCTCAAGATGTTGATGCAAAGCTTCCTGTCCTCAGCACTCCAAACACCCAAAGCCAGAAGGTCCTCAAGATGAGCACCCCAACCATCAAACGGATGCATCCGAAAACAGGAGATAATCTGGATGGGGAGAAAGTAGAGGGACTCCTATCTAAGATTCTGACTGTCCAACCACCAATGCAGGTCTCTTATCACCTGATCTGAAAGGGGTACTTGCTGTCGAGGGGAATCGCCCATTGGGGACCTGAACTCCTTCAACCTCCACATAAGGGAACATAGGTGGAGTCAACTGTGAGGGTCCAGCTTTTCTAGGGATGTCAAGATACCTAGCAGAACCTGCTACTGGTGAGCTGGTCGTTTGGTTTGTGACAGGAAGGATCGTGCCACCGTCCTGAAATTCTGTAACCTCTGTTCCAACGCAAAAACCCTCAACACTACCGTATCTATGGACATACCCAGATACCTACAGACTCCTGTGGCTGGGAACCAGACTGGACCTCTCCAGGTTTACTACATTACACAGGCTCTTGCAAAACTGGAGTAGGTGATCCCTGTCTTGAAGTAGCTTCTCTCTGGAACTTGCCAAGACCAGCCAGTCATCGAGGTATCTCAGTAGACAAATCCCTTGAGCACGAACCCAATTTGAGACTACAGCAAAGGCTGAAGTGAAGGAACTTCCTGGAAGAAGGGTGAATTTGGATCTGGAAGTACACATCCTTCAAGTCTATTGACAGCATAAAGTCATTCTCCCTTACTGCTGCCAGAAATGTCCAGAGCATCTCCATCCTGAACCTCGTCTTCCTGATGAATATAGGTTCAGTGTGGAAAGATTTACCACTAGCCTCCAATCGCCTGTGGCTTTTGGAACCAGGAAGATGCGACTGTAAAACCCTGGTGAAGGTTGATGTACTTCTTCCACTGCGACCTTGTCCAGCATCTTCAAAAATTTGCCTAGAAGAGCTAGAAACTTCAGAGAACTTCGAGCTTAAGTCAGGTGAGGAGGGGTTTGTCCGAGAGAGGGTAGGAAAGTCGAAAGGTGGGAGGTATCCCACCCAAAGGACATCTACTAACCACTTCTTCACTCCATGAAATTGCCATTTGGCTCAATGGACTGCCAGGCATCCCTCAACCAGAGGCACCGGGAAGGGAGAGGCACTCTCTCTATCGACGACCCCCTCTGTCCCTGCCTCTGGTGGCCCTACCCAACTTGTAGGGGCAAGACCGAAAGGGGCATTGTTGTCTTGACCCTGAAACTGTAGAAGGCTGAGATGTCCTCACAGAAGATGTATGCTTGGTTTACTTCCGGGGGGGAGACCATCTAGCATTCCGTTGAGGAGGAGGATGACGAGAATGAACCTCCGACTTTGATACAGCCTGCTGGACTAGTTTATCATTAGTATCAACAAGTCTACTGTCGATCACATCCTCTAACTGTGTTCTTTGGAGGAGAAACTGCAACTCTAGGAGGTCCCCATTACAAAGAGCTGACAATGACTCCTATTGTGAAGACCGAAGATTTGCTCCACATATGATCAAACATAAGTGAGCCATCAAAGAGCACATAAATTAATAAAATTAAAGTTACAACCAAAGACCACAAACTTTCAATGCCGTCTTTTAAGGAAAATTACCACTAAAAGAAACATTAAAGGATGACAGACTAATACATTAAAAGCAACGTTAAGCATTAACTCTCCCAACGTGGAGTGAAGAAAGATGAGGTCAAGAAGGAACATGAAAAAAAAGGTTGCCAAATACAGAACAAAAAAAGGAAACGATGGAATTTCCTCAAAAGCACCAAACAGCAGCAGAGGAAGTGTGATTGCTATGAAAATTATGCAATAAGACTAATTTTATGCTTGTTAACCTTAAAAATGGGTTCTAATAATGACCTCTACTGACTAAAACTCTCTTTGGCTTAACTTTGCAAATCTGGGGAGACAACCAAGTTGATCTAGGGCCACACTATAGTGACCATCACTAATACAACCACAGAAACTGTTTGAACTTTGAACAACCTCTTTCCCTGACTGCAACACCTTAATGTAACTATAAAACGAGAAGGTTGTACTATTTCGATTATCAAACACAAAAATAAAATACCCTTACCATATGGATAATCGATCTGCTGTGGAATGGCAACTGCTGTTATTTCCTCGCCAGCTTCTGAGTCCCCAAGCAAAGGATGTTTTCTTTCATTAAAATTTACAACTGGTGTCCTTGATAGCGCAGTGGCTAGGTAAGGACGCCACTGAACTCTAGGAAATGATACTTCATTAGCCCCTCCTTCTGAAATTGAAAATAAAATATTGAACATATTAGCATGGGAATGAGGAATAGCGATAAATACTAGGCCTATTTGTTCATTGCTAAGCCAATTACTTCATTATGAAATATCTTAAAATCAATGTTCCATTAAATGTCAGCTTCTATATTCTAAACTAAAAGAAAATCTCCCCTTTTAGTACAGAATTACAACAAAGTCCCCCATTTTACTCAAAGTCAGCCAATATCTATTCTAGATATATGTCAGGTAATTGGCAGATTTTACAAAATATAAAAATAATTTCAGTTTTAAAACTGTAATACCATACAAATATGGCAGCTAAACTGACCTTCATCTGGCATACCAGACGAAAAAACTCTAAAAGCAGTGTTTACTCTATGGCGCATTCCTCCACTCTGTTGAATGTACAACTGTTTCTGATGAACACCAACATATAAAGCTGGTTGCTTATGGTCATCTGCTCCCTACAAAAAAACAAAAAAACAAAACTTGCAGAAAGAGATTATTCTTCTACAATAGCTATTCTCCTAATAACTACCGTAAGACTATGTATTTCTAATACATCACTAAAATCAGCATTTCCCATGACTGGGTTAGACATCAAAATAAATTCTTTCCATGCTCCTCTCTCTTAAGCACAATTAACTTCACTTCTCATCTGGTTTACAGCCTTAACAATTACCTTTTCTCAGTTTCCTGCCATTTCCACATTCATCCCTTCTCTAATTGATCATTCACCTCTACTCATAAGGTCCCAACCAATCTCAACCCTAGAGACTTCAATCAATTTACCAGCTTACCAGCTTCCAAACACATCTCTAACAAATCACCTTATCATATAACAAAATGTTCCAAGTTCACTCAAGTCCTGAACATCGGTCCTTTGTAATAACACCTCATTATTTATACTGAAGTACACACCTAAAACAAGCTTTCAAAATTTTTGCTACTGATCACTACATAGTGCAATACTGTTTTACCTTCCCAAGGAACTGCCTGCACCTTAACATAATCCTTCCACCTCTACGTCACTAGCTCTTTTTATATAGGCCTGGAACGAAAACCTCCAACTACAGTCAAATTTTGCAATGCTAAGCCTTTTCCGTGACACTATATATATATAGCAATATATAGCAGCTACTGCTTTCACCTTTCCACCATACCCACATCAGTTCATAGGTGCTTTCCAGAATGCATCTTCACTGTATTCTAATTATCATGAATTCAGTTTTGCTTAACTCTGTTTACAATTCTCTCCATTCCATTTTCAATCTTTTAAATGTTTTTACACTTCTTTCTTTGATCCTGCTAATAATACCAAGACATTTGTATAAGGTGTAAATTCTGGTTTGTATAAGGTGTAACTTCTGGTATCTGCCTTTCTCTGTTCCTTTACAGCTTCCTCAATTACTAAAACAATAAAAGATTGCTGATCCTTGATGGACACCAATGTTCATTTCAATCATATTCTTTTGATAAACATGTCACGTCAGCACTCCTCATCTTACACTCAATGAGTTTCCTGGACAGTCGGGCACAAAGTAAGCATGTGGTGTGGGTTTTCTCCTCGCAAGACCATTCATGATGGTGTGACAGAGGACATTCACATGAAGCAATGCTATTTTATGTTTAATATGTTTATAAGAACAAAAATCTTCCTGTTGTGGTTCCCAAACCAAGTTGTTAATTCAACCATTTTTCCAACCTTGCTCCTACCCCCTTCTCCATTACAGTACCTTCATGCATAACCCAGCAGTTTTACTTCGCAATAGTTTCCCTCCTGTAG
>NC_087204.1:91685137-91745137 GCF_015104395.2 Macrobrachium nipponense
CGGGTATTATGAAGTGCAAAGTTGGCAATTCCTCCACTTCAACATCTGATGAATCTACCCAATCACAGCCTCCCCCAGCCACATTAATTTCATGCTGACCAACACTGAAGTTCCATCTAGAATTACAAAAAAAAAAATATGACGCATATAAGGTACAAATCAAGAGCTTCCTAGTTACAAACATGTTTACAAAATCAAAAGTTATAAAAAATATGGATACCATATTAATATTCAAATCACCATTTCAAGAAATACCTTAATTCACCTTCTGGCTGCAGTAACATAACTCTCAATAAGTAATCAATGGAGGTATACGTACAGTATACCATATTTGCTGGCATATAAGACATACCCTCATATAAAATGCACCCATATTTTACGAGGACATTTTGTGGAAAAAAATAATTTTAGTATGTTTCATCATCCATTTACTTAGAAATTTTCTTAATTATTTTGTATGGAAAATTGTATGATTCTGTGCATGAAATACAATATTGTGAGAGTATAACGGAATAAAAAAAATGGACTCTGTATGAAATTTATCTTAAATAAACATTGGGCTGTGCTTTAGTTTTGCTTACATCCACTCATTGCAAATGGCTGACAGGCTAACAGCCAACGTATCGTAAGCTATTTTTCATAAATTTGTAATTATGCACTGATAATTCGGCCAATTTTCAATATTTCATTATTAGTAACAAAATTTACTGTAATAAATGGGTTTTATTTCAATGTTTTATTATTGGCATCAATTTCGACGTAGGGGATTTTTTTTTATACATTTAAGGGCACCGGCTGGCTAATGCCATTTTTTAAGGACAGGACATTGACATTCATACCATTTAATAAGGTAACTTGAGACATCTCCAAACTGCATATGACTTTTGCCTCTGACCTTCAGTTTTGTGACGCCAGTGCGATTTATCTAAAAAATAACCACTTTTCAAATTCTACTTCCTCCCTTGATACTTAATATTAAGACATGGGATTACTACCATATATAGACTTGATGTAGACCTCCATCAAATGAGGAGTTTTTTTTTCTAAAAGTAAATTTTTTGCTAGATATGAACTTCTCATTATGATAAAAAAAAAAATTAACCCTATTTATCAGGAAAAAATATAAGAAAAATAAATGAAACAAAAATTTGAAAAAATGGCCAAATCTGAATCTATAATGTCTTTTTAAGTTATAGACCAAATTTCATTGCTATAGCTTTAAAACTAAGGGAGAAGATAGAACTGAAGGTCAATAAGTATAGTTTTGAGATACGGGCGTTCAAAGTTTTTCTTTGTATTTTTACAATGTTAATAAATCATAATTATTATGAATTTTATACTTTTTGGGTATTAATAAACCAAAACTATGTTATTTATCATAATTTAATCATAAATGAAAATCCCTTTTGCTCAAAGATTGTAGCCTGGGAAACTGCGTCCTTCTTACGCAACACTCTCTCTCTCTCTCCCCTTCACTAACTCCACTATTATTGTCAATATTATGATCCTCTGAACTCTTATTAGAGTCAATTTTCTTCTTCTGTACGTTAGCGAGATGTTTTGCTTGTCTTTTCCTCTTTGGCATGATGAAAACCTTGCCAAACCAAGGAAAAACATACGTAAAAGAAAGCAAATGTCAGGGGTGAAACTCGAACGTGTACTCTCTTTCTGTTTCTGCTCACACTGAAGGGTGTGAAGCTCAGTCTTCCTGTCTTGTGACTCTGGAATCTCTACAGATGCCATTGCTAACAATTTGTTTGATAATAATTATCAAAATTTAAGGTAACAGAAGAAATACTGCATTTGCTTGTAGATCAATGTTTTTGGCTTATTGAGTTACTTTTACTAATTACCCTGTAACTATGAAAGTAAGAGGAATTTTGACGAAATATTTCGTATACACGCATTCTCTATTGCCATACAAAGCTCCACAAATTTTTTCATGATTTTGCATTTTTTGCCCTATATTGGCCGGCTGGCACCCTTAAAAATAAATAAAAGTGCGTCTAATACACCGGCAAATACAGTACTGTACTTTGTTGGAAGATACAGTACTGTAACAGTAGTGATGGTTCACAGAATCCCTTTGGCATCAGCTGAACTGCTTTCTGCTTTGAATTTTTCACTGTTTCTTAGGTTTCTTTGCCTAATTATTATTATTATTATTATTATTATTAATAGGGCTTAGTCTTTGCCTGAAGCTGTCTAACTTTTTTACAATCCATTTTGTTTCATTTTAAATATAGCATAGTCAAACTTCAAGTATCCACACTATCACTAACTGAGAGGAAACTCTGCTTTGATCTCAACTGTTTTATAATAAGCTAGCTTATAAGACAATTGTATTCGAAGTACTACCTTGGTTTGGTTATCTTCCAATAATGTCATTAATATTAACCCTCTTACGCCGATTGGACGTATTAAACGTCGAGTCAAAATGTCTCCCGTATGCCGATTGGACGTATCATACGTCGGCTCAAAAAAGTTTTTTTTTAAATTCGCGGAAAAATACTTATAGGCCTACCAGCCGAAAACTTTTGTATCACGCGCCTTGGGGGATGCTGGGAGTTCACGGATCAAGGCGTTGTTTTGTTTACAATCAAAACAAGCGCGAATTTCTTTCTTATCGCACTAAAAAGTATCAGTGACACATCTCAGAAATTATTTCGTCACTTTGACATAATTTTTGCACCATTTTAAATTATCCTTTACATGAAGTATTATATATGAAAATGTGCGCCATTTCATGTAAAATACAACGAAAAAATACTCGTGATTGTAGCTTTTATCAGTTTTGAAATATTTTCATATGAATAACGATAAGTGCAAAAATTTCAACTTTCGGTCAAACTTTGACTCTACGAATGGTCGAGAAAAACGCAATTGTAAGCTAAAACTCTCATATTATAGTAATATTCAATCATTTGCCTTCATTTTGCAACAAATTGGACGTCTCTAGCACAATATTTCGATTTATGTGGAATTTATGAAAAAACTTTTTCCTCACGTTCGTGCGATAACTCTTCCGATAAATTTTTTCGTACGATTGTCCTAATGTTTGCACCCTTTTAAATTTGCCGTTACATAAAGTTTTATATATGGAAATGTGCGCAATTTCATGCACAATACAACTAAAAACAACCCATGGTTGTAGCTTTTATCAGTTTCGAAATATTTTCATATAAATAACGTTAAGTGCAAAAATTTCAACTTTTGGTCAATTTTGACTCTACCGAAATGGTCGAAAAACGCAATTGTAAGCTAAAACTCTTATATTCTAGTAATATTCAATCATTTACCTTCATTTTGCAACGACTTGGAAGTCTCTAGCACAATATTTCGATTTATGGTGAACTTTATGAAAAAAAAAAAAACATTTTCCTTACGTTCGCGCGGTAACTCTTCCGAAAAAATCAGAATTTTTTTGTGCGATTGTCGAAATGTTTTGCACCATTTAAAATTAGCTGTTACATAAAGTTTTATATATGAAAATGTGCACAATTTCATGTAGAATACAACTAAAAATGATTGAAGGTTGTAGCTTTCTCTTTTTTCGAAATATTTGCATATAAATACGAATAAATAGAAAAAAAAAAACCACGCTTCGGTCAAATTTGACTCTACCGAAATAGTTGAAAAACGCAATTGTAAGCTAGTAATATTCCGTCATTTTTCTTCATTTTGAAACAAATTTGAAGTCTCTAAAACAATATTGTGATTTATGGTGAATTTTTGAAAAATATATTTACCTTCACTCCGCGCGCCGATTCGCGGCCGCAAGTCTCCGAAATACGTACATCTCATTATCCTAATATTTGCTCCTTTTCATATTAGCCTTTTTATAAAGTTCTATATATCAAAATGTGCGCAAATTCATGAAGAATACAATAAAAAATAAGTGAAGGTTATGGCTTTTTCCATCTCCGAAATATGTGCATATAAAAATATATATATATAAAAATTTCGACATTCGGTCAAATTTAGCTCGTCCGAAATGGTCGAAATCTGCAATTCTAATCTAAAACTCTTACAGTATCGTAATATTCAATCATTTGTCTTAATTTTGAAACAAATTGGAAGTCTCTAGAACAATATTTAGAATTACGGTGAATTTTTGAAAATAACATTTTTTACGTCGGCGCGTTACGAATTCGTACATCATTTTGTGATAATATTTTTACGGTGTTGCTTTTATGGTTTTTACTATGTATTATATATCAAAACAAAGGATTGCAATTTAGTGTACAATACAACGAAAAAAAAATTAACTCGTTAGCTTTGACCGTTTTTTGCACAGCGTGATTTGAATACAATTATCTATGAATTTTTTTTTTTCACTACCATACATCGCAATATTTACATATGATGATAATATTTTTTTCCATATCTGATGATTGCATACTAAACTTCAGGCAATGAAAAAAAAAATGAGCCAAAAATGAACTCTTAATCTTCAAAACTATGCGCGCTGTGATTTTTTGAAAAAAATATTTTTTCCGCTTCCGCGCTCACTCCAAACCGGCGCCGGCATACAGGAGAGGTTTTGATTTTTAGGGCTTCGGCGTAAGAGGGTTAAAATAATAATCATTACAAATGTATGTAATATAAAAAAACTTCAGTTAACGGAGAGAGAGAGAGAGAGAGAGAGAGAGAGAGAGAGAGAGAGAGAGAGAGAGAGAGAGAGAGAGTGTCTCCCATACTGTGGGACCAATTTTCTGCTACTCTCTGTGCTCCCCATTCTCTCGCATTTCCTTTAAATAAGCATTATGATATTGTTAGTATACAATAAAGTTTTGTACATACTTACCCAGCAGATATATACTTAGCTTATGTCTCTGACGTCCCGACAGAATTCAAAACTCGCGGCACACGCTACAGGTAGGTCAGGTGATCACCCTCTCCCGCCGCTGGGTGGCGGGAATAGGAACCATTCCCGTTTTCAGACCAGATTTTTCTCTTACACCTATCTCCTGAGGGGAGGATGGGTGGGCCATTCATCGTATATATCTGCCGGGTAAGTATGTACAAAACTTTATTGTATAATAACAATATCATTTCTGGGCTCAGCTCGTGTCGCTGCGCGAAATATCCTTTAATCTATTATTTCTAGGGTAAATGTACTAACACATACCAGAGAATAAATAAATAAAGAAAAAGGTCAGTTATAACTGACTCGCTCACCCTCCCAGTAGAGTGTCGGTATGAACACTATGGCGAGTGAGACCACTACCACGAGCCAAATGCCAATAGAATTTCTCCCACTACAAATCCCCCCAAGAGGGGAGCCGACCCCCCAGAGTGTGGGCAGCACCTACTACTACTACTCCATCCCATGCTGCCGACTGCTGCGCCTCTGGTGGCCATCCTTTTCAGTTAGCGCACACGATACACACGTGCCATTTTCTTCTCTGTGTTTTTGTGCCCTTTCGTTTGGATTTTATTACAATGGAGCGTGCAGCCATCGCAGCAGCTAAGTTAAGTACTCAGTGTTTATTGCTATTTGGTTTTTTCCGGCCCTGAGCACGTATTTGCCGTTTTTTAGGTATAAATACGATCTCTAGGTCGAAGCATGGCGCATGGTTCTGCCTCGTGATGGGTCCGTTCTGGGTCTCCCATACCCAGAGCATCCCCTGTCTTTGTACGCTCTATTTTTTATTATCCGCTTTGTTTAGAGTAAGGTCTACACGGTTTTGTCATGCATGCATGTCTTTTACCTTATGTAGGCTCTTCCATCCAGACCCTAGCCACGGCTCTTAGTATCGGCATCGGCTAGCTTTGAGTGGTAGACTTTCCTTCGGGTTAGTCGTACACTCCTGGATTTTTTCTCCTACTATTTGTTTTCTTTCTTTCATTTTATTATTCATTTTGTTATCTATGTGATTTTGTTAGGTTTAGTTAGCGTCTGGCTCGCTTAGCCTAGGTCACGGCCTATTGGGCCTTTATGTTACCGCTGGTCAGCTCGGTTTTTTGCTTCCCGATAGCATCTCGCTGATCAGTTGGTTATATTTTAGGCTTAGTTGTTGTTCTTATCGCCCCGTGGTCACTATGTGATCACGAGGCAGCCAGACGCCTGTCCAGTCACCTTTCCCCCCCTCCCGCTCTTCCATAGAGTCGGGGGGGGGTGGCTAGGCTGCCCATGCTCGCTCCGCATACCCGATCCTGCCTCCCTCTCTCCCCCCAGGCGGAGGGGGTAGAGGGACGGGACAGACCCGAGACTGGACTCGACCTCTCCGGCTCTCGGTCCGGTCGGATGGTAAGGTGGGGGGGGACTTTTCCTTTTCCCCCTCTCCATTACTACTTCGTCGCTCCGTTACCTAGCCCGAGTCTGTATGCCCCCCTGCTCTTTCCCACCTTACTAGGGCTCCTTTACCACCGGAGGCCTGGCATCTAGCGAAACGCGCTTGAGTCTACCCCACGGGGTGGACCGGAACATACAGTCGGTCTCGTCTAACCTCTCCGTTTCACTGAGTTATCACTCCGCCTCGCACTGGACTTAGTCCGGTAACGGTTTCGAGCTTTTAGGTTTAAGATGTTAAGTTAATTTAAGTACCTTAAACCATTTCCCCCTCCCTTCTTTTCACCGGATACCTTCGGGGTTTATAGCCTATTCAGGCTAGTAAGGGAGGGGCTATGCCCGAATTTTTTCCGAGCTCCGGCATGCAATGGAGTTCTTCTGTCCTTTAGCCTGTAAGTGATATTCTTTAAGATACTCATGTGTCTTTCCACTTACAGACCACCAACTGTGAGCATCCGGGATGCGCGCCACACTTCAGGACCCGGTGGTGGACCACGAAGTTTGCCGGGTCCCATGCTCCATGCGCGACATCCGCAACGGGGACATCCCAGGTTCTGGTACCACTGAGACGTGTACCATATGTTACGATCTGGTGAGCCAGCTTTTAGACGGGGTAAGTATTCCATCTCCGGTAGCTGGTCCGCATCTGTTTTAGTGCTTAAGTTTGCATCAATTACTCTAACTTAAGGAAATTCAAGGGCCTGATAGCCCTATAAGTTTAAGTTATACTTTTTAAGTTATCTTTAGTTTTAAGTTATTCTTAAATCTAATTGATACCCTCTCTTCCAGGCGCCGGCAGTGAGGGATACCGCACTGGCAACCCTGCGGGCCTGGGTCGGCGGTTTCGGGAAGAACGCCGCCAAGGGTATGCCCTACATCCTGGAGAAAAGGTTGCGGTACTAATCTTCCCCGGAGGCAAGGCGACAGGATACGTTCGACCCAGCAGAGTCTGGCCCCCCGACTATCGCCTTCATCCAGCAACAGCTGGCTGCCTCATTGACTGACCAAGGCCAGGATATCTCCTCGGTAAGTCGCGACGTTGGATATTAATGTAGAACCTATGGTAGGTGTAGACGACCTGTTGGTCGAGGTAGGTAAGGTGGACACACCCCCCAAGGGATACCCTTGGGCGTAACTGTTTCTTCTACTCCTGCAACCTCTCCATCCTTCCAAGGCTTTACGGGTGATGAATTGTATACTCCTCCTGACGCTTCGGTTAGACCCAAGGTCAAGGGTCAAGCAGTGAAATCCTTGACAAAGACGTCGTCGTCGTCTAAGAAGACGACTTCGGCCTCATCCTCCTCTCGTAAGTCTCCGGCTAGGAATCCCGGAGCAGACAGATCTAAAGCTTCTGGGTCCGGCTCTAAGTCCTCGAGGAGTAAATCCTCCAGAGAGAGATCTCACACTCCGGCTGAGTCGTCAGTTCCGCTACCTTTGGTTCCAATTCAAGCTACCCCTCCACCTCCGCAGCAGCTCCGGCTTTGGACTCCAATGCTGGCCTGTTACAACAGGTGGGCGACCTCGTTGGGTCTCTAAAGAGTAGCATGGAACAAATGATCTCTCGGTTTGTCGGATAGGATTACTTCTCAAGACTCCATTATAGCCGGACTGAGCCAAGCTCCTCTAGCCTCTCCTCCACCTTCCAATGCAGGTGGAGCTCAGCTTCCCCCGTATGACTCGCTACCTCCGTTCTCGATGAACAACCCGTGGAGAGTAGCGTCATACGCCCCCTTCCAAGACGGTCTCATTTCTATACCGGAATTTGGAACTCGAAGGATAGAGGACTTCGAGTTCTACCCGGAAGACCTTCAGCCTCCGTTCATCGGCTACGCAAGGCTCACCGCCTCAGCCATGATTCGAGATGATAGGGTACCAAAGGAGACGGTCCTCTATTCACGTGACCAGGCTCAGAGAGAATGGCTCAGGTGTTTAGAGGACATGGATTGTTCTAATACGAAAATCCAACCCTTCAAGAGTCCCTTTACGATCTTCACGATGGATGAGAGTACCCCGCTCCCTTTCCTGACTAAGATCGCGACGTCTACCATTCCAGCGGCCCAGAAGGGGGACCCCATGCCTCAACTAAAGGAAGCAGATCCTACATCTCCGTTACTTCCTCAGCCGGAGAATTATGGGAAGACTTACCGGGAACACCTTCTCAGCTGGCAAACTCAAACCGGACTGTGCTATGGAGCAGTTTGGTGAAAAGCTACCCAGGCTTCCAGATAGCCTTATTCAGGCTGAATTTGACGCTAAATCGCGATTAGCCAGATCAATTAATTCTATGGCTATGACCGAGGTGGCCACCATAGCCTATGGTTCAGAGCCGCTTTTCAAACTTATGACCAAATCCCTGACTCAAACGGTACAGTCAGATATGTTTGAGTTTGCCACTGCTCGAGAACATTGTAGGAAGCATGTCCTACAAGAAGCAACCATTCGGCACGAGCCGAATAGGTTACTCTCGTCAAGCATCTGGGGAGCAGATCTCTTCCCATAAGCGATGGTGAAGGAAGTCCAGTCAGAGGCTACGAGGTTGAACCAGAGCCTTAAGGACCGTTGGGCCTTACGGCTAGGAGAAGGCAAGATCCTGCAGCTAGAGGTAAAGGGCAAAGGAAACCCAGGCGTTTCCAGCCCTACCAGAAAAAGCAGCCACGCTTTTCTCAGCAAGTTCCGGCGGTTCCCTTAGTGCAAACAGCCCAGCCCTCCACTTCAAAGGCTCAATCACAGCCAATTTACGTGATCTCCCCTCAGCCTCAGCCCGCCCTCCTCTTATGCCATCTCTCCAGCTTACAATCAAACCTTCGAGAGTCAATCTTCACAGAAGTATGACCGCTCGGTAAGGGAGGCAGAGGTAACGTCTTTCGTGGGAGAGGATCGTGAGGTCCCTTTAATAGGGGAAACACTTCAGAGGAGGCCGAGGAGGTTACCAGAACCAATGAAGAACTTCAGGTAGGAGGGAGGCTGTTTGTTCACTTTCGCCACCGGTGGAACTTCAGCAAGTGGGCTCAGAGCATTGTGTCAAAAAGGCCTGGGTTGGAGCGGTTAACGAACCCACCTCCATCCAGGCCTTTCCGTCACTTCCTTCCAAGAACTGACGGAGTATGCGGAGGATCTCCTTCAAAAAGGAGCTATAGCGAGAGTCAAAGATTAAAGTTTCAAGGTCGCTTGTTCAGCGTGCCAAAGAAAGGCTCACAAAAAAGAAGAGTAATCTTAGACTTGTCCCGCTTAAACTTAGCCATTCGCTGCGACAAGTTCAAGATGCTCACGATCTCGCAGGTGCGGACCTTACTTCCCCGTGGGGCCGTCACCACCTCTATCGATCTTACAGACGCTTACTATCATATCCCTATTGCAAGACACTTCCGTCCTTATCTAGGCTTCAAGATAGGCGACCAGACATTCTCCTTCAAGGTAGTTCCTTTCGGGCTCAACGTAGCACCCAGAGTGTTTACGAAGCTGGCGGAAGTAGTTGTTCAACAACTCAGATCGCAAGGGGTTATGGTAGTAGCGTATCTCGACGATTGGTTGATCTGGGCTTCAACAGGTCGAGGAATGCAACAAAGCAACACTGAAAGTGATTCAGTTCCTGGAATATCTAGGCTTCAAGATAAACAGGACCAAATCAAGACTCACTCCAGAGTCAAACTTCAGTGGCTAGGCATTCAATGGAATCTATCCTCCCATACTCTGTCGATTCCATCGTCCAAAAGGAAGGAAATATCAAAAGTCAGGTCAAAAAGCAATTTCTAAGTCACAAACTGGCTTCAAGAAGATCTCAGGAAAGGATCCTGGGTTCTCTCCAGTTTGCATCAGTGACGAACATCCTAATGAAAGCCAAACTGAAAGACCTAACCAGAATTTGGCGCTCACGGGCAAATATCAGGTCCAGGGACAAATTGTCCTCAGTCCCTCTGATTCTAAAGAATCGACTTCGGCCGTGGGCGAAAGTCAAGAACCTATCGGTGTCAGTGCCCCTTCAGTTTCCTCCTCCAGGATCACTATCCACACAGACGCTTCATTAAGCGGTTGGGAGGATATTCCCAGTTCAAAAAGGTTCAGGAACGTGGTCACCTCAGTTCCGTCAGTTCCATATAAACGTACTGGAGGCAATGGCACTGTTCTTGACTCTAAAAAGGTTACGTCCCCGCCAAAGTACTCCCACATAAAAGCTAGTCCCTGGACAGCGCAGTGGTAGTACATTGTATAAAACAGAGGAGGCTCCAAGTCACGTCATCTAAACCCATGTCATGGTAGCCATATTCCTCCCTGGCGGACAAGTTCAGTTGGCATCTCTCCTCCACCCATATAGCTGGAGTGAGAACGTCATAGCAGATGCTCTATCCCGATCAGTACCTCTAGAGTCGGATGGTCACTGGACAACAGTTCGTTCAATGGATTCTTCAGAGAGTTCCAGGTCTACAGGTAGATCTCTTCGCATCCCAAGCGAACCACAAACTCCCGTGTTATGTGGCCCCCAACCTGGACCCTCTGGCCTATGCCACGGACGCCCTGGGTCTAGATTGGAACAAACTGGGATGAAGATTTATGTCTTTCCTCCCCGGTGAATCTTCTCATGAAAGTGCTAAACAAACTCAGGACATTCAAGGGTCAAGTGGCCTCTAGTAGCCCCAGACTGGCCGAAGAGCAATTGGTATCCTCTCATCCTGGAACTGGGGTCTCCGTCCTCTTCGGATCCCCAATCCCAAGCTCTCCCAGTCAGTACATAACGAAGACTGTGTTCGCTTCCTCAGGGATTCTCAAAACCCTAACTTTATGGATTTCATGAAGTTTGCAGCAAAAAGGGATGCGAATATTGACCCTCAGAATATTCTCTTCTTGGAATCATAGAGAGATTCAACTTTGAGACAGTATGATGCTGCTGTCAAAAGTTAGCAACCTTCCTGAAAGAATCAGATATAAGATCATGACAATCAATTCAGCTATATCCTTTTTCAGATCCTTATTTGAAAAAGGCTTAGCAGCTAGCACAATTACGACAAACAAGTCAGCCTTGAAAAAGATTTTTCAATTTGGGTTCAACATAGACTTGACAGATTCCTACTTCTCGTCTATTCCCAAGGCCTGTGCTAGACTTAGACCTTCTGTAAGGCCTACGTCAGGATCATGGTTCTTAAACGATGTTCTAAAACTGGCTTCAGAAACCAATATGACACATGCTCATTTATAATGCTGTTTAAGAAAAACCCTATTTTTATTAAGCTTGGCCTCAGGAGCTAGAATTTCAGAACTGTCGGCTTTATCCAGAGATCCGGATCATATTCAGTTCCTTCCCACAGGGGAAGTGCTACTTTCACCGGAACGTAGCTTTTTAGCTAAGAATGAAGATCCTTTGATGATGGTGGGAACCATGGAAGGTACTACCCCTTCCACAAGATATATCTCTTTGCCCAGTTTCAACGTTACGAGCCTTTGTTTCTATCTAGGACCTCCTCATCCTCATCGGGTCCTCTCTTTAGGAGGAGAGGTGGTATCTATCTATTAAAGGCATCAGGCAACAAATCCTGTACTTCATTAAAACAAGCCAATCCTGACTCTTTCCCAAAAGCACATGATGTCAGGGCAGTAGCCACCTCAATTAACTATTTCCAACATATGAACTTCGATGAGTTGAAAAAAGTATACTGGATGGAAATCACCGACAGTGTTCAAACGTCATTACTTAAAGTCCTTGGAAGCCCTGAAATTTTCAGCAGTTGCAGCGGGTAACATAGTTTCCCCTGACTCTGACTAATCCTTAGTAGAAGATTCAGTCCTCCTTTCTACCTGCCTCACCCAACAGTTCGTCTATTCCTGCCTTGTTCATTTACGATCACCTTGTGTCTTAGCTGCTTTAATGATGATATAGTGGGTGTCCCTTATTTTTTTGCTAGGGACACTCACATTTGTGATGATTACTGATCTCGTGGATGTCATCTCCTTATTTTTATGCTAGGAGATACATCTTATTATAATGGTTACGGGTTTTTGTATATTAAGTCATATACATTCTTTTATATTTTATTATTGTTGAGTTTGTTTTATTCAACTTGTATATTATTGCTTTACATAGTTTTGATACATAAGCTTTACACAGATACCATTGTTGTACATATATGATATTTCTCCTGTATATATGTATATTACCTTAAGTTAAGAAAATATTATTAGCATTAAGTATAATTAAGTAATATTTCTATTTGTATCACTGTGTATATGTATCTTTATTAGCAATTATATTGATTTATTTTTATTTTATCTTTTATTTGAGACCCTTTATATTTTGTTGAATTTCTTTACAATCTTGTCTATTTCTCTGGTACGATTTCGCGCAGCGACACGAGCTGAGCCCAGAAAAGGGATTTTGACGTAAGGAAAAATCTATTTCTGGGCGATTGGCTCGTGTCGCCAGCGAAATCCCGCCCTACCCATCCCATCGCCAAGATTGTCTGCTAACTTCAGGATGGCCACCAGAGGCGCAGCAGTCGGCAGCATGGGATGGAGTAGTAGTAGTAGGTGCTGCCCACTCTGTGGGTCGGCTCCCCTCTTGGGGGGATTTTGTAGTGGGAGAATTCTATTGGCATTTGGCTCGTGGTAGTGGTCTCACTCGCCATAGTGTTCATACCGACACTCTCTGGGAGGGGTGAGCGAGTCAGTTATACTGACCTTTTTTCTTTATTTATCTATTCTCTGGTATGGTGTTAGTACATTTTTTGTGTACCCTAGAAATATAAGATTAAAGGATATTTGCTGGCGACACGAGCCAATCGCCCAGAAATAGATTTTTCCTTACGTCAAAATCCCTTTTTTGTACATGCAACTTCCCCGGCAGATATATACTTAGCTGATTGACACCCTTGGTGGCGATTAAGAGATAGTTACTCAATATAAATAACAATAAAAACAGGGAAACAACATCTGTTGTAGGTCATATATATAAACTTATTAAAAACCTTGGTTCCTCCTTATTGGCAGAAGACTTCATGATTACTGTCTACGAGTCTGCTTGCCTCAAGAGTTCAGTGGGGATGAGACCTGACACTGATAGCTCTTCTGGATCGTGTCAATGGGGGCGAGCCCGCTTACTTGACAGAGCCTTGTCTTGGATCATACCAATGGGGGCTGACCCACTTACATGGTAGAGCCTTCACCTTTGTCATATCAACGGGGACTAACCCTCTTACATGACAGGGAGCCTAGGTCCAATCATAACAAGGAGCACGAAAAACCAATCCCGACCCCCACCTGACCACACTACATTAACACTACGATTTGAAAGGAGCATTCCCAAGACCCCTTCCATCGACCATAAAAACACAACACCATAAAACTTTTAAAATTACTAACTTAATAACTATAAGGATTAGGTTCAGCTCCTTGACCCCAGCAACGAATCCGCAGACACGAACGGTCCGAGAGAGAAGCTCTTATCATAAGTGACTCGCACGTCTCTTAAGTAATTTGATGCAAAAACCGAATTGCACCTCCAATAGGTGGATTCGACAAGAGTCTGTATCGACATATTCCTATGATACGCTAAAGAGGTAGCTACAGCTTTGACCTCATGTGCTTTGACTCTTAGAAGCCTTATATGTTCCTCTTCACAGGAAGCATGCGCTTCTTTGATAACGTCTTTAATAAAATACGCTTGAGCATTCTTAGAAATCATCCTCTTAGAATTTCTTACGAAACGCCAAAGGCTATCCACATTTCCACCAAGTAGCTTCTTCCTCTCTAGGTAGAACTTGAGGATCCTGACTGGGCACAATGTCCTCTCTAAGTCTCTCCCTACCAAGAGGACAGTCCCTTAATCTCAAAGTCCTTGGCCATGGTTTAGAAGGATTTTTGTTCTTTGCTAAAAACAGGGGATTAAAGGAGCATACTGCAGAATCTTCCTTAAAGCCCACAGTTCCTTTCTAAAGCCTGAAGTTCACTAACTCTCTTAGCAGAGGCTAGTGCAAAGAGAAAAGAGAGACTTTCTAGTCAAGTCTCTGAATGAGGAATTTTGAGGAGGTTCGAATTTCTCAGACATTAAATATCTAAGAACCACATCCAGGTTCCAACTAGGTGGTCTTATAGTCTTGGACTTCGAGGTTTCAAAGGACCTTAACAAGTCATGCAGATCCTTGTCCTCCGAGATATTAAGGCCTCTATGTCTAAAAACAGATGAGAGCATGCTTTTATATCCCCTTATTGTGGTAACAGCCAGATTGCATTTCTCCCTCAAATAAAGGAGAAACTCCGCTATTTCAGTTACAGAGGTACTGGAAGAGGATACTTTCTGGGACCTGGCCCATCTTCGGAACACCTCCCACTTCGACTGGTACACACGAAGAGTTGAAGGTCTTCTGGCTCTAGCAATTGCCTTTGCAGCCTTGCGGTGAAAACCCCCTCGCTCTGAACGAGTCCTTCGACAGTCTGAAGGCAGTCAGACTGAGAGCGGGAGGTTTTTTTGTGGTATCTGTCGAAGTGGGGCTGTCTGAGAAGATCCTTCCCGCAGTGGAAGGGCCCTCGGGAAATCATTCATCCATTCCAGTACCTCTGTGTACCATTCTTGGGCTGGCCAGAATGGGGCATGAGGGTCAGTTTGGCTCCCTACCTCCGTCGAAACGAACTTCCTTACCACCTCTCCTATTATCTTGAAAGGGAGGAAAAGCGTACCGTCGATCCCCTTCCAATCCAGAAGGAGACCGTCCACTGCAACTGCCTTTTGGATCTGAAATCGGAGAGCAGTAGTTCTCCAACCTCGCATTCCAATTCGTTGCGAACAGGTCGATATTGGGTCCTCCCCCAGAGGTCCAAATCTCATCGCACACTTCTGAATGCAGAGTCCAATCCGTGGAAAGGACCTGATCTCTTCTGCTCAGATCTGCTCTCACGTTCTTTTCCCCCTGGATGAACCTGGTTAGAAGAGTTATTCGCCGTTCCTCGGTCCAAAGAAGAAGCTCCTTTGCTTTCTCGAACAGGGAGAAGGAGTGTAGTCCCTCCCTGTTTCCTTATATAGGCTAGAGCTGTCGTGTTGTCCGAATTCACTTGCAACACGGCACCCAATACTTGAGGTTCGAAGTGAACGAGAGCTAGATGGACTGCTGCTAGTTCCTTCTTGTTGATATGCCAGGACACCTGTTCCCCACTCCAGGTGCCTGACACTTCTCTCGAGCCTAGAGTCTCATCCCCTCCTTTTTCCAAGGCGTCTGTAAATAACACTAGGCGAGGGCTCGACAACTGAAGGGAGAGCCCTTGATTCAATCTGTTTGGCTCTAACCACCAACTGAGGTCCTCCTTTATGCTCTTTGAGAGCTGAAAGGAGTCTGAAAGCTCTTGGTGCTTCTGATCCCATTTCTCTCTGAGGAACAGAATTGTAGGGGTCTTAAGTGTAGCCTCCCTAGAGAAACGAACTGTTCCAACGAGGAAAGGGTCCCCAGAAGACTCATCCATTCCCTCGCGGAACATTGTTCTTTCTCTAGGAAGGTCGTCACTTTCGTAAACATCTCTCCTGTCGTTCCTTTGATGGATACACACGAAAACCCCGAGAATCCATCAGAATCCCAGATAGACAATGCTTTGCTGGGGATCATCTGGACTTCCCGAGGTTTAGTACAGTCCCAGGGACTGAACTAGGTCCAGTGTTCATTTCAAGTCCTCCATACATCGATCTTTTGATTGGGCCCGGATCACCCAATCGTCGAGATACAACGAGATTCTTACTCCTTCGATATGAAGCCAATGAGCGACATTCCTCATAAGACCCGTGAACACCTTGAGGGGGCCGTGGCAAGACCGAAGCATAGGGCTCGAAATTGAAAAACTTTGCCCGTTGTACCATGAATCTTAGGTACCGTCCTGGACGAGGGATGATAGGTACATGAAAATAGGCATCCTGAAGGTCCGGGGACACCATCCAATCCCCTGGACAAAGAGCTGCAAGAACGGAGGAAGTCGTCTCCATCGTGAACTTCGTCTTTGACAATGAAGCGATTCAGGGCACTTACGTCCAGGACTGGGTCTCCACTCTCCTGAGGCTTTTGGTACAAGAAAAAGACGGTTGTAGAACCCTGGAGATTGAAGGTCTTGAACCCTTTCTATCGCCTCTTTGTCCATCATTTCTTCTACTAGTTGTAGCAGGGCCTGGTTCTTTAAAGAATCTCGGTATCTTGCTGTTAACTCCCTTGGAGTTGTTGTTAAGGGAGGATTCTCCCTGAAGGGGATAAGGTATCCTCTCTCGAGGATAGAGAGGGAGCCAGTTGTCCGCCCCTCTCTGAGCCCAGACTTTCGCAAACTCAGCAGTCTGGCTCCTACTGTAGTCTGGAGGACTACTTTCTCATTGTTGGTTTAGGGAAGGGCTTGCGTGCTGATTCTTCCTCTCTTAACCGGTCTCCTACTCCTAAGAGAGGGTCTAGCCATCGTTCTCCCTCGAAAGGGCTGCTGAAAAGCAGGCTTCTCTCTTTTAGCCAAAGGGACTGCTGGTTTTATTCTTTTCGCCAACTGCGCAAGCAGATCCTGAGTAGCCTTTTCGGATAAAGACTTAGATATATCTCTCACTGTCTCTTGTGGAAACAGGTGACTAGACAGGGGCGAATAAAGCAGGGAGGATCTCTGTAGAGGAGACACCGATTTCGTCAAAAAGAACTGTAGACAAATCTCTTTTTAAGGACTGCCGATCCAAAGAGAGAAGCCACCTCCGTAGATCCATCCATCAAGGCCTTATCCAGACAAGAAAGTACACTCGTTAAAACTTCCATCGAAACAAAGTCTGGATCCTGTGCTCTCTTGCCAGGCTCCCAAGGCCCAATCCATAAAATTAAAGACCTCAAGTGGGCGAAATAGACCCTTAATAGTAAATGGTCCATTTCGCACATTCCCCATGAGGCCTTTGCCGAATGAAGAGAGTCGTCTTCTAGACGAATCACCAACGCTGAAAAATCAGCATCAGCTGCAGAAGGGAGGCCCAATCCCATTGGCTCTTTCGTGTCATACCAGACACCTGGCTTACCTGCCAACTTCGAGGAGGGCAGGAAAAAAACCGCCTTCTTACCACCCGCTTCTTTTTTAAGAGAGGAGCCAGTTCTCCAAGCTCTTGATGGCTCTTCATCGAAAGGGTCGGATTCATTTTCACGAACGAAGAGGACTTAAAGGAAAGCTTAGTGCTTGAAAGCAGTGATCCCAGCAAAGGAGGCCCATCTGCAGGACAAAGAGAGTCACCGAACTCTTGAAGAAGCAGGGCTGCCAGTCTCTTGTAATCCGAGACGCCCGCATTTACAGGAAGTTCCTCCTCAGATACCTCTTCAAAGGTAGCATTAGGAGAAGAATGCCTCTTCGGAGAAGGAGTCCTAGAAGGAGAAGTGCTCTTTTCTTCGAAGGAAGTTTGGTAGAGGAAGGAAGACACTCCCCAAAGAGATCCTATTGCCTGAAGAAACATTTCTACTGGAAGGGGCCTCGCAGAAGAAGAATGCCTGCTTTCTTCTCAAAAGTTCTTGCTGCTGAGAGAAGAGCTCGCATCTTTACAGGAAACTCTATAAGGAGTAAGGCAAGAATCCCGTAACAGGCTCTTTTCAGGCTCTTGGCGCCTGTGAGGAGAGGCGCTAGCGTCACGTCGGTAGCGTCTATCAGGCGCTACGCGCCTTGGGGTAAAAAAAACGTCTGCTCTCATCCTGGCTCCTGCCAGGAGAGGGGTTTTACTTCCTTCCGAAGATTCTTGTGAGAACAAGGCAAACTCGTAACTCCTAAGGAAAGCCTAACAGGAGTAGGGCGTACACCCAACCCCATCATGCTCTTTTCAGGCTCCTGGCGTCTGCGTGGAGAGGCGCTAGCGTCCCGTTCTGGGCGCCTGGAAGGAGTAAAACGCCTGGTTGAAGAATACCGTTTAACATCACAATGGCGCCTGCTAGGAGAGGCGCTAAAATCTCTCCGAGACCGTCTGGGGGGCGAGATTCCTTCTTCTCTCTCTCTGCGTCCCCGTGAATAAGGGAGATTATCTTGTTCCTCGCTTCTATCTCTCAGAGAACGCCTATAAGGAGAAGAACATTCTTTACTCCTACGAAAGGATCGACTATCCTTATCAGGAGAGGGGCTTGCGCCCTTATTCGGGCGTCTAGACGAATGTGGGATCCTACTAGAAGAAGCTCTTCTGGTCGGAGTAGTAGATCGTTCTCGGAAGGGAGAGGCGTATAGCAACGATCTTGTTGGGGAGTAGCGCCTTCCAGGAGAGAGACGCCTACCAGAGTCCGAACGCCGACTTGACGACCGTCTCTTAAGAGAGCTCTTTACTGGAAGAGAGACGTCCTTCCTGCGAGAAGGCTCCTTAGACAGCGAGCTTACTAACGAGGATAGCTGCTCCTGCAGTCCTACCAAGAACTTCTTTGTAGAAGCATGAATTCCTTCCGGAGAAGAAACAGGAGACTTCATCGCTCTCTTCTTCTGAGCGGGAGAATACTCCGGAAAAAGCTCTGGGCTAGAGTCTAATGCGTCTCCTGCAGGCGCCTTCCAGGCTCTCTTCAGAGGGCGCGACTTAGACGCGGAGCTCCATCCGCGTCTCGGAGAAGTAGAATCCGAGTCGGAAAAACACTTCCTAAGGACGCTTTGTCTATAGCTGTCCAAGGCAGCCTGAGACGAGTCTACAGGGCCTGCCGATGGGACGCCTGACCGTTGGAAATACTCTACATCCCCCATGCGGCTTCGACATTCCTCCTCCCTTGGTCATGGGAGTCTGAAAGAGGTCTAGGCCTAGGAGCAATGCGGAGTCGGTCAGACGCCCCCTCCACTACACTGGGGACACTGTACACTTCACTGCACACTTCACTCTTACCTTCCATTTCTCGTAATTGCCTTTGCAAATTACGGATAGACGCTTCCATTGCAGCTTTCTCCGATCGAGACGAATCTACGATTTCGCTGCGGGGGGAAGGAGCTGAACCTGCGTTAGCAGTAGGAGAAATTACATTGGAAATAGAAAGATTGTCCTGATCCAAAGAGCAGGACCTACTTGAACTTTTAGCAGCTTTCCTAATTCTATCTTTCTCCAACTTATTTACATACGCAGTCAAACTCTTCCATTGCACTTCAGTCAAACTCAAACATTCGTCACATGTGTTACTAACTGAGCATTCATTCCCCCTACATTTAACACAAATAGTGTGAGGGTCCACCAAAGCTTTCGACAGTCTCACCTTACATCCTTCTTTCACACAAACTCTAAAACGAGTTTCAGGCACATCATCAGCCATAATGAAGAATCCTAAGCAAATCCAAATAACGGTCCAAATCAGCGTATACCAAAGCCAAAGAAAGAATACTTCACCAAACAATCCTTAGCAAAGCAAGCAGAATTCCGTGCAGGAGGAACTAACAACAATGTTGTTAGCACCGGCGACAAAAAAAATCTGGTCTGAAAACGGGAATGGTTCCTATTCCCGCCACCCAGCGGCGGGAGAGGGTGATCACCTGACCTACCTGTAGCGTGTGCCGCGAGTTTTGAATTCTGTCGGGACGTCAGAGACATAAGCTAAGTATATATATCTGCCGGGGAAGTTGCATGTACAAAAATGATATTTTATACACCTTACGTAGCAAAGTGCTTTACAGCTATCTATTCTGACCTATACCTAGTCTTTTAAATGGTTTTATAATGAGTAAGCCTTCATACTAACTTTAAATCTTTACCATTTATACAGTATACAGTCAGTCACTTATGGCTAAGACCACATCACTGAACACTACAATACCAATGTACTCCACAGCCCAACTCACAAGGTATAATGTGATGCTCTAAGCCTAGGATGACCACAAAGTTTACACTTTTCCCCTGCCTGGCCTAAGGTGTCGGGTACTAGTAAAGCTTCGCACTTCAACTACTCTCAGATATTACTCATCACTTCCTTATGGCCTCAGTACGACTGGTTTCCCAACCTGAACCTATCTGTGGATAATCCTAGTCCTTCTGCCTTAAAGGAACTTTCTGAAGTAACCACATTTCCATTTATTCCACAAACATTCAGAATTCCTTCATCTTCCAGATGCTGCAGCCACAACTATCTCCACCTTTTGCCAATCCCCTACCATCTTTACCAAGGAAGGTGAGAAAGATTTGTTGCTTGGTGTAACCAATAAGGTCCTCCACTCAAAGCTTCTGGCCCAAGTCCTTGCAGAATTCTTCATCTACCTAAAGAACATCAAGCTATCTCCCTCTTAGTAATTAAGGTTCCTAAGTAACTCTAGCCAACATTCCTCCAGCAAGGAATGGATTTACATCAGATGTCTCACAGTTCTTATACCTCTTTGACCAGTCTATTTCTCAGACATCAGGTAGCTCTCTAAGTTGGAATAAGCTTTGGTCTTGCACAGGTTCACCAGATTTCCTACCGGATGCCTCCTGGTTGATTTGACCCTCGAGACATTGTTACATTGGTCCTTGCCTTCTCCAAGCATACCAGTGAACTTGGTGACTTGGCATGGGAGTTCTAATTCTAGTTTTTGGTATTCCACCAAGCTTTTCCTTTGATCCAGATCTCCTGGCAGTCTCATTAATCAGAGAAATGTATTTCAACCACTGATTTCTTCACTAATCCGGCCATACATCCTTCCTAACAAGAATCTTTGACCTGTCAAACAAGACTCTGACCTGTCAGAGCCATCAGTCTATTGGCAGTTAACTCAGAGCTTAACCTTTCCACTTCTTGCCTCTTTCTTTTAGCTACGAGCAGAATTATCACAGTCCTAAAGAACATCTACTCTTATTGGTTTCAACCGGTGATCTGAAATGCTTACTGGGCCATTTCACAAAAAGGCTCTCTCCTCCAAGCTTAAGACTGAGGTGCACAAAGCACATGCCCTCTTATCCCTCATGGCCTTCCAGTTCAAATTGGAGCTCTCTACCATCCTTTGAGCAGGTACTTTGCATTGTCAGAACACTTTCTTGCAACTTCATCCATGCAATGTGCCCCATAAATCTTTTTAATTGTTGGCTGGTCCCAATACTTGCTGTGGGACATTTTACTAGTTGGCAAGGAGGGTCATTCATCCTCTTCATTTTCATAAACTTCATTCCCCCTTGTCTATAGCACACCTAATGGACATGTCTTCCTGGAGCAACTGTCTTCAAGCCACAAAGTGGTTTATGATTACTTTAGATTTTAACTTCTGAAATTCTGGATTATTATCTAAAACCCACTGCTTTAAGGAAGCTCCATTCTGTCACTGAAAAACTCAACACTGCTGGGGTTAAGCCTGACACATTCAAGAATGTATACATCACTTCACTTAAAACCTTCTCTTCTATCTCCTGACTCTTGTCTTGGTCCAACCACCAAAATTGCAATACAACTATCTATGATTAAAAAATTCGTAATGAATAAATAATGTCTTTACCCAGTCCCCAGTTATCAGCAGGGAACTGATAAGCGAAAACCGCCATTAACTGAAACTCAGCGATTTATGACATTCATGGTAACAATAACCAGTTAATGGTGCCGATAGCCGGATAACGGCACCTCTGTTAGGTATATGATGATGCCATAATAGGCACCAATAACTGGAACATGGCACATTATGGCGCCATAAATCACCGATTTTATAGCACCAGACAACCATAAAACCAGATCACCATTAACTGTGTCCGCCAATAACCAGGGACTGCCCTCATCTCTTCCCCTCGTACTTTAGTTCTTCACTGGACGAGGCGGTTGCATACTCGATTACCAATCTGGTACCCAGAGTTCGCTCCAAGCTGGCATCAGCACAGAATCAGGGGAATGTATTTTTGGTAATTATAAACATATCTCTCGATCCAGATCCCACAATAAGCTGTAAGGTCCTGTTGCTAAGTAGCCTATTGGTTCCTAACCACATAAATAAAAATCTAATCCTTTGGGCCAGCCTTAGGAGAGCTGTTAATCAGCTCAGTGGTCTGGTTAAACCAAGATATACTTTCAACTTTTTCCCCACACTCTTTGTGCATAAGGACGACAAAGGTGAATGATGTCAAGTCAGAGAGAGAAGTGGGGACTGGAAATGAACAATGGATCCATTGTCTTGTAGAATTTAGTAAGCTGATGCAGCTGAAAAGCATCTGCATGGAATACAGCTATTTATGATGCATGGGTATGAAAAATGTGCTGTATGTTTTCTGACCAACAGGTTTATTTAATTTGCAGTAGCCTATATGCCTAAAACAAACATGCATGTATTGCTATAGCAAAAGTAATTTTCCACAAATGCATAAAATCCAAAGTAAAATGTAACGAACCTTTGTTTACAAATGAAAATCTTACTATGGCCAACATAAAAAAAACTTTTTCAACATCAAAAACAGGAATCCATGGTGAAACTATCAAAACCCTCACTAAGATACTCCTTACCTTTCATCACCAGACTTTGGATCAACAGCTCGCACTGTCTGGGTAGTACGTTTTACAACTAGTAACTGAGATGGTTTTGAAGCTGTACGCTGACGTTTGCAACCAGATGAATTGCATACATACATCAGCTTTCCTGTGTCTAGTGCCATACCCCAGACTTCAGTTGATTTCCCACCTAGAATTAAAATGTAAGTCTAGTCAGAATAAATCCCTTGCATTTCCAATGTAAATATAATAACAGTGCATCAGTTTGATATGTATTCTTTTAAAACCTCTCATAGTAAAAAGTAAATATAGAATAAAAATAAACAAAAGACAATAGGAAAACATATTTACATATAAAGAGGAATTTTTAAATAACTCTCGCTAAAAATGCTCTGACTTTTTGGAAATTACATTCCTAGTGTTCACAATGAACAAACCTACATTTTCTATGTGCTTTATGTATACAATTCAAATAAAAATAACTTAAGCACTTCAGCAAACAATGATGATAAGGCTGAATAAATATTTGAGTTGTCTAACCGTGCATTATTATTATCATTATCATTTGGTATTTGATCAATACAACCGAGTCACAGAGGCCCCTATTCACTGGTATCAAGGGATTCTCCTCATGTCAAGGTCATTACTATTATTATTTTTTGGAAGGAGACCTTCTCGTAGGCAAGTTTTGTTAAAAATGGTTGCTGCCTCAGCACTATTAATCTTGCAAAAAGGCTTCTCTATTTTTCTGATGATAGCTTTCTCTGTTGCTTAGACTGGTTAGCAACTCACCAAAGGGCATGGTAAAATTTGGTTGTTGAGTAATTTTTGGTGTTTATTATTGCTTCTCTCTCTCTCTCTCTCTCTCTCTCTCTCTCTCTCTCTCTCTCCAATGCAACGTTTCATCCAGACCTACAGGACATTTTCCAGTGATGACTGCTGAGGGACTGAATTCCATTGGCGAGTCCTTCTCCTTATAACCTGTTGTTGCGGACTCTCAAGTCCGGTCTGGAGAACCCCTGGGGCAGGTTGAATTTTCATTGATTCCTGAGAAGGTGACTCCCAGGAGCCAATGAAAATTCGACCTGCCCCAGAGGTTCTCCAGATATACTTGAGAGCCCACAACAACAGGTTATAAGGAGAAGGACTCGCCAATGGAATTCAGTCCCTCAGCAGCCATCACTGGAAAATGTCTAGTAGGTCTGGACGAAACGTCACGGGGAGAGAGAGAGAGAGAGAGAGAGAGAGAGAGAGAGAGAGAGAGAGAGAGAGAGAGAGAGAGAGAGAGAGCAAGCATTGTTATAAGCAATAACAAACACCAAAAATGACTCAACAACTGAATGTTACCATGCCCTTTGGTGCTCGCCAGTCTAAGCAACAGAGAGAAAGCTGTCATGAGAGAAATAGAGAATACTCTTTACAAGATTAACAGTGCTGAAGCCGCAACCATATTATTATTATATTTAGAATGAGTCACTCTTTTATGGAAGTGTTGCTAAAAACAATTGCCATTTCAATGGCATTAAGCTTGTAGAGCTTTCTCTATTCTTCTTAATATATTCTTCTCATCTGTAGGAAGGTGGCATAATAAATTCCCAAAGGACATTTAAAGATATTCTGACTTCTTTGTTTATCTACTCTTATATCTCGTTGCACACACATGTGGTCATCTAATGAGAGAAAATAAATTAGTGTCATCTACAAGTTCACATGCCCGGTGGATGGATGCCACCACTCACATATTGGAATGACAACTACCACATTATCTAAACGTTTCATGTGTCATCTATTAGAAGGTGCCATATTCATTTGTTACAACCATGAACATCATAGAAGACCAAAAATGGATGAGTTGATTAATTCTGTAAAGATCATAGACACAACAGCAGACCAACAACACCTACAGTTTCTTGAAGCATTGCATATCATGCGAAAAACCCCAGAATTAATACGGTTAGAGAAACTGAATTTCTCCCAGTACTCATCAGGAGAAACAGTGTGTGTTTAGTTAAATTTTGTGAACTTTCCAAAGAAACTCCACTTACAACACAAACATCAAAAAGTTATTCTGGCTTTACCATGTACAAAAATATCTGGCAATCAGATTATCCATATAAAAATACCATACTGTACCTGTAAATATAGTATCCGAGTTAAATTTGAAAGAAGAATGCAAGAGTGTTTCAGCAGTAACTGGTAAAGCCTCTACCACATCACCATCACAGCGGTATATCCCACCATCCAGAGAAGGGATCAAACGCACCCACTCTCCACGAGAGGTCACCTCTAACTGAAAAAAAAAAAATTTGTATGAACCAATGAGTAAAATCCAATTAGGAGAATGTAGCACAAATTACATTTTTATACCGTATATTCCGGCGTACAAGTCGACCGGAAGATAAGTCGACCCCCCAATTCTGAGTAAATTTTTATGATTTTAACTAATATCGGGTATATTAGTCGACCTATAAAATGTGAGGCCAACCGTACGCTCAAAATAAGCAGCAGGGTAAAACGTATCATATAAAATAACCTGAATGTTATTACGGTACATAAGTTGCTCTACTTACCATATGAAATACTGGTAATATACTCGGTATATTAAAAAAATCTGTGTAATATATAAAAGATGGATACCGGCAAATAGGATTAGAAATGATATAACGAAAGATACGTTACTCGTGTGTAATGTAAATAAACAAAGCGCTAACTAACGCTGCATAACAGCCTACGTATATATGTATGTACAAACTGCCACTCAAGTTAATGATTTGATTGGGTTGTTAAAAGGATTTTAAATACATATTTACCATTAAATACAAATTTTTTTTTATTTATTTTATGTGATAAAGATTTCATACTATATTAAATGTTTTTTGAAACAATACCGGTAAATACAAAACTGTCAGAGTGAACGCATCCTTCTTAGTTACGGTACTACAAATGGCTAAGCAATGTTTACACTTGGTGTGCGATTGGGGTTTCTTCAAGTTACTTTGATTTTTTTCATTTTATTTAAAGTAATGGATGTTCTAATGTATTATTATTGTCGTATTACAGTGCGAAATGTTTTTAATACTGGTATTTACATACATAGTTACCTCAACAAGGCTGTCATTGTTATTAGCCAACTGTAAAGCCTGGATTCCTGTACCGATATGCCAAAATAATCAAGATTCACTTTTTGTTACCGTTAGATAAGTCGACCCCCTAATTTTGGCATGATTTTTTGGGGCTAAAGGGTCGACTTATACGCCGAAATATACGGTACTTAAACAGATTGCAGAAAGTAACACCAACTACATTTATAACTGTACATGTTCATCATTACTCAAGTATGGCATCCAGACTGCAGGTCCATTCACTCCCAGCTCAGTATATTTTAGAGCGGAGTATACACAAAAAGTACACTCGATGTTGTTCTCCACTTCAGATAAACAACAGGATAAGTAAAATATTTAAATCTTAATATGGATTCACTAACAGAAAATACTGTATTACTTAAATATAATGAAATCTTATTGCTAATTCTTAGCCAAATTTCAGTGACACTTCATATGTAAAACATGAATTGTGTTTAATATATGTTTTTAATACATAAAATGCTATAAACAATATTTATGCACTAAAATATCAGAAACAAAGAAAATAATTGAATAGTATCAGTGAAAAACTACTAATGTGGAAAAACATAATGTAATTTCAGAAAACTTTTTAATGATTACTAAAACACTATGTCCTCGTTCAAAACTAAGGTTTTCCTGTTCTGTGAGGAATGATGACTATCCTAAATTGCTGTCACTACCCAGAGGTTGTGAGATATGGTTATGAGAAGTGGATAATAAAGTTTAGCCAAGTTAATTTGTAGGAGTAATTCTGCTTTAAAAAAATTGTTTGTCAGACTGAATGACATATTGTGTTTAGAAATATCTTCAAGCCCATATTGATGTCGACACCTTTGTTGATGGTATACCAATTGTTTCCTCACCACTGTTATGCAAATGAAAAGAAATCAGTCAGTATAAAATACTAAAAGTAAAGTGAGAATTTCACCAATAATAACATCAACCATAAAATATATCAAATTCTAAAGTACTTTGCATTTTTCCTAGGCACTACATACAAACCAGAGTCTTTATACTATGGGGCAAATGGGGAATAATAATCACTCACCTGCTGTCATCACTCACTTTTTCCTTCACCACAAAGGTGGTTGAAGTGGGAACTAAAAGGCTCTGATTTGTATACCTGGAAAACTGACTGGAGTTTAATCACAGCTGGATATACCATGACCCACAACTACATGCAGGGACTGCAATAACTCCTGTATCCTCCAACTCAGTCTCGCAAAACGATGAAAGCACACCTTACTCAAGTAAAGGAAAGGACAGGAGAACCACAAAATCCTCCATAAAGGAATTCAAGTTGGGAGGTACCACACTTCTCAGTTGGCCAGGTAATGAGGGAGGGCATATGTTTAAGCAGCAACCTTTCCTTCATTCTACCAAAAGGATATCACCCACCAATCCCTGGTTAACTTCTTTGGACTAGAGTGTTATGTAGGCACCTAGCTCCTTTCAGACAGACAGTAATCTTGCCTCAGTACTTTTATTTAGTGTAAGCCTCGGGGCCTGGATGCACAATGATTGTGATTTTTTTTTTTTCTTCATCCTTCCTGGAGCAGCGGCTAGGTCAGAGTACCAGCTTCTACTAAGTCCCACGTTGGCCGAGTGGACTTCGCACTCGGCTACTAATTCGGTGGTCCGAGTTCGATTCTCGGCCCGGCCAACGCGGAACCAGAGGAATTTATTTCTGGTGATAGAAATACCTTTCTCGATATAATGTGGTTCGGATCCCACAATAAGCTGTAGGTCCCGTTGCTAGGTAATCAATTGATTCCTAGTCACGTAAAAATATCTAATCCTTCGGGACAGCCCTAGGAGAGCTGTTAATCAGCTCAGTGGTCTGGTAAAACTAAGATATACTTACTTTTTTACCAGCTTCTACTAGACTCCATACAGGTAGTTAAAATTTGACCATACAAATTTGGAGATATTTGATCTGCATCATCCTCAGTTCTTCTCTATAACAATGGGATTTGGGTGAGGGTCCAGTGATAGAGCTACATTCTGAACTTACAGGTTCATCATATAGTTTTATCACAACTAATATCAAGGATGGTCTAGATACATTAAGTTAAGTCAGATCTCCTGAGAACACTCCAAGAATGACGACTTGCAATTTGACACATCAGACTCATTAGTTAGTGGGGGGGGGAGGGGGGGGGGGAATAAAAACAGAAGGTATCAGCTTCAGCACCAAAATTGTCCTCTCTTCAAAGGACAATTTTGGCAGGATCCCTTCTTCCTACAAGTAACAACTCCCAACCAAAAGGGTGTAGTAACAGCAAAAAGTGGGATAAAAATAGTAAAGACTGAGAGGGAGGACCAAGTACAATTCAGTACAGTAATCTGGAGCATGTTCTCCCCCCCCCCTCCCCCCGTAGTAAAGCAAGCAAACTCCTCTTATCCTCATCTTCCTACCATACTTTCCTCTTTGTAAAGGGACCCTACCAGTGCACTCCCTTCAGGGGACAATGCAAGTGCATGCTTTCCCCTGCATAGGGTAGAGCACTTGTAAGGATCATGTTTAAGGAGAACATGAAGTGCCCAGAAGGTGGCACCCTCCCTTGAAACATTGCTGTTGTTTTTTCTCCATAAGTATTAAAAAACAAACACATGCACACTGGCAAAAACACAAAAAACCCAAACACTCCCAACACTCAACAATAGCAAGAGAGTGAGCAATAGGACACCCACCTCTTTAAGATAGCCGTGGAAAAAGTACTTGACGGCAATAAGTGAGTGAGGGGTATTCCCCAACTCACTCCCTATTACCACCCACATTGTTATCAAGTTCAACTGCCATCTCCCTGCTCATGCTGAAGGATACGTCTATTTAAAAGGTATTTACATAAAAAAAAAAAAGTTAATTCTAGTTGGCAACATAGTTGTTAACATCCTTTAATTACTACTCATGCTTCTGCAGCTGCTGTAAAGCATTGTCAAACATATAGCTGTATAACCTCTTAGCTTCGAGACAATACTGGATAAAAGTAACATCAAGGCAACTAACATAGGAGGGTGGACAATGTAAGGAATTCTTTGGATCTCCAAGTATAAGAATTTTATCTGAAACTGATCAGGGTATGTGGCAAAAGCATTTGATAAAAACAACACTCGTGCATCCAAAACTGTTTTGCAAATTCATTTTAAAGTATTTATTAATTAGTGTTCATATGTACCTATCTACACAATATTTAGTTTTCCCATAAACCCAACCACACAAATCATCTACATAGTGAGTGTCCTTCTAATTTACTGAACTAAAACTAACTTTATCCAACTATATATAGTAATTAACAGGCATGCAAACATATAGTACTCTACTGTAATTACCTTTGACATCGATGAGGAAAGCATTTCATTATTTTTACCACCAGTCAAATGTGACCACAAGACAGCACCAGTTGATGCATCTAAACTGGTTACTCGTCCATCAAGTGTACTAATCACAACAGCCGATCTGAAAAGGTACCATGACTCAGATTTATTTGATTACATTATGATACTTTTGAATATAACATTAAAAAAATTGAAATAATTGTATGTGCCAAAACAGATTATAAGGCAAATAAAATAGTTATTACTACTAGCTTTTTGAAAACCCAAGGTTCTGGAACAAAGTACTATAAACAATGTGTGTGTGTATGATTTCACATGTCATTTGTTAACTCTTTCTTTCATAAACCTGACTGTACCACTACTATTTGGCTTCTATCACTGTTTTCTATCAACACAAGAACAGGGGAAGACTAAAGTGCTTCTATAACTCAATTTATCAACATTCCCAGTTCAGATGTTTCCTGGATGACCCACAAGAACATCTATCATTAGCATGGAGGGATTGCTTTGCCTTGCATGGTGTACAAGTTCCAAAATGTCAACTTGTTTACTTTCAAAATTGTTATATTACTTTATGGGGTCTATATATATATTTGTCTACAAGATAGGCAGTTGAAATAATATATGTATACTGCTCATGCAGACCAGTATTAATCCATAAACAATACTATACATAAAGCATAGAAGCATAAAAATGTAGTACAGGCAAATGCAGGGATGCATCCTAACCCTACCTTACCTTGGGCACATGTTTTACATAGCCAAAAAGGACCTATCTACCATTGGACAATCCCAACCTAACCTGACCTACAGCACCAGACACAACAGAGTTAAATGTAAAGCTGCAACCTTAACTATCCTATCATAGGATACTGGACTAGATCCTGTCTGCCTAAGGGCTATACCTGCAATGTTTCTCTTATTTTTTTAAGGAATATGTTCTGTAATATGAAAGTTAAAGTTCAAAAGAGAGGTTCTTTGGATGTTTGTAAAAAAAGTCAGAAAAGAAGGTTCACTCATCACCATTACTGTAGTTCAAACAGTGGCTTGTTAATTTCTAAAAGCATTTTTTCACCATAACCTACCACAATAGTTTCTGGTGCACAGCATAAGGTTTCTTAAATGTAAGCTAATCACAATTTAATTTGGGCTTGAAATGCCAGAAAAGTTTTATCATAATGTTTGATGCTATAGTAATTTCCACTTATTACATTAAAGCAGGAGAGCAAAGTTTAGTAGAAACCTGCAGGGAAGGATAAGTGGTCAGTCAGAAAATATGTGGAACCTAGATAATCAGAAAAATCAAAGTTTTATTATATAAAAGTGGTGAGCCTATGTACTACATAAGATCAAAAGCATTTTGAAGAAATCTACAAAAGGATGAAACCATGCACATAATGTTTGTGTGAACACAATTTCAAGAAGCTAGCATACAGTCCACCAAGCTTTACAAAATATTCATAGTTTACTTCAAATTAACATTGAAAAATCTCAACCCCTGATACACTGGGTATTATCTCTCTATACCAATACTACCACTTAATACTGGGAATTTTATTGTGTGATTTTAAAGGCAGTATTGTTTTGTTTCTATGGTGTTTTTACATTGCATGGAACCTGTGGTTATTCAGCAACGGTACCATCGGCTTTACATGGCTTCCGAACCACATCAAGAGTGAACTTCTATCACCAGAAATACACCTCTCTCACACCTCAATTGAATGGCCGAGAATCAAACTCACGGCCACTAAGGTGGTACACCAACACCATATCGACCACGCCACTGAGCCGCTTTAAAAGCAGTACTAAGCAAGATATGATACAAAATATCCCAAACCCAGATACAATGGTTATTATTTTATAAAATACTTGATATTGGAGTTTTTAAGATGGCTTTTAAACCACTAGTGTATTGCATTTTGGACTAGAAATGCCATTTCCTATGACTCGGTGTGTGCTTTCAATGTTTCCAACATGTTTCATTAGCAATACTGTGGTAACAGACGGTGAACCCCACCTTTACCCTATACATGCAGTTCTCGGTCTTACGACAGGTTTCGGCTTGCGATGTTCCGAGGTTACAACGCTTTTCAATTATATATTCATCAGAAATTATTTCCAGGTTTACGACGCATGTTCCAGGGTTACAGCACTTACAACGCTGATCTGGCAGAAAAAATATGACTCCAAAAATGCAAAATAATCAATATTTGAAGGTTTTTTGGTGAAAAATACAATAAGAATGCAGTTTACATAATTTTTAATGCACCCAAAGCATTAAAAGTAAGGTTTTCTTAGGATTTTTGACGATGTTCTGGCTTATGACGATTTTTGGCTTACAATGCGTCTCAAGAATGGAACTCCTGTCGTAACCCAGGGACTGCCTGTATCCTACAATTAAGGTTCACAGTATAACGACACTAGCTTAATATATACCATTGATAGTTCTCATTCACATAGACAAAACAAGTGTTTTCAAAATAATATCATGCACTAAGGTTAGGACCTAGTGCCTTATGTCCAAATTCACTGCATTACATATAGTAGTCAAGATTAGTACAGATTTATCTACAATCAAAAAATGAGCAGTTTATCTGCTTACATAAGCAAAGATTGTATAAATACACAATGGGCATAAAGGACCATAAATAAACAAAAACATGTCTAAAGAGATAGGCTACGGACCCACAGAATCTTGAGAAAATCGTAAATCTCTGTTTCTTCAAGCAGATAGCAAGGTATACTGCTCAATTTTTTTCAGATTTATCAAAAGGTGGCTGCTAAAGTGCAAGAGCCCGTAACAGGTTCCCACCTGGTTCCTAAGCCCTCACTCCACAAAGTGGCAGGCACACTGCACTATTCTCATATGACATGCAGAGCTTTATTCCCTTTGTTTTGTACAATCGCTGCTTCTGTAAGCAACCAAACTGCTCATTCTTTTTTAGCAAATACCTAGCTACCTATACGTACTTCTGTTTGTAGCAAACTAGAATCTAGCCTAGGTATACTTCTGTTTGTATATGTCAAGAGAAGAAACTTAAATATTAAAGAAAATTTTAAGCATACACAAGGAAGCAGTGAATTCGTAACCCTAACTGTAGGGTTAAGCTATACTTTTCAAATGTCATTGGGCTATCTTAAGCAATAGGAAAAATTAGGTTAGTATACGATAGCCAAGTGGTTCTTAACCTTTTATAATTACCATGCCCCCTTAATAGCTAGTCCTTCCTCCACGGCACCCTTGCATCTTGTATGAGTAAAACTCCCCTCCCAGATTTAAAGGGAAATTAAAAAGAGAGAGAGAGAGAGAGAGAGAGCGAGAGACAGAGAGAGAGAGAGATTGAGAGAGAGGGAAGGAGAAGAGAGAGACGAGAGAGAGAGAGAGGAGAGAGAGAGAGAGAGAGAGAGAGAGAGGTAAATAATTACAAAACATAAGCTGAAAAAGTCAAACCAGAGTACCAGACTAACCTCGCCTATAGCCTAGCCTTGAGGAAACTATAGTTGCCACACGCTAAGTTGGCGGTGACGCCCCGCCCCTTCCTAAGCAAAGGTGGTGATTGGAATACATCAACTGTTCGTGTGGCTATTCCTTTGAGTGTGTTGAATGCGCTTGCAAGTACTAATTCGAGTTGTTTTTTTTCCATAGCAGTCAATTATAGTCTTTAAAGAAAAAGAAAAAACTACGTCAAATTACTAACACGTCTCATTAATTTGAGCACACTATGATTACATTATAATTCAAATTGTCAAAGTCAAGGATTTTACACATTTCGAATGCAGTCTGCATCATTTATCTTCAGAATGCGGTAAATATATAAAAGATAGGTCAAAATCATGTGAATCATTAAAGTTGTTTAAATACGGAGATGCTATATGAAATGAATAAAGTAGTGTCAGTGTCCAGATAACATGTTTAATGCTTAAAAGACATGCATCTTATGTAGGGGGGCAAAATGCTCACTTGAATAGCCAGTTACTGAAATTGGAGGGAATTTCAAACGCAATAGTTAACCGAGCTAACCTAGAATAAAAAGGGACAGCTGCCAGCACAGTTACCATTTCGAGATATACATACACTGAGGTATAAAGGAGGAGTAATGGAGGATTTCTTGAAAGACACCAAACGTATTGGACGGATAATGAGCCAGACGAGAATCATCGTAATGAAGGTCTTCATCTATCTCCGTGAGCAACATGATCAGGAATGCGAAGATGATATTTGTTGCTCCATTCAGCGAATAAAGCAAACAACACAAGCGTGGAGAAATGTACTCCCTACCCCCTAGGACCAGAGCATCACCAGTAACGGGAGCTTTGTATAATTTTGATAAGGCTCGTGTACGTCGGCAGATATGGCTTTCTACGAAAGAGGTGGAATTCCAGCAACCGAGAAATGACTGGAAAAGGCGAAGGCGCCACCTGTGAATTTCCCTGGTGCTTATACGTCCCTTCTCAAGCTTGTTAAGGAACTAAGGTTTCTCTATAAAAAGGTTGAAAGTGGCAGGAAGTTGTTAGTGGAGAGGAACGATATTGTTCTTGCAAGAAATAAACATCAAAGACTTATTGATGAAAACAGAAATTCGACACTCCAACCGGCCAGAAATATACGTGTATGAAACATGGGTCAATCAAACGAGTGTGTGAACAAATGTTGGACATTACCCGATGGAATTGTTGGTCCAAGAGTGAAAACGGGAAAAGGAGCTAGATTTATCATAGTGCATGCTGAGGGAGAAAATGGATTCGTACCTGGAGGATTGCTAATTTTTCGATCGAATAATGCTAATAAAGGCGATTACCATGATATTATGAATCATACATGCTTCCTATCATGGGTTCAAACACAGCTACTGGCAAACATTCCAGCTAGGTGTCTCATTGTCTTAGATAATGCTTCATATCATTCCAAAATATCAAAGCACCTGTCAGCAGTTCAAAGAAAGCGGAAATCGTCCTCCTGTTAACCAAACGCAATATAGCTTATGACCCTTCTTTTACCAGATGCGAACCTCTTGATGTGGTAAAGCACCACAAGTACCTACAGAAGTATGAAATTGACAAATTCGCTCGAGATCTGGCCATAAGTTACGTACTTAAACTTCCTCCTATCATTGCGAATTCAACCCATAGAATTCCTTTGGGCACAAATAAAAAATGAGGTTAAGAAATGCAATTCAAATTAAAATCAGACTTTGAGAAATGAGGAACATATAACTAAACATGCAATAGACAGTAACCGCAGAGGACTGGAGGTCATGTATTGTCACACAAGAGAAGTGTAGGATTTTTATAGAAGAAGTGATCCACCACGTGACCATTTAACTGAAAACTAAATTTATTATAAACATCAGCAGTGACAGTGAGTAGTCAGAAAAAACGATGATTGAAGTAATTGCTGTACTTAAATGAAATGTTTAAAGTACCAATGACGAATGAATTTGTTATATTGAGGTATTGTTTGATGTATCCAATGATGATTCAATTTGTTTTCTTTGTTGAGTCAATTAAATGTTTGAAGTATAAAATTTATTTTACCTAAATATGTTTACATATAATTGCAGCAAGTTTCCGATCTAAAAGATTGTTAGACTGGGCTATAACACACCGAAACTTATAGTTATCTGTAGCAAAATATAAAGATGGCAAAACACTGACTTACTCAGTCAAGTTGTCTACGATGAGCGAGCTGTCAGAATCAGCTGATCACTGAGGGCTGTTTATCTGGACATTTCACCTCCCCACTGCATCATGCATATTTTTTGGTGTCTCATGATTCATATAATCATAAAGTATATTTATAGGTATGCAATCGACAGTATATAAATTATTATGAAACATGGCTTGTATTATTGTTTTATTCAATTCATATATATCATAATGCCCCGAAATAACGAATTTTCTACATTCAACAATAATTTTTGTCTTCGGCTTCGATTACCTGTAATATATATAAATTCTTTTTTCCTACTCCGAATGATATTCTAATTCTGTGAAATTTTAATTTCTAACTAGTTTTCTCTATAATTAACCTTTTATATGGGAAATGGAAAGAGGATTATATCATATCAAAATAATTTCTATGAAAATTAAGGACGATGGACTCGGAACTAATGAAGTGGGCGGGCCATCACCGCCCAACTTAGCTTGGTGCAAATAGTATAGCTCAGGTAGCTTATAGTACTGCCCCGTTAATTTTGCAATTTTGCCTAAACTTCTGACTATTAGTAGCTACTAGCTTGTAGTTCCTGGTAGATCTAGGGTGCCTATCCGTGGTGGCCCAGACTATGGCAGTTGCGGTTTTTTTATGCTGTTTTACCTACTGAACAAAAATTTAAAGTAATATTTATTCGGACGACTGTAATTAACCCCCCAGGGGCCAGTACTAAACACGGCGAAATACATTGGACGCCCCAATTCCTAGTGGATGTCGTATTTGTGGTTACGTTTCTTGCAGGGTAGGGTAGAACACCACAGCAGGCCAACCCTCATCACGGTGGACGGGTCTTATTCACTCGATATTTAATTGGTGAAACAAGAATACAATTGCAACTCTAAGCATACCATTTTAAAGACTGAAGTTTTGTCAACATAATGTGATATATGAAAGCCCCATACGAACTAAAATAAGCATGTGAGCTCTTCGTAAAATATGTTTTCAAGGCAGTTTTGAAATCCAATATGGCAGCTACGTTTTGCATGGAAGGTTCTCATCAGTGACGGCCACCATCTTTCCCCAGCCTTCCCAGCACTCATTTGAACAATATTAGCGTATATATGTAACGTTTATTGATCTTACTCAAGATTGCAGTTGTAATCAGCACAATAAAACAACATTTTGTTGCCTATATTAGTGAAAGTATGAAACTTGTTATTCCCGGGGTTATGGTTGGAACTGAATTCATTCTTACCTTGTAATCGGTGGTTTTTATCCTTACTGCCATCACAACTGAAACTCCACAGTGCTTATTTGATTGTAATTATACACATTTTGGTCTTAATTCACTCCACAGTGCACTTGAACCACGCTGTGGTTCCTGGTTCCTAAGCACTCACTCCGCAAACACAGTTACGAGCAGCAGACGACAACACTGATTATGAGATGCAAAGCTTTATTCCCTTAATTGTTTACTTTACTCAATATTTAGTTTAACTTTACTTCAAAATGTTTATTTAATTCATGTCTATTATCCCTTTTTTGCAACCAAATTACCCCCAAAAAAACCAAAAATTACAAATGTTCCGGATGTTATACTTACGAGCAGACGGCGTGAGGAAAAATGACTCATCGTTGCCAATCTAGCGGAGCGTCACACATACGCCGATGCATTTACAAACTGTTTCGATGAATTCTAGTTGTCATAGTAATGCAGTAATGATAAAATTGCTGTAATATGTACGTATATATAATACAAATAGATACGCTAATTTCACTTATTTCCCCGGTTTTGTGTAAGTCTTATACCTAGTTTGGAGGGTAAACACATACCAATTGACAACACTGATAAACAATTGAAGAGCGCAAAACGCCGCAAAGAATGCCGTAGTCCCCTTGAATAAGTGCTGGTAAGAGGTTGGTTTACGATTGTTGTGATGAAAGTGGCCCCAGCGTCTATGGGTACAATTTGTGTGCAGATTTAGCACAGGAAATGGGAAGTTTGTTGACACAAGCGACTCCGTAAACATCAAGATGGCGTCAATCTTCGAAACATTTTTAGTTGTAAGTAAAAATTTCTAAAGCGTTTTGGTGAGATTTCCACTGCCGTAGCCACCCTTTTCACTACCCTCTGTTTAAATCTTAAAATTTGGCCTTAATTTCTAACTTTGGAGAAAATACTTACTTCGAAAGGAGAGTACAGGTCTTTAGCTCTGTTTCTCACCAAGAAGAAGTCGCGACTGATGCCGATCTCCGGTGTCAGGACGCGTTATAATGTACTTTTTCGGAGGGTGGCAAGCTTTGATTGTAGGTGGCCTGTTTGGCCTGCTGTGATGTTTTACCCTAATTCTAAAGAATAGGTAGTTCCCAACAAACAAGGAACATAACCGAACAAACAAGGAACATAACCGCAAATACAACATCCACTAGGGATGGGGGGCCGTCCAATGTATTTCGCCGTGTTTAGTACTGGGGGCTAATTACAGCCGTCCGAATAAATATTACTTTAAATTCTTGTTCAGTAAGTAAAATAACATAGGAAAACGTCAATTGCCATAGTCTAGGCCACCTTGGATTATTCTGTAGAAATACCTAGGTAGTTCCTCTCTCTTGTTAAGAGATTAACAAATAATAATTTGAGAATTATAAATTTTTCCATAGGGCTCACGCCCCCTGTGGAAATTGCGTACGCCCCCTTGCTGAGTCGCGGCTCCCAGGTCAAGAACCACTGGGTTAGCCCATTACTGTGTTATCCCTGTGCTTTCTAGCCTACCTAGCCTATAGGCTAGTAAACAGTTACACAATAAACCTACAGAAACCATGTCAAGGTGTCATCAAACCATAGCTTAGGCTAGGTAGTAGCCTAAATGTCAATCATGGCTAAGCAATGGTGGCAAAATTTAACTAACCTGGGCTGACCATTGCCACTTTCCTCTTGCTTGCAATGGGGGAGTTCACCATACTCAGGACTAGAGCCGGGCCTTGTCCTGTAGGATTCGTCATAGTCCTCTGGACCGGCATACACTGGCTCCAAACTGTCATCATAATCTTCGACATACAATTCCTCCCCGAACTGAGAATGGTCACTTGACAGTTCGTCACCTTCATAAAAATCGTCACCGTCTGCGCTCCCCCTGCTGTCACTTGACACCTGTCTCAGTATATCCATATGGTCTGTTTCAGTGTCTATTTGCGAGACCTCCTCCTCCTCCTCCTCACCCTCTATTTCGTCGGCAATATCGAGGATGACTTTATGGTCTCGCCTGGGGTCTCTGGTGTCATCATTACTATGAGCCCTTACATCACTGAAGAGCAACATGAAGAGCACGAAGAGCAGAGCCACAATCAACTTTATCACGTAAAGTCGCCGTTGATCCATCGTCTTGGCAAATTCATCACAACAAAATTATTCAATTTCATTGAACAAGGAGACGTTGGACGAACAAGTCTTGACAACTCTAGGGCGACCTTGCGTCATAACTCTCTCCACATTGAAAATCGTGTTGCGCGTTCTCATTGGTGCACATGGACGATGACGTCATTGATGAGTCGAATCACATTCTATGGAAAGAGATCGGGAGAGGTTCCGACTCGATACAAGGTGGCCTCTCACGAGGTTTGTTTACAGCTGACGTGTATGTCATTGCAGAGACGCTCTAGTAAATAAAAGGTACTATCACATAACCGTTGTTAACAAAACCATGGGTTATCAAATTTTGATGTCAGAATTGATTTCTTTCTATAGTGGCATAATTATATTAGCCATGAATTGCAAACAGACAAGATTGCAATCGCTATTTCAGAGATGTGTAAAATAGACACGTCTCCTAGAAACTGTTGTGATTGGTCAGTGCTCCTTCCATGTTAAGTTATAGTATTTACTTGAGTTAAAAAAAATCTTCCTCAATATGAAAATCAAGCCTTTCCTAGTCAGACGTAATTCGACTTTTTAAATCTTCTGAAATATTATTTCACACTATTACAAGGGACATCCCGAAACGAAGGTTTTTGGCCAATTACTTAGCCATTTAACTATTTGCCTATATTCACAATTAAGGCTTTATCCAACAGATATATTGGGGGTTTTGCTGTTCAGGTTCAAAAGATGTCTTACGTCTTCCGATGTTGTTCATTATGAAGAGGGCTCCTGTTTCCAGTAATCTGGGTAATGGAGGTGAGCAGCTTGTTATTTTGGGTGACGATAACAAGTTACAACCACCTGTATGTACGACTGAGGTACGAGGTTGTTTCATAGTGACGTTTTTGGATCTTTTTTATATTTCTTGTAGTATTGCAACGATTACTATTGAAGTTTTGTTGCCTTGAGTTAGGGAATGGCAAATTTTAGCATACATATGATACTGCAAGATTTTAATCATATAAAAGATGTTTAAAGGATCGTTTTTTAAATTTATGTCACACTCAAAATTTTGATGGTTTTATGAGAGGTTCTTGGTGCGGACTTGGCATCAAAATTCTTCCTTCGGCTCAGTTAGGCTGGTTATATTTTCATTTTCTCTAGTCCTATAATTGGGTCAATTATTGTTATTATTATTAATTTGAACTCGAAATTTTTTGTTTATTCTTCACTTTAGTAATATGACAGACAAGTCAATTAAGCCACGAAGTTATATATAACCCCTTATGCTTAGCTACTGCATATCTATCACGGGCTATTTTCTTTTTCTTATCAGTGTCTTCTTTCACTTTAATTCAACTTACGAACGCCAATTCTCCCTTCAAGATAAGTATCCCCTTCAAACACTTACCTCTTCATAAACAAGTCCTCTCGTATCCATTTATGGACTACAAAAGTTACGTTTTCTATTACTGTGGCAATCTTATCTCTAACCATAATAACGAACCAGTGTCATTTGGATACGCAGAAAGCTGAATGATTCACTGGAAAGATAATTAGTTTAATTTGTTGTTAATTTATCAACAAATGAGTGAAATTCTCTAAATATTCCTGGCAATCCTTCAAATTGTTTGCGGATGAACCAGCTCATGGGATATTCGCTTTTTTTCAATTATTATTTTTTATTTCTTTTTTGCGAAATCCTTGAATGCTGCACTGATATTACTTCCTCTAGCCCATACAATGGTTCAGCCTATCCCTATAGAAGTGCGACAATTCAAATTCTTACAAAATACCTATCCTTTCTTTTAAGTCTGTCATCAATAAAACATTCAAACGCATACCCACTCCTTCTTTATATGTACGTGTATATACGTCATGACTCAAACTCATTTTCTTGTCACCAAGGCAGGATCTACTGGTGACCTCTCTATCTCTGCTAGACTTCACAGAAAAAAAAAATCTCTTGAAATCTCCAAAGCATTCAAGAGTTTAGATGGGTTCATTAGAAGCTTATCTTACAGCTTTATATATATATTGTTGACACTTCTGCATCTGCTCCCTTCTCATCATCTAGTGGTTTCTTTGGATTATATTCTCATTTCTTCATTTCCTCTTTTCCAGCATCCTCTAGTCTACCTCCTTTGCCATTCATGTCTTCATTGATAATTCAGCCCTCTTTTCCTACCTCATCTCAGTCCACTCTAGTACTTCGAATGGCATTATCTTCACCTAATTCTGATATTGATTTTATTGAACTCTGGATAAACTTGAATTTTTTGTCAGTAGTTACGGTGTTTAAGTCACTTCATTTAGTCTTCCATTGTTCAAACTTACCAAATACTTATCGAAAAATATCGAGTATATTTTTAGTTTTTAAAACTACACTTTCATGTTGGAATTATTTATCCCTGGTTCGCACAGTTTTCATAATTATCGCCTTCCTGGATTAGTTTGAGCCTAAGCTTGTATATTTATTTCATCAGAGAGAGAGAGAGAGAGAGAGAGAGAGAGAGAGAGAGAGAGAGAGAGAGAGAGAGAGAGAGAGAGAGTGCGTGTGTGTCAACCACTTCTTGTTCACAAGAAAGCTTTCGATCAGGTGGCCTTATTACTTCTCAACTTATTTGTGCAAATCCGCAATCCTTGGATTGTAGGGTTTGGTGGCAATTTCTGTCCATTCATGATAAGCGGGTAATAATCACCTGAAAACAGTAAGAAAAAATCCTCTTTAGCTGATTTGAGGTGCTAACCACAGAAACTGCAATAGCAGGGAACTGATTTATCCAATTAATAGCAGTTTACTCCTCCTCCCCCGTGGGATCGATGTGATGTACACTAACAGTTTTTCATTTTGTCATTTATTCATTAGCTACAGCAGACCACTGACAACATTCTCTCTTAGTGCTGGCTTGAAGGGTTTACTATTATCAATAAATCATTACCGCTTCATGAGTAATTTACAACCACTTAAGAAATTTTAATAAAGTTTATTAACTGGAAATGTTGGAAGATGACAAAATCTCCCCAGGATTTGTTTCCAATATACTTGATATCTGCTGTATCCACGAAAATGAATAACCATAAATGTTGTTCTGCATACTGTGATTGAGTCACGTGGGTTTTTCATCAGATACCCATTGGTCCAGAAAACGGACAAAAAAATAAATAAAAAAAAAGCAATGGAAAAGGCGAAGTTAGTCCAGCTGGTTGAAGTGTTGCACACTATTGTTGGACTCCTTGCAGATAGCATTTGAACATACACCATAGCTTCACGCAACTGAATCCTCAGACTGAAAAAAAGTAAAATACTTTGCTTACTTTACAGCATTAGTTCTCTCTTTTTTAGGTGTACGACTGACAAATAAAATAAAAGTCAATGTTCCAGCGTTAAGTTCAAATTAGTCCACCTCTATTTCCTCCATGAATTTCCAGATCATATAAAGCTTTGATGATTGGCAAGACCTGTGGGTAAGTGCTATCCATTCCTTACAGAGAGATTTACCTTAGCTGCGGGCCATTAGGTTTTGAGAGACGGAAAATTTTCATAATACCGTATATGAAAACCTAGTAGTATGCCAAAGGATTTGCACCAGAAGTGGGACAATAATATATACACCACATATAACAGAAAAACTAGTGCACTACAGTATGGAAATTATTATAAAGAAAAAGACTGCTCATGAGTGCTATGAAAATAATGTAGAAAGTTCTGGAAGAAAGGTCAAGAAACTTCTCAAAACCGACAATGGGCTTCATATCAGTGATTCCTCAAGTATTCTTTTTAATAACACACACAGATAGAGATTGCCCCACATTTGTGGTTCTTTGGAGGGCATTATGAAAGCAAAAGTACCATAAAAATTGAGCTAGTGATATTTCTGTAAAATAACATAAGGCCTAGGTTAAAGACAGGGGCTAACTTATCAGAAGAATTTGCACATGTTGTTACCCATAAGTATTACTCCAGAATCCTTTTGCTGTTCATGATAGACTTGGAGGTCTACATAAGAGTACAGAAAGCATGGCCCTCAGAAACTGTTACACTATGCTGTAAAGATAAACTAGTATCAACCACAAAATTGTAAGAGGTCACTGGAATGCTTAGGGAATGGAAGAGTGTCACACAAAGGAGTCATAAATTTCAAAATAAATAAAACATAGCTCATCTTATGGTTATCAAAACGAAAGAAAAAAAGAAGTCAGTCAGGTGCCAAGTGAGTGGTCCGAATTGCTCCCCCACTTTTCTGCTGAATAGGTTCCAGAACCTGCCGCAGAAACACAAAATCTGCGGAGATCCAAAAATCCCCTCAAAAAATTTTATGCTTATAACAACCAAATACCCAGTCCCCTATAAAGTAAAATTTTAACATTTTACTGCTTAATTTGATAGTTCAAACAAAAATATGCCTTAAATTATCATACTAAAACAATATAATATTTCAAACAAACAATACACTCCAAACCATCGTCCCAAAACATCCTACTCTACTCCTTCCCAGGTTAAATTTCATTGGTTCTGGCATGGATTTTACTGTCGGATGCCCTTCCTGACACCAACCCTCCCTATTTATCAGGGCTTGGGACCGGCACCCGTTGAGGCTGGCTTGCCCCCACAGGTGGCTAGATTCCAAAACATCCTACTACATCTTAGATTAGTACCCTTTTACAACTGTTACTCAAAGTCTATATGCCCCTAAAATGTCTTAAAATATTAATATGATGCCTTGAAATATTAATATTAATGTAAACAGCAAAATATCTATAAAATGTTTATTAAAAATTGAATAAAATCTTTTAATAGAAATTAAATCTATCTATCTCACAGAACATTTGACAAGTTACCACTGTACTGTATAATAGTGCTGACCTCAGTACTGGAATAGAATGCAGAGTTTAAGCCAAGGGCCAAGCACTAAGACTTATGAGGTCATTCAGTGCTGGAAAGGAAATTGAGTAGGTAAATTTTAAAAGTGTAAATGGAGGAAAACCTCACAGTTGCACTATGTAATAACTTTCAGGAGAGGGTTGATAGCAAAATGAAAGATGTGAATGAAGGTACATGGAAAAAGGAATGAATGGGGTTGCAGCTAGGGGATGAAGGGACACTGCAAAGAACTTCTAGTAATGCCTACAGTGCACCCTCAAATGTGACTGATGTGAAGGAAAACGTTAAATAAGACAGTCATGCTATGTTTTCTTTTACCCAAAACAGTAATAGTTACAAATTCTTATACATAAATACATGCTTGTCCTTGCTTTATATATTTTTAACTAATATTCTAGCTATATTATATTAACAAATCCTGCAGTGATGTAGTAGGTAAAAGCTTCACTGACGTTCCTGGATTTGAAAGGCTCCATGGGTTCGCGCTCCGGTCCAATCGAGAAAAAACTCCCCTTCGGTTAAGCATATATGAAAATATATCAATTCCGAGGTAGAGGGAATTAGATATTAAAGGACATTGTAGCTCGATATATGTATATGAATTACGGAAATGTGATATGACTTATATATATACCTATATATATATTACTGTATATCTTTGAGTTTGCATTGCAATGAAAAGAAAATCACAATTAATTATTCATGTTATTCCATCAAATAAACTTCTAAATCAATCTACTGAAAAAAAAAGGAATTGGAGAAGATTGAGAATCAGTAACACTTAGAAAGGTTCTGTAGTAATGTATAGAAATAGACCTTTCTGTTGTAAAATATACAAAATTCCAGTGATTGGTTGAGTAACTTATTACTAATAGATTACTTTTGCAAAAGTAATCAGCAGTCATGATTACAAAACAAATATGGTACCACTCACCACCACTGAACAAGTAATGAGAAAGGATAAGGAATAATGAGAGTAGTAGTGGATGTGTGAGACGCAGGATGAAGACTAGTAAGACAACCAAGATAGCGACATAAAAAGGCCTAGATCAAGATCTTGATCAGATGAGATTTCTGTTAGAAAATGCACAAGAAAATAAGTCCAGAGAACATGCTTCTGGAGATCCTTACAAAATCTTTGGTAGAAAACTCAAAAATATATTGAGTGTGCATCAAAAATATATAATGTGCAACAAAGTATGTATCAGGAACACCTACATCAACTTTGCAGAAAAAATTTAAGAATCAATGGCATTGTAGCCTTTACCTTCTGGTTACAACACTACATAATTAACTTTTGCAGTAAATGTTGACATTAAAGGAGCCTCCCCCCAAAAAAATTTCAAGTTCTTCCTCTTATTAGAAAACATGAATATTTTTGTTATGCAATTACCACCATATAAGACCTCTTTATAATACAGTCCGTCCAGGGACCAAAGAATGATACACTGTTCAAGTGCTTCTGGTCACCCAACCAGAAGCAATAGATGCCCAAGAGACAATGACTATTGATAGAACACCACCACCACAAGGTTATCTGGAAGACGACACTAAATGAATAAGCCATAAAATTTATGGTTATAATCATAACACCACTGAAATGATGTGGGTCCAAGAAAGATTGTACTTCAAGGACACAAAGTGATGCTGCATACATTAAACAGGCCAACACTCACAAATTGTTTAAAATTATTATTACAGTATTGATAATCAGAAATACCTCCTCTCCATGTCACTCAGTTTCTTGCCACATACCCTGAAACTTCAGAGAGAGATTTACAACCAAAAACTTTAGTTAATGATTCTGAGGCCTTAAAGTCTGTTGCAGAGACCACTAACTATTAGCCTTTATCCATCCCTGCAAGCAACCTTTTGTACTAGATGAAATTCAAGAAAATTATGGCAAGCAACTAAATGAGTACACAGAAGTATTTTCATAGTACATTTTCACGTGTCCTTTCAAGGAGTAAATAACAGATTTAATTTAAACAATATTTTATTAGCACATTAAGAGACCCATCTCTGGAAAAATGGTTGGATCCCCTTTGACTTTATGTATCAAACAAGTTCCTCAATCATCATTACTATATCAAAAGTCTCATTTAGTGAGATACAAAACTATGAATTTATATTTAGCTTATGGAATATAGCATACATATATATATAAATCTTCATCAACAAATATTTACATACATGACTGTCTTCCTGAATAATATGAAAGATGATTTCCATTTTCTAAATGGCCTAATGATCTAAACAGAAACTTAGTAATGTCATGGTACAATACCAAAAATATGCTACCAAAATAAATTATGCAGCTTCCAAATAAAATGCAAATCACACTTGAATGTCACAGCAATAAATGACAAACATGCACAATTATGGCATGATATGCACCATCACAATATGCCATTCAAGAGCATACCATCACAATATGCCATTCAAGAGCATACAATCATTCATCCACTCGCTACGTACCTACAAATATTCTATAACCAGTCACCAGTCAACACAGCTTCAAATACCATAACATACAAAATCCAAGAACACAGGAATGACAAAAACTGCATTTTTTTAAATTAAAGATTCAGAATGAATGTATATAGAACTTTGAGATTTATTATAAATATAATAACAGTATATATTAAGAATTTCTTGTACATATTAAATAAAAACACTTGAAAAACCAATTATTAATAGTTCATTACTCTATGAAATGGATGACATGAGAATGATTTTGAGACATTTAAAACAGCAAACAGCAACCTGACAAGAACTGTACCTCTGCAGGACTTTACCAGGCAAGCTACTGTAAGTAGACTAACGACCTAAATGACCTTGTAAAAAACTAAATTGCAAAAATGCTACATTGTAGAATAATCTAACTGTATATATAATTGTGTGACACCAACAGAACTGAGAATAGCGCGGGACTGTTGAACAACGTAACGTGGGTCTGCAGCAGCAGAAACTTCCAGTTTGATATTTCCAATATACTGCCCTGTGCAAAGGGTCCAGAAGTGAGGCTCCTGAACACTAAACACTCCTGGAAGAGCACTAATTTTGTAAAAGCATCCTGACAATACATCGTCTAATTCTCTTGGCTGCCTTTGCATCAAAACTTCCACTGAATTTTTCAAAAGACCTAAAACACTAACTAAAATAAGTACAGCAATAAATAACGAGCAAATGGGGTCAGCAATCATCCATCCAAACAAGTACATGAGGACTGAGGATATTATAACACCAACAGAGCCTAAAGTGTCGGCCAGTATGTGTAAATACACCCCTTGCATGATCTGCGAACCACCACCGCTACTTGCACCACCACCATGGGAATGCCCGTGCTGAGCATGTCCATTGTGTGAATGGCTATGAGAATGGTCCCCATGAGAATGGCCATGCCCACCATGAGAATGGCCATGATCCCCTCCATGACTGTGGCCATGTCCTCCCCCATGCTGGAACACAAATATACCTATGAGATTCACCAAAAATCCCATTACTGAAACCAGAAATAACCTTTCATGTTTAACCTCAGGGGGCTCTATTAACCGTTCAACAGACTCTGCAAATATGAAGAATGATACAAACATCAGCAGCAAGCCATTCATGAACCCACCCAAAATTTCAGCTCTGACATATCCATAAGTATATTTATCATTAGCTCTCCATTTGGTGATAATTTTGGCTGCCAGGCCAACAAGCAATCCTGAACAATCAAAAAACATATGAAAAGCATCAGATATTAGTCCCAAGCTGTTGGTCCATACTCCATATAAAAGTTCCACAAAGCCAAATGTTAAATTTACCAACAGGAAAAAGAAGAGATTACGAGAGTCTGAGTCTGAAAGTACCAGTCTTATTACATTGCTGATGGAATCTTTTAATCTTGCTTTGCTTACATGAGTAAGAGGCTTAGTTTCTTCAACATCTATCGTTATTGGTAACATTATGAAAACAAATTAGTATATATGTGAAACACTCATTAACAATAATCAATCAGTCACTCAACATAATGGTTAACAGCACCTAATAGTTCACTGGGAATAAAACCCTGTTCTTGTTACCATGTCTACAATCACTTGACCACTTAATCAAAACACTTAGCCAGCAACAACAGCACTTGCTACTTCACTCCTCAAATACTATTGAAATTGTAAACTGTATCCACTTAATAAAGTATCAATCATACTCTGAAGTTGAAAGAAGGCAATCAGCAATCCCTTGATAAGCACTGCATTCCTGAAAAGACAAAAATAACTCATTTGAAAGTGTGCTCAAAATTATTGAAGATGCTTAAATAAAATCTTAAATTACTAACAAATTTACTTGGGAAGTGTAAGTAATCTTAGGGTGCCATCATAATCTAAACTGAAATGAGCTAAATATATAAGCTAACAATATATAAGATTAAACAGGGATATCTTCACTTCACCAAACCTTTGATTTTCTACTACCCAAAAACCTTGCATGGCACAATATACACTATATCACTGGTTCTTGGCAAGCTCCATTAAGTTAAAGTAGCACTTATGCTTTTCACCCATTCCCTTTGGTTTCTTGTCCCTTTACTCTCTCACTTTTAAACATAACCTGTTTCATGCTCAATTCACATTTAAGAACAAATCCAAGGTGAACCCAAAGGCAATCTAGCAATGCGACTAAGGGACTCACATATAATAATAAATAAATAAATAAATAAATAAATAAATAAATAATAATAATAATAATAATAATATTAATAATAATAAGAGCATCAAAGAAATAGATACCCTAATCCAGACTGTAAGGTTTGTATCTGGGGACATCAGGATGGAGTTTGGAATAGACAAATGTGCCTTGGTCAACATACAAAAGGGCAAAGTAACAAGGACTAAAGGGATAAAGCTACCAGATGGGAACAACATCAAACACATAGATGAGACGGGATAAAAATACCTGGGAATAATGGAAGGAGGGGATATAAAACACCAAGAGATGAAGGACACGATCAGGAAAGAATATATGCAGAGACTCAAGGCGATACTCAAGTCAAAACTCAACGCCGGAAATATGATAAAAGCCATAAACACATGGGCAGTGCCAGTAATCAGATACAGCGCAGAAATAGTGGAATGGACGAAGGCAGACCTTCGCAGCATAGACCAAAAAATGAGGAAACATATGACAATACACAAAGCACTACACCCAAGAGCAAATACGGACAGACTATACATAACACGAAAGGAAGGAGGGAGGGGACTATTAAGCATAGGGGACTGCGTCAACATCGAGAACAGAACACTGGGGCAATATATGAAAACCAGTGAAGATGAGTGGCTGAAGAGTGCATGGGAAAAAGGACTGATAAAAGTAGACGAAGACCCAGAAATATAGAGACAGAAGAAAGACAAGTAGGACAGAGGAATGGCACAACAAACCAATGCACGGACAATACATGAGACAGACTAAAGAACTAGCCAGCGATGACACGTGGCATTGGCTACTGAGGAGAGAGCTCAAGAAGGAAACTGAAGGAATGATAACAGCGGCACAAGATCAGGCCCTAAGAACCAGATATGTCCAAAGAACGATAGGAAGTGCAATAAGAAAAATGAAACCATAAACCACATAGCAAGCGAATGTCTGGCACTTGCAAAGATCCTCTGGGACTATGGTATCAGAACAGATAGGGTGATACGTGCAAATAGACCAGACGTGACGTTGATTGACAAAATCAAGAAGAAAGTATCACTCATTGATGTCACAATACCATGGGACACCAGAGTTGAAGAGAAAGAAAGGGAAAAAATATTTAAGTATCAAAACCTGAAAATAGAAATAAGAAGGATATGGGATATGCCAGTGGAAATTGTACCCATAATCATAGGAACACTAGGCACAATCCCAAGATCCCTGAAAAGGAATCTGGAAAAACTAGAGGCTGAAGTAGCTCCAGGACTCATGCAGAAGAGTCTGATCCTAGAAACAGCGCACATAGTAAGAAAAGTGATGGACTCCTAAGGAGGCAAGATGCAACCCGGAACCCCACACTATAAATAGCACCCAGTCGAATTGGAGGACTGTGATAGACAAAAAATAAATAAATTAATTAATTAATTACCTAATTAATAATAATAATAATAATAATAATAATAATAATAATAATATATTGGGAGGAGATCCTCTTTCAAACAAGTCTTATTGATAGATATTGCTGCATCAGCTGCATTCAACTTGTAAATAGTCTGGCGGTCCCCGGGTTACGACGGTTCCGGCTTACGACGTTCCGAGGTTACGACGCTTTTTCTTAAATATTCAATGGAAGAATCCGTCCTGGGTTACGACGCTTGTTCCGAGGTTACGACGCTGACGCTTCCGACGCTCCGAGTTAACGACGCTTTTAAAAAACGCATACTATGATAAAAATCCTTTATAGTTTAGCACAGTATATTAATAAAAATAAGTTTCTGGTTAGATTACAACAAAAATTTTGAGATTATGATGATTTTCGACACTTTTTATGTTGTATTTTTCTATGTTTTTTAGTGACGCCTCATATGCGAAACTAGTTTCCGAGCGAATGAATACATACTAGTTTACATATAACAGTCCAAAAGCGCAAATAATGAAAAAATCATTGCTTGTTTCCAGTAATAATAACAAAACGAAGTTTCTGGTTAGATTACAACGCAAATTCCAAGTATCCAAAGAGAGACATTATCCAGTAATTTGATCAGAGAGAGAGAGAGAGAGAGAGAGAGAGAGAGAGAGAGAGAGAGAGAGAGAGAGAGAGAGAGAGGCGTCTTCCGACGCTCCGAGTTAAGGACAGAGAAGTGTTCGTTTCGTTAAACGGCCTCTGACTCATGCCAGTAAATGTTTTGTTGATACTAATAATATAAGCCTATTTAAAGATACGTTTACTTTAATTAGTCTATATGATACGTAAATAGTAATCAACTGTTCTTGTAGCCCTCAATATTTGGCAAAATCGAAGTATCCAAAGAGAGACATTATCCAGTACGTAATTTGATCAGAGAGAGAGAGAGAGAGAGAGAGAGAGAGAGAGAGAGAGAGAGAGAGAGAGAGAGAGAGAGAGAGAGAGAGAGAGAGAGAGAGACGCTTTGGCAACAATGGTCTCGGGGGTTTTTATAGCTTCCTTCTGCTTGATGATCGTGGATATTGTAGAAGGATTTCGACCATACTCGTTTGCCAAATTGACGATACGAACGCCACGTTCATGCTTTGCTATAATTTCATGTTTTGCTTCCATCGAAATAATTTTCTTGGGTTTTTTCTTATCACCTGCTTTGTCTTTAGCTTTGAGACCCATGGTTAATAATTTAAAATAGACAAAATAACACGAAAAATAGGCGCAAATACAACGAACTAAACAACGACGTGTTAACATGCAGCACCAACAAACAAACAGACTGAACGCCATTTATCGGTCGCCTATACAACTAACACTCATCGCAAAATCGTATCTCAAATATTTCGTTGTATATCAAAGCTTTGTATTTTCGCAAATTTTCTGTTATATCTCAAACATTCGTATATTAGGGCAATCGTATGTCAAGTTTCCAATGTAATTTGATCAGAGAGAGAGAGAGAGAGAGAGAGAGAGAGAGAGAGAGAGAGAGAGAGAGAGAGAGAGAGAGAGACGCTTTGGCAACAATGGTCTCGGGGATTGACGTAACGTTTATTTTCTGAACAGATAGGACAGAGAAGTGTTCGTTTCATTAAACGGCCTCTGACTCATGGCAGGAAATGTTTTGTTGATACTAATATATAAGCCTATTTAAAGATACATTTACTTTAATTAGTCTATATGATACGTAAATAGTAATCAGCTGTTCTTGTAGCCCTCAAGATTTTGCAAAATCACTCCAGGTTGTACATAAAACTTCAAGAATGTAGTGTCACCAGAGGATTACAATATTTTTTACCTTCAAGAACCAGCATTCTTTTATGAAAATAACTCCAGGTTGTACATAAAACTACAGGAAACAACATGTAGTGTAACCAAAGGATTACAAGTAAGGTTTTTATAACTTTTTATTAGTTTAAGACATATTTCCAAGCGTCGTTCCGGCTTACGACGATTTTCGGCTTACGACGCGTCTCAAGAACGGAACCCCCGTCGTAACCCGGGGACTGCCTAATGGCTTTCTCTATGCTACTACAACTGGCGAGTATTGCGCTGATATGATTCATCAGAAGGAGTCAATTTCAGGGATATTGCTTAAAACTTATTTATTTGTCACAGTAAATGAACAAATAGATCAAAATATAAGTCGATCTAGGGGCCAACGTTTCTCTCAGCATCATCATCCTCGGATGATACCAAGAGAAACTTTGGCCACTAGATAGACTTATATTTTGATCTATTTGTTCATTTACTGTGACAAATAAATTTTAAGCAATATCCCTGAAATTGACTCCTCCTGATGAATCATATCGGCGCAATACTCGCCAGTTGTAGCAGAGAGAAAGCAATTACTATTAGAAAAATAGAGAAGACTATTTACAAGCTGAATGCAGCAATATCTATCAATAATAAAAATAATAATAATAATAATAATAATAATAATAATAATAATAATAATAATAATAAAGGATGGATAGACGGATTATGAAACTTATGGACAAGCTCAAGCATTGCAACCTAGTTTGGTCATTCAACGAATAACAATTAATAATGTGTAATAATAATATGAAGGGGGTAGACCCTCTATTAAACAGGTTCTCTTAAAAAGAAAGGAAGCATCAGTTGAATTAATTTTAAACAAGGTCTCTTCAATTCTTCTTACTATCTTCTTTTCTTCAAGATATGGGGAAAGGCAGAGGTTCTGAATTAGTCCTTTTATTCTGGTATAATAAGAACCAATTGAAAAGACCTTGTATAAAATCAATGCCACCAATTCATTTTTTTTTCAACAGAATAATAATAATACAGTACCCATGGAATACTGTAACACCATCATCATGTGATCATAATTGTACTAGCCATTATCTATTAGCAAATTAATAATAAACCATGACCCTTTAAAAACACTAAAATCACAAGTCCGTGATTTTAATACCAATCAAAATTTTCCTAATTAAAGCAAACTAAATTTCCTGATAAAAGCAGGTCAATTCACCCTAAAAACCTAACATATTTGATATATGTGAGGTAGCCACACTCTTACTTGTGCTATATCACATGAGCAAATTAGGTAACACAATACAGTATTAGCAGTAGCTATGAACACAATACAGTATTAACAGTAGCTATGAACTCTTAGCTGAATACTCAGATTTCAAAAAACTAATTTTTCCATTTTGTTTGGGATCCCAAAGGCTTCGGTTTCCTTGAGATTTCACTTAACTATTTCATTTAAAGCAAAAGACCCTATCTTTGAGATGGAGAGAGTAGACACAAGAGGTTCAGTAATAAGAGTAAGTAAAGAAACACTCTCATAGTACTGGGGGGTAGGCTAATAGCTCCAAATCAATAATTCAGTAGAGTACATATTGAGAGTACTGGCAGGAGAGTTCAAGTAAAAGAATATCTTAAATGCCCTACGGGTATGACTGTTGAGCCACTGTACCTACTCTGGTCTTCTCACTTTTCAACCTAAGACAGAACATGTCTTGACAGCGGCTCAAGAAAAAAATAAAGGACATGCAACTTGGAATGTAGTGACTAAAGAAGGTATGTTCACCCATGACTCTCTTAACAATAAGCCCACCCCACAACAAGTTTTTAAATATGAGCAGTCAATTTCTGAAGAAAAAAAAACTGCTGCATTATCAACCTCCCTGGTTAATGCTGTTCCTGCACTCATTGATGAAGTTAACAGCAATTTTGAACAAGATGATACACAAACAGCCAGGCAATGGGGGCAAAGATGAGAGAATCCTAACAAAGCTCTAGGGATTATCTGAAGCAAGGACAGACAAAATAACTAGTTTATCTTCATTTCTACTTTTGAGGTGATAAATGAAGCTTCTATCAATGCCCTAAGGAATTTCATAACCATAAAATGTCCTTATAACATAGGAGACAGGTTTTCCTTAAAGCTATATTTCCCTCTGAAGAATGGTTTTAGAATATATATTTAAATGAAACAAAATTTAAGGGAGTTCCTTAGTTGGAGTTCACCATTAACCATGTCTGAATGACAATATAATATAATAGAAAATCTTTCGTAGCTTAATGGTTTAGGGCTTCCTCCAAGGCACAGGTTCATCATTCTTCATGAGAAACCTGGGATAGACATTAAAACCAACCAATTATAAATATTGGCGTACAAACTACAGGCTACAACCTCTGTTGCATTCTGCATCTGAATCCTTAATAGTTCAATATTCTATTATCCCAATGTCAAATATATGTACTGTCTTTACAGGCACCATGTTACACGTCTCTTGTAATTAAATTAGCATAAATATTCAGTTGCTTCCCTCAATAGAAGTCTTATTTATTGTTATATGCTTTCATCCCTTTATTTTGCCTCATTCAATTTAGTAGACTTACCACATTGATTATTGGCTACAGCTCTCTCTAATCACCATAGACTTGTCAGACTATTAGTCGCAGGACCATAGTTGACTTAATGTCTGGTAAAGTGTACAGTTGTCAATCTTCATCTACTTATCGGACAAATTTGAATGTCATAAATTAATTCAAATTTGGACACTTGTCAAAATATTGTCACCTCTAGTATGCAAACGAGATCTCAGTTAATTCATCTAGCAAGAGCTACTAATTAAAATTTCCCAATGGTACTGCCCATTTTGTTCATAGGATTCTTGGCCTTTTATTCTTTCAAGATAAATTAAGTCCCTATCCTCAAGTTTTTTATTTCTAAGTTTAGAGTCGATTTTCATAAGTACATAATTCATACAAAGTAGAACCCTGACCTCAACACTAATCTGTTCCAGGAGAAACGTCAAGATGCGATTCAGTCGAGATCCAAAACAATTTTTCCATAAGAACTTAAATTACAATTAAATAAGTTCAGAGTTAAATAAGGTATCATATTAGACATCCTTTTATTATTTCTAAATGTATACTGTATTAAAAAAACTTGCCTATGTCCAATAGTACGGCCTTATTACCGATGATTGACTGAGCACTGTAGGCTAGGGAGGTATAGTATGTACAGGCAGTCTCCAGCTATTGGTAAGGCTTTAAACAACAACGCCAACTAGCAGCGACTGACCGAAACACTTTTGTTTAAAAAATCATATGGTTCATTAGGTCAGATTCCAGTTTATTATTTAACCTCTGATGTAAAATTTACTTGAAATCCGATTATGTCAAGTTCAATGTGGTCTTGGACCGTAGTTTTACTGTACAGTAAATATGTATATTTCATACTACAATGGCCCTTTTGCTTCATTTCACACTTCAGTATATAGCACTTTAAAAGTATCATTTACCAGATCGCCAATAATACTATGCTAGTGTACAATTATTTTAGCCTAAGCAGCCTAACAAGATGCACTAACCTAAGCAGCCTAACAGGATACAGTCCCAGAATTCTTTTTGGTATTTTGGCTGCCAGGCTTAGGTCTAGCCTCTCATTTAACACTGTATGTAGCCTAATGAAATAATGTCCTCTGATTGGTCAAGTCTGGAAACACTTGCCTTTAATGGATACAGTAAATGGTTTGCTAGCCACCAAAGTTTTTTACAGACAGGCAGTCCCTGGTTGACGATGGTTGCGGCTTACGACTTCTAGGTTTACGAAGCATGTTCCAGGTTTACGAAGCTTACAATGCAGATCCCACGGAACAGTTGTGACTCCAAAGAGGCAAAATAATCAATATTTTAAGGGTTTTTTATGAAAAAACAATAAAAATGCATTTTATATAGTTTTCAATGCACCCCAAGCATTAAAAGTAAGGTTTTCTTGGGATTTCTGACAATTTTTTATGATCTTCCTCTTATCGATGATTTTCAGCTTACGACGCAGCTCAAGATAGGAACTCCGTCATAAACCGGGGACCGCCTGTATCAAATTAGCAAAGCCTGGCTTTTGTTACCCGAGGTTTGTACTAAAATTCCTTGCCAGACAAAATATCAGAAATAGTTAAATTATGGTTATTTTGATATTTTTTCCATAAACAATACAACTGGTAACTGAATAACAAGTTACATATTTACTGATGAAAATACGATGTCTTATTCTATATTTCACATCCACTTTTGTTGCTTTGAAAGGGTTTCCTATACACTGTTAAGAATAGTTTTGTTTTACATGGGCAACTGTACAATCTGTTTTTTCTGTTATGTAATACGTAGTACGTACTTGGAAATTCATGTCTCCTGATGATGTTCCCAATTTTCACTATCTAATAAAATGGTGGAGATTAATCTGTTTAACAAGGACTGTGTGTGTGTCAGAGGTGCTGATGGAGATAATTAAACAATAACTTTTATATGAAAAATCTAGAAATTAAAGCTATACTACTATCCACACAAAGTAGTATTACTTCCCACTGATATAAGGCTCTCATCACCAAACCATCTGGCTAACTGAATTAGGATAACAGGAACATAAGTGCCTTCTAGGTGTCTCTCTCAACCTAAAAGTAATCAATAAACTAAGGAGTGTACAATGTAACTGGGAGGAAAAGGATGTACCCTTGCCAGTTAAGGCTTGGTGAGCATGGTAAGGTCGAGTTGAATATTTATATTTCGTTTCTATGATTTATGGTACTCTACGACAGGTAGGACCCAGCCCTTTGAGTTAGGTGACACTAGTGAATGTAAGGTTAGGCTAGGACACATCCCTGTAATTTACTAAGGTATTTCTATACAAGCATTCTGCATCGTTCGTCCCCGCGAATACGAAAGCCACCAGGAATTGGGGCGTCAAATGTATTTCGCCATGTTGAGTACGAGCCCCTGGGGGTTAATTACAGTCGTCCGAATAAATATTACTTAAAATTCTTGTTCAGGAGGTAAAACTGTAAAGAATAACCGCAACTGCCATAGTCTAGGCCGCCGCGGAATAGTAATATAGATCTACCTTTACTAGGACTAAGCACCCTCAGAATGAACTGGAGAATGTCAAGTTGGAAAGTATCCCTGTAATTTAATCTGTGCCACACACAGTGTAAGCCAGCTAGTTAGCTAAGTAGAGGGTACAGTGAGGGTAAAGTACCTATCATTTGTTAGGACCCAACGTTCTAAGTTGGGCTAGAGATGGTATGATTACTGATAAGATGCAACCCTCTACATGGCCTTGTAGGTAATTACTACCTTTGTTCATTAAAAGTAATACTAGGCTAGTACTGTTCTGAATGCTTTTCTTCTGGTTGATGCATGTAGGCTAGCTACCTACCTAAATCCATGTGAGCAGAAAGCAAGAAATTACTAATTCACTCCTCGATATACAACTCCAAGTAAACTGAGTAGTATTACACTTGATAGTACTAGAAAACAAGTCAATGTTCACAGTTTTCCCTCCCCCTAAACATAAAAGTTTCCTGGGGTCATCTCCATTAAGCTACTGTTACTACCTACCTAGTAGTCATTTATGATAGGGGGCTGGAAAAATAATGAAAGGAGGGGTTATCACCACCAAGGGTAAGCGCTGCATACCTAGGCTATAGGTAGGTAGCTCATAATCTGCAGCTAGGAAAATACCTAAGTGGTTCAATTATATTGTACGCTAGTACCTAAGCAGTATCTACTGGTAGGTATGGGGGAGAATTTTGACTACCTAGGTAAAACATCAGGGTACCTACTAATAGCCTAGGCTACAAAAAACGATAATGCAGTCATGTAAAATTGCGTCCAAAGTAGGAAAAAACATGCCTAGCCTTACAAATAAATAATTTTGGAGACCTACCTTAGAGAACGAGTGTCATGCCTGACTAGGATACCTAGCTAGTAGCTAGCTAGCCTATACCTACTACCTACTTTGCTGGTTCAAGTAGGGCAGCCTACCGTAAAATTTGGGAGAACATTAAATAGCCTAATAGCTACTACACGAAATCAGAATAGCCTTCATAAAAAAAATACCGCTGGTTAATTACACAAGCGGTAGGTATTTCCAAAAACCACGATACCTAAGCTTCCTCTTCATACAGGCACGGCGAGGTTATTTTAACCTGTAATATCAATATCCAGCCACCTAATTTACAGTCCAATGTATTGCTTAAACCTTACGATCATAAACATCGCCTTCATATACCAGTTCCCTCGTAAATGGGTCTACTATTCCCCGGATGACGTTTACGCTATCCTAATTTCCTGCCAGATGGAAAGGAAAAGCATCAAGAATGTCAAAACCACCTCTCACCTTCATTGTCTTTTTTTCCTATTTAATTCCCATTCTCCAGTTTTTCTCCGGCTAAATGTCACATTTCAGATAAATTCTCGGCTGATTTAAATATCAAATAGGTACATAAATGCTTACATTACCTTCGACAAATGAAGATTCGGCCACAAAGTATTCACAATGAGGTTCGGTACTTTTGACGTTCAGCCAGCGGCGGACAGACTGATGATGTACACAAACTCTGATGGGGTCATGGTCTGCCTATACTATCTTTCTGGTATTAATTATGTTAAATATGAAATTGCTTGCACTTTCAAATTATTCTGTATCTATGTAGAATATCTATAATCTACTGATAACGCACAAGATTAAATTTTTGCATCAAGTCAGTAAAGGTTCTATTTTGATGACACCGCGGGCAATTTAACCTTACCCTTACACTAGATTTAAGCCAATTGGGATAAAGCACGAAATCTTACAACATAGTATATATCTAGGGCAATAGCATTAAGAATGTTGAATTAAGATTTATCAAATTTAACATAGATTTTGTATATATCCCCATTTTGTTGTCTAAAACATATCTTCTAATTATTACAAGTGTTACAACGGTATCTCACAGATTAAAAATAATTACCGTTTTTATTCCAGCCAAGTCAGTGAATTTCAAAGAACTTTTTCAATTTCATTCCTTCTCCTATCCATTGTTTTTCATATTCTATTACAAAACGAACAAATAATTAGGTTGAGTTAGGGAATGATCATGAGAGAAGAAAAGGGAATGTGAAAGTACGTTCAGCGCAATTACAGATCTAGAACGGGTGATAATGCGTGTAACCAGCTTATGAAATGTCAAGGTTGTCGTAGTTACTTAATTAACTAATACCATAGTATTCATTATTCATCAAAGGTTTCTGCGTTGCTTATATTTCTCCGCGTACTTAACAAAGGACTGTTTATCTGTTTGCTCTGTACTACACATGTGCAGAGGAACCTATTAAATTTTCCCACGTAATGCAGAGTCCACCAATCGCTAAAAAGTGTGGTTTCTTTTTCCCACACAAATGCTTACCACAGATAATTGGACGCGCAAATAACCATAACAATATTCCTAAAGCATTATTTGTATGGGTACACATCTTAATATCTGTTTAACCGGTGCGAGTCTCACCTTGGCTATCACCAGCCGGCAGAAAATTTAAAACAGTAAATATAATTCGATTTCTTCGAGTTTTCATCTTTTACTTTAGACTTTGATGTTAAATGCAACCCCAGAGGATTACCGATTATTAACAAATAAAGCTCATTCTCCACAGTCAAACAGTTAACAAGTCAGTCAATTTCCAAGATCATGTCGACCGTAGGCTTTAGAAATTTTATTAGCAGATTCGTAGTAATCTGCTTATTTTCTTTTTATTGATGAATACTTTTATGAGTATATTTTATATTTTTCTTTATAAATTCTTCATTCCTTATGTCTTAAAATCCTTACAGTGAATTTGAGAGAGAGAGAGAGAGAGAGAGAGAGAGAGAGAGAGAGAGAGAGAGAGAGAGAGAGAAGCGAAGTGGGGAAGGGGAGGTGACAATGAACTGGGCCGAGAATCAGGAAGACTATATAGGACGGTGAAAGGGGAAAATGTGATATAGTTCATAGATTGTATGGGTGAGACTGTGTGCCAGGAGACAAAGTTGAGGCAGCATGAATATGTGGTCAAAAGATGAAACAATATGGGGTGAAAAGGAGAAAACTGTTTTCTGAGTTACGAATAGTGTTGGCCAGAGGGAGTTTAACCCTCCTAAGTTAGATTATGAAAAGGCTGGAGTGGAGGCAAATTGTTAGCAATTCACTGCTGAACCCAGTTTAGCACCCCCAGGTTCGGCAACTTCTCCCGAAGTGCTCTCATGGCTGTGTCCACACGTCACTCGCATCAACACCTCATAAGTGACAGATCACCTGCAGTTACTGTGCAGCCAGCAGGCCTTATTCAAATCGCTCACAGAGCCCGTTAACAATTTTATGGGCTGTACGAGAGTAACATCCCATGCTAGCATAAGGCAAGCTTAAACTAAAACAAAAGTAATAAATCTAATATAGTTCATATCCTGTGAACGATTGTCTCTACACTGGCATAGTTTCTGCACCTAAGTCCATTGCAATTATCAGACTATAAAAAGTCATGCCCTACCATAAAAAAAAAAACCTTTAACGGGTTAAATACAGCATCTCAGGATCTCTCTTTTGAGAGCAGAAGGTCGTCCTCCACAAAATCAGTGGATACAGCATAGTTTTTACATCGAACAGCAATATTCACGGACTAACTATGGCCATGCATACCGGTACAAAAAGCCAGTTATGGACCGTATAAAGAATCTCACCTTTGGATGGTTTTCGCATCCAACTGCACAATTCACGGACTAACAACGGCTATGCCTAAAAAAGAAAAAAACTAGTGAACTAAATAGGGTATCTCAGCTTCTTTACTGTCTCTCAAGAGTTTAGTCATATCAATCAGTAGTGTGCTGGACCCAAAATGGTTCTCGCACCTAACCCCTAGAGACTAACAGACTAACTACAGCTGTGCCTATAAGCTATAAGACCACCATGGAGGAAATATCAACGTTGAATGAACAGGCAACCCAGAACACCATAAACTTCTGTCTTCCTTCCTTTTTAGTGACAGAACCATCAGCCTAGTAGCAAACAGCAGACATAAAATTTTGCCTCCAAAACATCACAAGTT
>NC_087204.1:91750137-91803620 GCF_015104395.2 Macrobrachium nipponense
AATACGCCAAAGAATGACGTAAGAATTTTTTTCTTTTTAAATAATGTCTGTAATTTTCCTTAAAATTTAAAGAATAATTTTCTGTTTAAAATGTCAGCAATAATGTCTGAATAAAAACCCTAATTGATAGACCTTAAAATGTCACCGATAATGTCTGAATAAAAACACTGATTGATAGACTTTCTCATTTATCATCACCTGCAATTGAATATACTTATGTATTAAACTTCTGAATTTATAACGACTCAACATAAGTGCAAGTGCGCATGGGCTTACTATATACCTTTGTCCCCCTTTCGCAAGTCAAATAAATGGTCACCATAGATATATATATATATATATATATATATATATATATATATATATATATATATATGATATCATGTATATATATACATATATATATAGATATATATATATATATATATATATATATATATAGATATATATATATATATATGTATATATACATATATATCATACATATATATATTATATATATATATATATATATATATATATATATATATATATATACTATATATATATATATATATATATATATATATATTATATATATATATATATATATATATATATATATATATATATATATATATATATATATATATATATATATATATATATATAAACGAATACCACAGGGAAATGAGTTGAGTTCAATATGGAATTTAGGCCAAATGCCAAGCACTGGGACTTATGAGATCATTCAGCTCTGAAATGGAAATTGACAGTAAAAGGTCTGAAAGGTGTAACAGGAGGAAAACCTCGCTGTTGCAGTATGAATCGAGTGTTAGGAGAAAAAGATGAAAGGAGGTACAGTAAAAGGAACGAAAGTGGTTGCAGCCAGGGGCCGAAGAACGCTGCAAAGAACCTTAAGTAATGCCTACAGTGCACCGCATGAGGTCCACTAACAGCACTACCTCCTGCGGGAACCACAGGAAAATGACAGTACCAAGCGCTTTCTCCTGTCTTCCTGCGGTATTCGCTTATATAATGAAGTCACGTACATCTATTGTTATATATATTTATATATATATATATATATATTATATATATATAATATATATATATAATATATATATGATATATATATATATAATATATATATTATATATGTAAAGTGTGTGTGTGGTGTGTGCGCGCGCGTGAAAAATTTTGTTTGTCCATCTAACCCTCATAAATGTTTGCACTTAACCCACCCCAAGCTGATTCACAAATTTGGTTTTATGCAGTGCGTTTTAAAAAGTCTCTTTTCCTTGAACGCAATAATTTCATATTCATCTTATTCCATTTCGGAACTGTACGACTGCGAATTAACGAAATCAGACGGAAAGTGACCGTTATTTTAAAGGTCTTAGGCCCCGTCCACACGGCCGAGCTTTGCTCGACGAACTTTGTTCGATGTGACGTCAGAAGCGGAGAAACCGCGGCAAAGTTCTGACTTTTCTCGCTGTTTCTCCGCTTCTGACGTCACATCGGACAAAGTTCGTCGACCAAAGCTCGACCGTGTGGACGGGGCCTTAGACCTTAATTGTTTTCACCACTGATTAAGGGGTTATGCCGTTTTCACCACTGGCTAAAGGGTTACGCCCGGACCACCGAAAGACACTCTCAGTAGAACTTGCTCTGTGGTTTAAAATGGAAACAATGATAGATAGTAGTCTACAACTTAGGGCTTTTCACTTTTTTAAAGGAATCTTAACAGATGAGAAGATTTAAATGAAAATCTAATGATATACAGCGATGTAAAAATAAAACTTTTTTTTTCTAACTAAATCTTAAGCTTTTGATCAATATACATGAATTACTTATATGTTATTAATGCAAACTTTTCTGAATGTATTCTTCAGATTGAGCATGTCTGGTTCGCTAAGCACATTCCTGGTAATGAAACAGCTTTCCCCTTCTCACATGAATGTTTGTTTGTATGGTTTTTACGTTGCATGGAACCAGTGGTTATTCAGTAACGGGACCAACGGCTTTAAATGACTTCCGAATGGCAACGAGTATATTATCGAACCAAATAAGTCTCCATTTAGAAAAATTCTATACTTTTTTAATCTGAGCAACACCAAACATTATGTGGGTCATACATACAACACGGCACACACATGACCACGACCTAAAGAGAGGGACAAGTAAATTATATATATATATATATATATATATATATATATATATATATATATATATATATATATATATATATATATATATATATATATATATATATATATATATATATATATATATATATATATATATATATATATATATATATATATTATATATATTTACTTATCGTCTGTAGGAAGTGGTTATGTGGTTTCCGTGGTAGAGAGTTACTTAACTGTTATAACTGTTATACCAATAGTTTATTTTCTCTCTGGCGACTTCTCGGTCATGCTGTGATCTACATGTTATTGTGTGAATCTCTCATGCCTCAACTGCTGCAATGGAAGAGGGGATGGCGGAGGCGGACGTTGGGATACTCGCTGATGCCGCCCAAGTAGTTGTCCTAAGTTGGCGGCCTTGATGTGCGACGTAGTACTAAACTTACTGTTGTGGAAGTTCAGAAGAACATCATGAAAAGAAAGCTGATTATTGGCACGTCAAGCCGTCACGAAGTGTATCCCAGACGTGGTTTTATAGGCCTCCGTTTTGGTGATCTTTACAAAAGCAATGAATAATATAGGTATCCATTTTTTTTTTAACTTCTTTGCTATACCCTATGAAGAGGTTCGCAAACAGCACACCTAAGGCGATTGCAAGACTTTCTTTTTGATATGCCGTGCCCCAGAGGCATCCGAAAGGAGGATCCTGGGTATAGATGCCCTGAATTCTCCTCCATGGTGTCTCCCTCGAGGTGTTGATGGAAGGGCCAGAACCATCATCATAATCCTTTCAAATGAGACAGTCATTGGTTCCGTTGACAGCCACGTTCGTGTAGAGAGAGACAAGCCATCGACGGCAACTGTGATGCTATTGGACTTGTTGCTGCGGACAAGATCAATGAATTCCACCAAGGAGGTAATGCTGGCATGAGAGGGGACGAAGAACGTCATATATAGCCCGTTCTTCACTAGTTGAAAAGTTGATGGTTGTGGGGGGAGGGGGGGGGGGGGGAGATTTGGACAATATTAGGACAGAAGGGATTACCCGCAATATGAATCTTCACAGCCGTGTGAGCAAGTAGGAGTGTATTGGCCTTGGAGTAACCAAGGTATATATACCTTGGAAGTAACAAAGGCCAAAGTCCTGGACTATCTCGGAAAGTCTGACGCCGTCTTGATCACTTCGATAACCATTCTAGGGTTTCTTATAATCCTACCGGAAGTTGTCTCGTTCTATAGAACAATATCTGACATGGCTAGATAGTCCTACTCCTGCAGGTGACTGGCAGCGAGGAGGAAGATAGAGCAATGAATGTAAACTTGGGTGGTGAGAGAATATCTATAATCGATTAATTCGTATTTGAGATGGAATATGTTCACGAGTAGGTGAAGCGAGATGAATAGCACTAGGTGTGCAAAGACGAAGTCTTGGAATGTCTATGGAAGCCAAGGTGGGAATCTATTAAACGACTGTTGAGCAAAGTTTCCTGTATGGAATAAGAGTGATCTTGATCACAGAATGATTAACAAAACGAAACTGCTGGGATGAACTGCAATTGCTTCTATAGTACTTGGGAAAGGAAGAATTAGAATGGTGAATAATGCGGAGTTGGGTAGACATCTATAAAAAAATGGAGGACGACAGTCAATGGAAGACGTATCCCTGGGAAGTAATAAGAGAAATGAAGAAACAGAAAATGCTGAATAATTCGATAGAAAGAGGTTAATATCTATGTAATCCACACCCTCCTGCATATTTAGAAGAACAGTTATGATCTACAAAAGCGTATTGTTTCAATTAATCTTTTCTAGTTATATTTGTTCCTCTTTAACATCACGAGTTCGTCGATTACCTTATTCTTTAAATTGATTTTTATTGACGGATCGATCAGACCTGTCTAGACAACAACAAAAATAGAAACATTCCTACTGAGCGAATTCGTGTTCGTAAATTTTTTGTATTAGAAAAAAAAATTTTCCTTCCAAGATATTTTGGTGCCTGCACAGCGGATTATATCACTAACATTATATACATACTGTGTACGCGTAGATATTTCCGGCAATTAAAAAAAAGTGGGTATGAATATATTAACCTTCATTGCATGAATATAATCATAATAACCACTAGTATCATCCATTCTCGTTTATGTACATAGGTATGAGAACATCGGTTAATTTGCCCAGTCCTGCTTCATTAATAGTAGTGCCCAACAAACATGTTACACAAGGGTCTTGGGAGAGAGAGAGAGAGAGAGAGAGAGAGAGAGAGAGAGAGAGAGAGAGAGAGAGAGAGAGAGAGAGAGAGAGAGAGAACATTCTTGGTCACATCGAAAACAACGCATCAATGCAACATCTCGTAGCTGGAATCTTGTTCCTTGATGAAGACTCGGCAAAATGAAGCACAGTGGCTTAACATCATTTTGGTAAACCATGCGTACAGTTGTCGTGTCACAGCACACACACACAAAACGAACAAAATATTAAAAATAATCAATAATAGTGCCTTCAACTATCCATATTTAGGTATCCGCTAACCGGAATAAACTAGTTCTGCGAATCCATGCGGGAGTGAACCATTTTTTTATCTGAATGTTACGTCTGATCCCAAATTGTCAAAATATTTTCTACCATGGGCATATTAAACTCGGGTGCATATTTGTATAAAGTACCATGGGATTTTGTTGAAGTGATTTTATTTCATATTTTTTGCACACCAGTAAATAATACTCCAGGACGAGGCAGCTCAATATAAGATTAGTTATGATTAGGATTATGCCGTATACGTTGAATTAACCGATATCCCATCTGTATTATTACGTATCGGTTATTCTCCAGCCCGTTTCTTTTCGTTTATTGCCAAGCGTTGGATTTCTCTCCCTCCTCCGTTCTCCCCGAAGCCTAGACTGGTTTTTCTCTCTAATCACCGCTCCCCCACTACCTATCCCTCCTCACTCCTTTTATCTTATTTTAAGTCTAACAAAACTAGATCAGGGGCGTCATTTAAGGGGGGAATGAACCCTCCCCCAAGCCTCAACTCGGCCCACTTAACCCCCACCCATACCCCAAGAAATAACAGCAGCTGGTTTCCCATGATTCCTACCGAATTCAAATTGTCTAGCTATATATCTATATTTCTCTATCACACTCATTGTTTGTCTGCCTATGCGTCTGTATGTCCCATATGTATGTGAAGGTGGACAGATTTCCGAGACAAAATCCGGGGACATTTTCGGTTCAGAGGCGTAAAAACCGCCAAAAAAAAATGACGTTTTTGTCATTGAAAAACTTAAACGGGGACACTGCCCTTACCAATCATAAAGTAGCATTCAAAAGTTTCTCTCGCCCCGTTTATCCTAAATCGCAAAGGAATTGAATAAAAATTCAGTTGATTAACTGAGATTTTTTTTCTCTGATCAAAGTAGCCGAGATCAAGAACACCCATAAAAGCAGCAGCAGCAGAAAAAAAAAAAAGATAACTATCAGCCAGACACTTCTCCCAAACTAAGGTCGTCTTATTCCTAGCATTCTAAAATAGTGAAAATCAGAGGTCATAATGATCATAATCAAAAGGGACAGTGTTTGGATTTGAAATATTGATAATATTCTGATTTCTCAAATTGTGCTGTGCAAAGCCGTTTATAATTTCCTTAGTTATATACACTACACTGTACTGTGCGAGTAGTACGGTTTGCAACTATGTATAGTTTGGTTAACATTTCCTTTTCTCTCTCTCTCTCTCTCCTGCATTCCAATTTTGGATCTTTCAGTCACAGTGAAAACCGAGGACAAGTCACTGAAGACGGGTTTCCGGGGACGTCTGGTCACCCTAATCATCTAATGTATGTATGTTTTTGTTTGTCTATATATGGTATTTTTTCGTGGCACGGAACTAGTAGTTATTCAGCAACGGGAACAACTGCTTTACGTGACTTCCAAACCACGTCGAGTGAACTTCTATAGCTAGAAATATTAATCTCTCACACCTCATGGAATGCCCGAGAATCGAACTCGCGGGCACCTAGGTGGCAGGTCAAGACCATACCGATCACAACACCGAGGCGCTCCTAATGTATGTATGTGGGTGTATCTCTGTCTGTAGTCTTAAGTAACCTATCCAAGGTCTGCAGAGGAAGGGATCATTCATAAATTTTCAATGAGTCAAGTTTCCCTTAACAAAATATGATCCATTCTTCATCGATATAATTGTGCGCTACGAATGACCGGCTATCTTACTTGTTGATGGCCACAGAAAAACATATGGTTGTCTTTGGATTTGGAAGAACCAGCGAATGATTTTGCTAGCATGAGATACCCTTAGTACCCATTGGTGTAATTCTATTGTTAATGTAATTAAAACATTTTATATTACTCTATTTTGAGTTTGGTAGTACTCAAATTATCAACATTATTTTTTTCATTTTTTTTTTCATTATGGTACTCGAATTATCATTTCTTTTTTTCAAAATCATATAAATTCCATTACACTAATGATGCAGTTGTTTCATAATTTTCATTGATGCACGGCATTGCCAGCCGATGGCACTATAATTTGATTTACAAAGTATATTTTCATTAAAAAGTAAAAAAAATAATGTTTTCTTTATCAAATGTGCAATGAAAAATACTTTATGAAATTTCTCGGAAATATTAAGTTTCTTGGTCCTTGCCTGTGTACTAGCTACCTGTGACGATTAGATGAACACTATACTCCGTTTTTTTTTTTTTTTTCCATCTGCCTGTGGTGTTTTCGCATGGTAACACTGCGTCCCGGGCTTTAAATAGTTACGCTATGTGTAAGTTTTAGGTAAATAAAAGGATATCTAGGTGTACATTTGCAACTGAAAAGTGTTTTAATAATTTACTGTATGCGAATTACACCGTTAATATTCGAAACAGGATATTATTTAAAGCCCGGGACGCAGTGTTACCGTAATGCGCAAACACCACAGGCGAATGGAAAAAAAAAAAAAAAAAAAAAAGTATAGTGAATAGTATACGATTGTTGAAACAAACACCTTGCTTATGCGGCTTCAAAAAGCACATAAAATAGCTTCGCTCGCCAAACCGTCTTTAGTCCTCTTTGTACAAGATAAGTTTTGTAAACCATGTCAATTAATATTAGTCTGTGGAATGGAATTGGCAAACAAAATTTAGGCCAAAGGCCAAGCGATAGGACCATGAGGCTATTCTGCGCTGAAGGGATGTCGAGTCAAGGTGTAACAGTGTATGAGACAACTGTTAGGTGATGGTGGGAAGAAAGATGGGAGAGATTATAAAAACGAAGGTACAGTAAAGGTTATGAAAAGAGAACTAAGCTTAGTGTGTACAATGCTCAGTCCAGTGATGTCACCACACAAATACGGGGTTATCGATCTGTAAATCACAAGTGAATGATGAATGCTTATAGGAGAAAACTAAATTTTATAAGAGTCGATTTTAAAGTCTTAAATTATCAACGGTACATATTAACTGATGTTCGGCTTTTTATATGAAAACCAAGATGCGCATTGAATAAGAGGGACAATATTTTCAATAATCCGATCTTAAAAGTTTATTGCACCAGTATACTTTTTACTTGTAGATCTTAGTTATTTTCCCATTGTAAATAAAGACATACGAACTGTTATCTATTCTATATATATAAAAGGCAATTTCTTTCGGTGTTCGTTGTGCACGCAAATACTATGATACCTAGGGGTACCAAAATTTTTACCATAAGACTCTTCACGGCCTAGGAAGGTTTGAGTCAAAATCTGAAATTCGATACCCGTTCCTAAGGTCTTAAATCATCTTTTTCAAAACTTTCGGGGCTGACAGCTAGGGCTACCAAATTTTTACCATAGACTTGTCTCCCGCCCAAGGTTTTAGTGAAATTACGAAATTTGAGAGCTGTTCCTAAGGGGGTGACAACCCCCTCATTTTTTACAGCTTTCAGAGTTGACAGCTAAGCCTACCAAATTTTTACTATAGGCCCCCCCCAAGGTAAGTTTTAGTCAAAATGCAAAATTCGCGAGCAGTTTCAAAGGGAGTTCGTAACCCCACCTTTTTTTAATTCGGCTCATTTTTTACAACTTCCGGAGTTGACAGCTGGGGCTTTCAAACTTTTACCATAGAACTGGGGCCCCCAAAAGCTTTATTCAAAATCCAAACTTCTAAGGGCTGTTGTACGGAGTCACAAACACTTTCTTACAACCCTTCTTTTTTTACATTCGGAGTCGACAGCTGGGGTTACCACTATTTTCCCATGGACCCCTTCCCTCGCCCCCCCCCCCCCCCCCCCCCCCCCCCCCTAAAAGGAGGATTTAGTAAAAAACCACAAACCAAAAGCCGTTTTTAAAGGGATCATACCCCATTTTTTTTTTTTTTAAACTTTCGGAGTTAACATCTATGTAGAAGGGTTTCTATAGTAGACACAGGCTCCCTACAACATAGGTGTCATATGGCACCCTCAGTAGTAAGGGGCTAACACCTACTAGAGGAATAAGGGTCCAAGGGTTTCCCCACAATATTAAAAGGGCAGGATGCCTACATCCTTATGACTTACCGACCAGGTGAGGAAGAGGTGGTAGCCTACACACCCCACCCTTGTACCAGTTAGATCTTATCTTTACTGTCTTTTCCTGTGATGACTAAAACAGAGGGATTCAGTGGGAATCAAGATTTGGTAACCTTTAATCTGCTAAGCAAGGGAAACTCACAACAGCATACCTTATGTGGTGCATTTTTTTTATACTGACAGGACGATGTGAAACTAGCCATTCAATCTCACGCTGGAACTCTTAACAGGTTACATTAGGTAATGAAAGCAGTTTTCTTAGCAAAGAGATACTCCAATAAATTCTATTTAGTGGCACACTTCTGTATAATACTGTGTACGATTGTGATCCTCATATGTACCAGAGTACTATACTACTACTTACGCTGGTCAGAAACCTGTTTATGCTCACATAAACCCCACCCTCTCTTAGAATAATAACCATTACTAATTATACATTGCATAGAATAAAATAATCACTGATACAGCACTTCTAGTACAGTAAGTTCCAGAAGTGAAGCAACAAATTTCAGAATTGATCGTACTTCCTTTAACTCTTGGAGTTGCTAGTTAGTATATTTTATTCCATTTATTGTCATCCTCTTTCTGATAATAAGTATGTGATTAACTGTAGAACCACAGAAGGTATTTCCCTAGTGAATGGTCAAGGTTAGTTCAATAATTGTTTATTAAAAGAAAAAATCCCCCACTCAAAAAAGAAAAATAACAACAACAACTTATCCGTAGAAACATCTGCGGCTCTCCATGTGTGATATCGAGTGTTCACCATTGAGTGGCAGTAGGAACAGAGTGCATAAGCATTGGCCTAATGGATTTTTTGTAAATTAACTTTAAACGTCTACTTTTATAGCATCATATAGAAATTTATAATTTCTTCTGATAAAGCCCAAAGTAGTTTTGCACCCGATTAAATGAAAAAAAAAAAAAAAATTACATGCGCTAAATGTTTAGCATTAGCTAGATGGTTAGGCCTATTTCAAGAATCAAGGAAATAAATTTACCATTTTGTTATTTAATAATTTCATATAATTCCTCAATTGTCCAAAAATTTGCATGTGGAATTACGTTCAGGTTCGCATCAAACAAGTATTTTCGTAGGTCTTCCCCCCCCCCTCTTCTTTTTTTTCTTTAGTGCATAAGTGAGACTATTCTTGTCCATACGATCCGGTGTGTGAAGATTTGAGGTAAAAGTATGAAGTGAAAAAGTTGGAGTTAGGTTTGTGGGTAGAGGTAGAGTTAGTGGAGAGGGGGAAGGGGGGTCTGTCGTCTCCCAACTTATTTTTTATATAGCGAGTCTGTTTCCCAGGCGCAAGGACAGGTCCTGGTGTTGGTCCTATCTTTGCCTAAATAACAGACAGTGGCCCTGCATTGAAAGCTTGCTATGCTGGGAACTAGGCCTAGTCACCTGAAGGTAGCAGCAGCAGTTAAGAGCCTTTCTCAAAGAATAACAATTTGTCGAAAATTGTATTTTTCCTAACTATACAAACCTGAGGTCCTTTACATATAGTCCCACCTCATGCCACCCCTCACTCTGCGTTTCCTGGGCCTCAAGCAAAGTGGCTCCTCGCCTCGCAGTCGAGCGTACCGCTAACTGTCGGACAAGTAGTTAACTACCGAACCCCTAAGTACCTTCCTATTGTAAAGGACCTCAGGTTTGTATAGTTAGGAAAAATACAATTTTCGACAAATTGTGATTTGTTCCGATACGGAATACAAAACCATCGGTCCTTTACAATAGAAGGACTCACTTATTGGTGGGTGGAATCCGAGTCTTATGAACAGACTGTGTTCGTCCTACCTTGGATTCCCTCCCTGGTCGTAAGAGCAGAGGGAGGGATCCTAGCCTCTGCCCAGCTGATCGGGGTGTGCACCGCAGGATTAGTGGTCAGACTTCTGGCCCTCTGCCCACAGGTAGAGGGAAGAATGAAGGAGAAAGAGAAGCCAGTCACACACACTTTCACTCGTCCATGCATACAGCCACACAAGGATGCGATGCTGTTCTGACCGCTCGGGTGCTGGGTAGACTACACAACTTGTTTAGCAGCCAAGGAAAAGGTATCCAAGGACCTGTGGGTGATATCCCGAAGGTAAAAAGAAGTGAAGGTGGTCTGGTTGGCCCAAACCCCTGCCTTCAGTACCTGTGCCAGGGAGAAGTTCTTGCGGAACGCAAGGGTTGGACCAATACCTCTGACTTCGTGGGCTCTCGGAGAAGGGTACGGGTGTCGTCACTGTCAGCTGTCTCGTAAGCCCTCCTGATCACCTCACGCAGCCAGAAAGAAAGTGTTCTTGGAAACCTCTTTCTTGGTAACCCCGGTGCTAACGAACAGGCGTCAACACTCAGGCCTGAGGTGCCGAGTTCTCTTCAGAAAGCGCCATAGCGCCCTCACAGGACAAAGCAGCATCTCATCCGCATCATTATCGGTGAAATCCTTCAGGGAGGGGATCGTGAAAGACTCGAACCGGTCGTCAGGGACCGAAGCATTCAGTGTCTTCGCTACGAAGTTCAGGACGAAATCGAGCGTCACCGATCCCCATCCCCTGGAATGCTTAACGTTGAAGGAAAGACCATGAAGATGCCTATTCTCTTCGCCGATGCCAAGGCCAGCAAGAAGAGGGTCTTGAGGGTCAGATCCCTGTCTGACGACTCTCGGAGTGGCTTGAAGGGTCTGCGAGTCAAACTCCTAAGGACGAGAGTCACATCCCACCCCGGGGGCCTGAGTTCCCTGGTTGGGCAAGACCTCTCGAAGCTCTTCATCAGGAGGGAGATCTCGAAAGAGGAGGAGATATCCACACACCTCAATTTAAGGACTAAGGCCAGGGCGGCTCTGTAGCCCTTAATTGCGGAGATGGAGAGGAGCTTCTCTCGGCGAAGAAAGACTAGGAAATCCGCTACCTGCTGAAGAGAGGCTCTGAGAGGAGAGACACGACGACACCAACCACAGAAGACGGACCACTTTCCCTGGTAGACAGCCGCAGAGGACTGTCTAAGGTATCCGGCCATCTCTGTTGCTGCGCTGCAAGAAAAGCCTCTCGCTCGCAAGAGATGGTGGATAGAAGCCAGCCGTGAAGAGACAGCACTCCTCTTACGAGGTTTCTGTTGTCCAGCCACCAGGCTAGGTCCTGCCTCACCACCTCCGTGATGGACACGGGGAAAAAGGGAGGGTCCCTTGCCTGTGACCAACACTCCTTTTAGTCTCCACTGAAGAGACCGCAGGTGAAGACGCCCGTGAGGGACTAGCTTCTCGAGACAACAGGTGGCCGATCACGACTTCCTACTGCTGAGCTGGTTGCTCCTGTCAAGACAGGAACCGTATTACTGCCTCCCTGAATCTGCTGATCCACGTATCTGCGGGGAAGACTCGCCCTGCTGCCGTGTCGATCAGCATGCCCAGGTACTTCATCCTCTGCTTGGGTTCGAGCTCTGACTTCTCGTGATTCACCACGATTCCCAGTTCGCAGCAGAATTCGAGGAGTAGATTTCTGTCCTGCAGCAACTGCGAGCCAGGACTAACAAATCGTCGAAATACCCCAAGAGACATATCCCTACAGAGTGGGCCCAAGCAGACACCAGCATGAACACCTGTGGGGTGGTTGAGAGACCGAAACAAAATGCCCTGAACTGGTACGCCGTCCCGTCGAGGATGAAACCGAGGTACTTCCTGGAGGATTGATGGACAGGTATCTGGAAATATGCGTCCTTCAAATCTACAGAAAGCATGAAGTCGTTCTCCCTGCCCGATGTGGGTTCGGTAGGTGGGAGCAGCAATCCTTCTCCAAGGTCGTTGTGCAGACGGACCAGCGCAATCACCTCAGCGAACGACCTCTGGATCTTGGGAGTGACCACATCCTGTGGAGACTGACTGTCAAGCCCTTCCAACGAGAAGGCCTCCCGAGAGCCGCCTCCTTCCACAGGAGGAACCACAACGGACCCCTACTGGTCTCCTCCTACCACTTGCGCATATGACCTGGTTGGTCCGAGGACCGTGCCGGGTTCGTAGGGTGTCGTGGAGGGATCACTAGGGGCGCGCCCTTTGTGATTGCTCCTGATCACCTTGCTCTAACCGGTAAAGCCCGAGAAGTTGAAGGTATTGGAGATGCAGACCTGACGCTCCCCCCGTGCCCACTGGCAGAGCCGGTGTGCTGAGGGGGCTGCAGGCGATCGTCAACCTCCGGTGGCGATCGGTCTGCAGGCCTGGTTGAACGGCTGGACCGAGGACAGCGGCGACGGTCCCGAGCGTCAGAAGAGCTGCTGCTGGTTTCCCTCTCCGCCTGGTCCTGGTGGGAGCGAGGCCTATCCTCAAGGGGCGTCACGCCGCCTGGACCAGTCAGGGCTGGTTCAGGCGACCGAGGGGACCGCTTCCTTGCCTCAGCCCGCGAGCGGGTCAGCCCTGGGTACCAGCACGTAGCCACGAGAGCGATCAATGGTCTGGTGAGTGTCTCTTCCGTCCCGTGCCTGGATCCTGGCGCCGAGAGAACTCAGATTCTTGGGTCTTGGCTGTCCGGTCACCCGCAGGTGAGCGAACAATCGGTGACTCACAAACGAGAGGCTGAGACGGTACCTGGCGTCGAGGCAGAACCTCTGGTGCCGGTGCTAGCCAACACTCCTCCGGTCACTGTCGTCGTCTTCCTTACGGAAGAGACGGGCCCCGTTCCCAAAGGAACGGGAGGACCAACGGAAGTCCCAACCGTCCCACCGGAGTGAGACGGACCCTTAGAAGTCTCGGCAAGAGACTTTTTAGGGGGGGAGGAGGCAGCTTTCTTCTTCTTCGGCTTGGGGGCCTTAGAAGTTGAAGGGGAAGCAGCGGCAGGCGAAAACGACGAAGAAAACTAAGACAAAGATGAAGACGACACCTTCCTCTTTCTCAGCACCACCGTCAGGACGGAGCCGGGGCAGTTGCCGAAGCAACAGGGCCCGACTGCACCTGTGTGATGGTAATTGCTTCATAGCAAAGAAAGTTAAAGGAAAGGAGAACGCATTTTCGAGAAGTTCGGCAGCAAGGAGGCGTTAGCGCAGTGTGTTGGAGGTATACCTGTCATCATGATGGTTCCAGAATCGGCAGGAGTGTTGTGGATCTCGTCGGGACGTGAGAAACGCCGCGATTTCTGATGCAATACCTCGTCTAGATTCATCTAAGTAGTTCTAGAAGTCCCTGGAGTCGGTGACGTTCGCCATAGGCTCCAACCCCAGAGTGCCGTATAAATACGACGAATGAACTTTGGAGAGCAGTGATCGTAGAAGAGAGAGAGATCGTAAAAGAGAGATCACCAGTTTAGTCACAGAGAGCCACAGATCAGATTATCAGTGAGAGATCAGCAGCAGCAGAGATCTTCCGTGAGATACGAGGAAAAAGGAACCGACAAAGTATCAATCAGAAGAGGAGTTGTTCGAGAGTTGGTTGGATATTGGTCTAGTCGTCTTCAGGTGTGGTCTACCGTGTTATCTCCACGTCGAGCAGACTTCAGAGAAGAAAAGGTCCTGTTACAGGTGTTGGGGAAATCCTGCCTTACAATAAGATTAGTTTCTGCAATACGGAGTCAAGAGGACATCCACAATCGCCGATCTACATTAGGAAGCCAGCGCTTCGAACCGCCAAATCGAGTGGCAAGTATTTCAATTGCCGCACTGTTCCCCCAGTTCATGCAGTGTAAGATTGTCTTTTTATGTAAATAGGAGATACCATTCTGCATTTACCTTTGTTAGTAAGCTTGTAAATAAACCTTTGTTGTGTTAGTGTTTCTTTCTATATTCATATCCCCAGTTTCAACTGTTTGTGTTGATAAGTTATTTTTTATTTTATATCGAACCTGAAGCGGACCTCCCTCAGAGGCCGTAACATTGTCTCTGAGATATCTAAGAGTCCGTAACATTTGTGACGACCTTGCCTAGGCTATCAACACTTTAACAGTTTGAAACAGGGAGGATATAGAAAGAATCAGAATGAGTGAGATGGTGAAAGAGTTTATCGAGTCGGGTAAGCTACTAGGTCTAGAGGGGAATGATCTCCGTGAGTATGTTGAGAAGAAAGAAAGAGAAAAGTATGAGAGAGATGAAAGAGCGGCTGAGAGAGAGAGAGAAGTAATGAAAATGCAGCAGGAAGAAAGAGAAAAAGTACGTATGCATGAGCTGGAAGAAAGAAAAGGTACGTATGCATGAACAGGAAGAGAGAGAAAAAGAGCGTATGCATGAGTTGGAAATTGCTCAGTTAAGGGAAAGTACTCGTAACAGTCGGTCAGGCGAGAACGAAAACGAAGCTAATACGTTAGGTATGAGTGCAGTGCTAAAATTAGTACCAAAGTTTGATGAGGAAGATGTTACGACATATTTCATGTGTTTTGAGAAGTTAATGGAACGAGTAGGTTCTCCTAAAGAAACGTGGACTTTATATTTGCAATCAGTTTTGAGTAGTAGGGCACTTACTGTGTATAGTTGCATATCTAAGGAGGAATGTGATAATTACGATATCATGAAAGAAACCATTCTTAGCGCGTATAGACTAGTACCAGAGGCGTACCGTAAGAAATTTAGAAATTTGAGAAACGATGAAAATATTACGTATGTAGAATACGGTAAGAAGTTAGATAGGCCGTTTTTTCGATTGGTTAACTTCTGCTAAGGTTGAGGATTTTGACTGTTTGAAGAACTTAGTGTTGTTAGAAAACTTCAAAGATAACGTATCCCCTGAGATTAAACTTTATATAGAGGATAGGCAAGAAGTATCTTTTGCAGGAGCAACTAGGCTAGCTGATGAATATAGTCTAACTCATAATTTGAGTGTTAGTAGGAAACGAAATGATCCTTCGTCTGGTAGAGTACAAAACAGTAAAGGTTTCAGTCCTAGTAATAGCAATGCCAGTAGAAGTGACTATTCCTGTTATACATGCGGAAAACCTGGTCATACGTCTAAGGTTTGTAAGAGTAGAATGGCATATAGTGGCTCAGAATTAACTTGTTTCCGATGTAATGGGAAAGGGCATTTAGCGAGAAATTGTGCAGCAGAAAGGAAGGACGGTAAGAAACCAGTATCGCTAGTTAACCTTTCGTCAAGTAGGGATGATGTGATGAGAGAAACTAGGAAAGTTTCTGGTAAATTTCTGTCGGAAGGCATGGTTTCCTCTCTTGGAGGAGTAGATTCGAGAGAAGTAGTCTTGCTTCGAGACACAGGGGCCGCTGTCTCACTGATTCGAAGTGTGTGTGTGCCGAACAGGGCAGAAATCAGTATGGAAGAGAACGTTATGTTAGGTGGATTTCCTAACACATGTGTTCTTTGTCCTTTGTTGAAGTTGAATTTAGAAAGTCAGGTAGTGTCAGGAGAAGTAAAACTTGCAGTTGTGGACAGTTTGCCCATTGTAGGCGTTGACATTATTGTCGGTAATGACTTAGCTTTATCCAAGAATGTGAATCCTGTTGTGAGGAATATTCCAGTGCCTGAAAAGGTAGTAACTAGGTCGGGTTTAGATACAGGCGTAGACTACGGTGATAATAAGTTTGTGGATTCGAACGAGTGTAAGATCGTGGATTCGAACGAGTGAGAGTTCGTGGATTCGAATGTGAGTGAGCTCGTGGATTCGAACGAGTGTGATAGAGGTAGCGAGGTTGATCTTAGCATGAGTGTAGCTGAGAGACCGAACTCTATCGTGGACAGTGAGAGCCAAGGGGAAGGCGTAGCTGTCGAGAGTAACTTAGTGAATGTACCAGTATCTAGTACTAGTTACGGTGATGAATTAGGCTCTAACGTTTTGGATAAGGATGAGCTAATCAAGTTGCAGAAAGAGGACGAGACACTAACCCGAATTTTTGAGTGTGAACTGGATGATGATCTCGATGATGTGTGTAAGGAAACTTTTTGTTTAAAGGACGAAGTTTTGTGTCGTTATGTTCGGCCGAAGTCAGGTAGTAAAGGGGAAGTCACAGAACAATTAGTAGTTCCTAGGAAGCTTCGTGAACTAGTTTTGAAGTTAGCACATGATGAGCAAGGACATTTGGGAGTGAATAAAACTTTCAAGTGTATTAGTAGGGCGTACTTTTGGCCTAAAATGAAAAATTATGTAAAGAGGTATGTGTTAAGCTGTCATGAATGCCAAATTGCCGGGAAACCGAATCAAGTAATCCCCAGAGCTCCGTTGTGTAATATTCCTTCGGTAGGCGAACCTTTTGAGAATGTAGTTATCGATATGGTTGGACCTTTGCCTAGAAGTAAGGGAGGGAATATATATATATCTGTTGACGATCATTGATAGACTAACTCGCTATCCCGAGGCGGTACCCGTAAGAAGCGGCAACGCAAGGACCGTAGTTAAACGATTGTTGAATTATTTTTCTAAGTTTGGTCTGCCTCGTACTATTCAGAGTGATAAAGGTAGTAATTTTGTATCCAAGTATTTCAAGGATAGAATGAAAGAATTAGGCATCAAACTCGTAACTTCCACACCTTATCATCCCGAATCACAAGGTATTGTGGAGAGATTTCATCAAACGTTAAAGAGTTGCTTACGGAAATTGTGTAAGAACTTCGAACACGACTGGGAAGAAAAATTACCGTTCGTTTTATTAGCTTTAAGGTTAGCCCCGAGCGACACTACCGGATTTAGTCCATTTGAGCTTGTTTTCGGTCACACCGCTAAAGGTCCTTTGGAAATGTTAAAATGTAACTTAATGAATAAAGAAGGTAGTGAGGACTACATCACTAATCTAGAGCATTATAAAAACAGTTTAAGGGATGCTTGGCAACTAGCGAAGGAGACCGAGAGGAAGTCAAGAGGAAACTAAACGAAAGCATGATCTTAGAGCAAAAGAGAGACATCTCTGTGTAGGAGATAAAGTTTTAGTATTAGTCCAGAAAGAAGGTCCCTCTTTATCGTATAAGTTCGAGGGTCCTTTTTCGATTTTAGAGAAGAGGGGGAATCCGAATTATTTAATAGGTATGGGTAAACGTAGAGCAAAGTGGCTGCACGTAAATTTGCTCAAGAAATATAACGAACGCCCCGTGCCTATAGTGACGGTGTCCCAGAAAGAAATTAGCTTTGAGAAAAACTCTGAGGTGCTTAAGAATTTCGAAGTTTTTAATCAGGGTTTAAAAGAGGAAAAGGTGAGGGAAGTATGTAATGTTTTAGTGAATTATCCTGAAACTATTAGTGACAAACTAGGCCTAACCAATGTTTTAGAACATGATATTGAGTTGCAGGACACGAAACCCATTAGGCAAAGTCCATATCGTCTGAGCCCAGAAAAGGCAGAATCCGTAAGGAAGGAAATTAATTACATGCTAGATAATGACTTGATAGTACCTAGCGAGAGTGAATCGAGTTCCCCGGTAGTTCTGGTGAAAAAGGAAGATGGATCAGATAGATTGTGCATTGATTTCCGGAAGGTAAACAGTGTAACGAAGCAAAGTAATTTTCCCTTGCCCAGGATTGACGATTGCTTAGATAGAATCGGAAACTCCAAGTTCATCTCAAAGCTTGATTTGGCTAAAGGTTATTGGCAAGTAACTTTAAGTGAACGAGCCTGGAAAATTTCCGCCTTTATAACGCCATTTGGTAGTTTCGAGCCCAAAGTTATGGCTTTTGGCTTGAAGAACGCAGCCAGTACCTTCCAAAGGTTAATGAATAAAGTTTTAAATGGCATCAACAACTGTGTCGTGTACTTAGATGATCTTGTGATATTTTCAGAAACTTGGGAGGATCATGTAAGGATTTTGGCGAGAGTCTTGAGGGCCCTTACTAAAGCGAATCTCGTTCTTAATCTAAAGAAGTGCGAATTTGGGAAAGCCTCTATTACTTATCTAGGACATAAGGTAGGTCTTGGTAAAATCTGTCCAAAGGATCGGAACATAGAAGCTATCGTGAATTTCCCAATCCCAACAACTAAAAAACAGGCCATGAGATTTCTCGGAATGGTTTCGTATTTCCGTAGATTCGTACCAAATTTCTCGGAAATAAGCGCTCCCATAACTAATCTGTTTAAGAAAGGACGCAGTTTTGTATTTGATGACGTGTGTGGAAGCCTTCAACAGGTTAAAGGCTATAATGATTCACGAGCCAGTTCTATTATTACCCGATTTTGGTAAGGAATTTAATTTAGCGATCGATGCCAGTGATATTGGCGTAGGAGGGGTTTTGTTGCAAGAAGTGAATGGAATGAAACTCCCAGTTGCCTATTATTCAAAGAAACTGAATAAAGCGCAACAGAGTTACTAGTATTCCACTATTGAAAAGGAATTGTTTGGTTTAGTTACAGCCTTGCGTAGCGGTTCTGTTTTAACTGTGTATACTGATCAAAATCCGTTAGTTTATTTGGAGAGGTAACGTCTAATGCGTTGGAGTTTAGAATTACAAGACTATAACCTGAAGATAGTCCATATAAAGGGAAAGGATAACGAATTAGCTGATAGCCTCTCTAGAGATTTCTCAGAATGAGTAGCCTAATAACCGTTTTCTGTTATCGCACGAGTGAGTGTGTGAGAGGGGAGGGGGTGTGCGTGTTTTTGACTGGATTAAAAGCTTTATGCAGAATTGTTTCACCGCTGTTTAATTCTTGCTTCTCTTTAGAAAAAAAAAAATAAATTGATTTCATTTTTTTTTCTCTTTTGGGGGGGCATGTGATGGTAATTGCTTCATAGCAAAGAAAGTTAAAGGAAAGGAGAACGCATTTTCGAGAAGTTCGGCAGCAAGGAGGCGTTAGCGCAGTGTGTTGGAGGTATACCTATCATCATGATGGTTCCAGAATTGGCAGGAGTGTTGTGGATCTCGTCGGGACGTGAGAAACGCCGCGATTTCTGATGCAATACCTCGTCTAGATTCATCTAAGTAGTTCTAGAAGTCCCTAGAGTCGGTGACGTTCGCCATAGGCTCCAACCCCAGAGTGCCGTATAAATACGACGAAAGAACTTTGGAGAGCAGTGATCGTAGAAGAGAGAGAGATCATAAAAGAGAGATCACCAGTTTAGTCACAGAGAGCCACAGATCAGATTATCAGTGAGAGATCTTCCGTGAGATACGAGGAAAAAGGAACCGACGAAGTATCAATCAGAAGAGGAGTTGTTCGAGAGTTGGTTGGATATTGGTCTAGTCGTCTTCAGGTGTGGTCTACCGTGTTATCTCCACGTCGAGCAGACTTCAGAGAAGAAAAGGTCCTGTTACAGGTGTTGGGGAAATCCTGCCTTACAAGAAGATTAGTTTCTGCAATACGGAGTCAAGAGGACATCCACAATCCCTGATCTACATTTAGGAAGCCAGCGCTTCGAACAGCCAAATCGAGTAGCAAGTATTTCAATTGCCGCACTGTTCCCCCAGTTCATGCAGTGTAAGATTCTGTCTTTTTTATGTAAATAGGAGATACCATTCTGCATTTACCTTTGTTAGTAAGCTTGTAAATAAACCTTTGTTGTGTTAGTGTTTCTTTCTATATTCATATCCCCAGTTTCAACTGTTTGTGTTGATAAGTTATTTTTTATTTTATATCGAACCTGAAGCGGACCTCCCTCAGAGGCCGTAACATAGTCTCCGAGATATCTAAGAGTCCGTAACAACCTGTCCGGAAGGACCTGGGGTGGGAGCAGCAACACCACAAGCAGGAACTGGTACCAAGGCTGCAGCGTCCTGGACTGTGACAGGAGCGGAGAAACCAGGAGGCGGTGTAGCAACGGGCAAGGAAACCTCTGGCAGCGGAGCCTGCACAGTGGCTGTCGGGGTCACCGTGGCTACGTGCTGCGCATACACCAGGTGAGGCGGCGCAGCATATCCCGGCGTGGATACAGTCATGGTGGTAGGCCAGTGCGTGACTGGCATAGCCCCTCTAGCCAGATGACTAAGCAGGCCCTGAACCATCTGTGTCCCTTGCAGCCCCAGCGAGTACCAGGCCCTGCCGAGATCGTCGCCCGTGGTCAGCAAATCTGACGGAGGGAAAGTCGGGTAGATCAGTGGGTGGGGGGTGGGATAGTTCCCAGCCCGAGCAAACGGAGGACCCAGAGTACAACTGGATGTTGGGGTATCTTGCCCCCTCCTCTACGCTTGAATGATTGAGGGAGGAGAGGGAGCGAGAAACCTCCCCCGAAGAAGGAGCCATACGAGGGAGCAGAGCCAGAGGGAGAAAGGAGGAAGATAAATCAGAGACCAAGGGCGTAGCTGGGGAGTCCTCTGACGACTCCTTAGCCGGTTTCCACGGCTTCTTCCTCCCCCTGTAGCACTCTCACTGCGCCTCCGACCGAAAAATACACGTATCGGCGCGAGCGCATTCACGCCCTAGACACCGAGCACAAAAATCATGAGGATCTACCTCCACGGAAGAACGATAAGCCCCACACTTACTTTTGTACTTGCAACACATACAAGTAAAAGAAAGTGAGAAAGCCTTCACGCAGTGAAAAGAAAGCATACGACAGAAGCGGGCAGAGACACGAAGAGCAGCACGTCTATCCACGAGCGCGGCTGAAAGCAAAGTGGCTCCTCGCCTCGCAGTCGAGCATACGGCAAACTGCCAGACAAGTAGTTAACTACCGAACCCCTTGTTTCAAAGGCTTATGACCCGGTTCAGCTGCCGCTAAGTACCTTCCTATTGTAAAGGACCGATGGTTTGTATTTCTTATCGGAACAATGGTGTTTTATGCTCGTCTTTAGAAACTAAAATCAGAACTACCAACCAAAGCCAACTTCTCTGTTGAATCTAGGTGCATTCATGGTTGATTATGTTTAATGTTGTGGAGATTTTCCCTTTACATTCTATTGATACTTGCATGGTTTTATATAAAAATCTTTGCTAAAATATTGATAATACACTACTATTAAATATTTATGTCCACATTGCTCGAAATATACGTTGGTAATCCTGTGCTGAACGAAAATTTCAGATTGTTTAGTTTCTTTAGTTTGAAGTAATTACTATACTTTGAAATAATGACTATTACCATATTTTTTTTTTATGATTGTTATAAATAGATTTTATATTTGTGCATCATATGTTAGATTTATTTTGCTTGATAAAGCTTTCACTCTAAGAAAAAATTGAGGTTTTCTGCTATGTGATGTAGTTGCCAGTTAGTGAATTTTGAACGAAATACTCTGAACTTTGCCGCTTCACTTCTGAAACTTACTGTACAGTACATGTTCAAATGAACTGACTGAGGAGGAAGGGGGAGTTCTGTTGGAGTGGTTTAATTAAGCTTCAAAGTTAATTGGAAATCATCTACATCTATAAACTCATTTTTTGGCAGATGTTCGTACAATTTATTACATGAATAACTGTTGCTATATAAATGTGTTTACCCATCTGCACCCAATGTCACAAGTTAACTTTGCTTTTGCATATGCAGAGATGACTCGTGTGCAATGCAACATTTTGCACTAACCCTCCATATATTCAAAGTTCGAAACTCTTAACCTTTTTTGTGAAATATTACTTCTATCCTGCAAACCTTAAGAAAAACCTGAAAATCGCATTTGCCAATCAATGTGCACAAAAGGCCACTGAAAAAAAATACAATGGTAGACCTAGGACCATTTATTAAAAGTTCATTCACTTGAAATGGTACAATACAAGCATCCATGACTCAGCAATAATGGAGAATACATCTTAAATGATTAAAGTTTACAAGTTCTCTACAAGACACTAATAGTAAGTGATATTCTAATTAAACTGGTTTCTACACAAGGATACACTTTTGCCATCATTGCTACATTATAAACTGGGTCCTATCTTAGGAAGGGAAAAGTTCCAAATTTTATAAAAACTTAAAAAATTATGGAAATGACTAAATCCAAATGCTTGTAATGACAGGTACTTCTATAGCTCTCAATAAAATTGGCTCTAAATTGTGATTTTTTTTTTTTTTTTCACAAAATCCTATATTTTTAAATGCACAAACACAAAGTACAACTTTTCAAGGCAAATGCCAATGAACATGAACGTTACAATCGGTTTTGAATGTCATAAAAAAAAATTAAAACTTTCAGAGAAATTAAAATTACAGAACTTTGCTATGAAGGTACACAATTACCTAAGACTCTATATCTTGTTGCAATCTCCATGTCCTGTGAAAGAAAAAAATGCCAAGATAATGGAAACAACATTTCTTACGCTTTATCATGTTACCCAATAGAATATCATGCTCTATCAAACAACTTCTTTAAATTTTCAAGTAGATATAAACAAATCGTGTATTTAACAGGAATAGAAAAACTTTTAACAATTAAAAGTGAAATTTCTTACCTTATTGTACATAGTAACTGGTGCGGCCCCTGTAAGGAAATAAAATTGGAGGTTATTCTTAACTGACATATAAAATAGACACCAAGGATAAAAAGTAATTACTGAGAGAGAGAGAGAGAGAGAGAGAGAGAGAGAGAGAGAGAGAGAGAGAGAGAACCTGTCATTCAAAAAGACTAAAATTATTTCGGTCAATGGTAAAAATGAAAAAGTTTTTCTGAACAGAGCCCCAAATATTATATGGCACAGATCACACACTAACTGTAATATCAAGGGTATTGCAATAAGTTTACATTACAACCTCTAATCTCAAAAAGACCTACCTTAATAAAATATGTATAACTTAGATTATCACCGACATTTAACTGCGTTTCTCAAGTGTTAATAAGAAATTTAAAACTATTGTGGTATTTTATTCCAATTATCTTCAACAATGTATCAATACTCACCTAGCATTTCTCAAGACAGACCTTGCTGGAGCTGTAGTCACCACCTGGGCTTTCTTTCTGACTACCATAACTTTCATTGGTTGCCCATCCAACTGTCTATTGTTGAATAACTCAACTGACCTGGTTAAAATATTAATTACATATTACAAATCAATTCAGAGTCCCTTCCAATAATAAAATTTTCAAAAGATATCCACTAAGTTTAAAAGTATCATTGAGAATAATTTAATACAAGCCAAAATTTAGCTACTGAATAACTGTCCTTCAGAACATCTCTAGATTTGACTTGCCTGTATGCATCCTCTTGGTTGACAAAGAAAGCTTCTGCAACTCCTTGCCTGACCATTCTAACGTTGTACACAGATCCGACAGTACCAAGCAACTCTTCCATATCTTCTACACTAACACATGGGTGCAAATTAGACACCACAACCTTCAAGAAAATAAGTATGCAAATTATGACACCATAACCAGAAAGATAACTGTTAATATTAAGTGAGTAAACTGCGCTGCTTAAAATTCTCACCGGGCCTCCCTAAGTAGCTTAAGCCTTTGAAATTCCAGCAACTGAAAAGCCACATTGTTTTGACCAAACCTAATAGGTCAGCTTTATTAGTGCCCAAACTGAAAGCACTATTAAAGCAAGATTAATATTGTACTTTTTGCTGTCAGATACTTTATCATTACATAGTGAGACCCCTTCTCTCATGATATATGGAATTGCTGCAAATGAACCACAAGTCAATTTGTAGTAACATCATAGCTTGCAACATAAATTTTCCTTACAACAAAGTAGAAACTAGGCATTCTTGCATAAAAGTATTTTAACAACAGTAGTCTGAAAAATTTACTTTGCACACATTATGGCACCTGTAACAGCACCCTCATATTTAACTACCAAACAAAAGTAATGCAGACCTTGGTTCCAGATTCTGCCTGAACCACTGGTGCTTGAACTGTAGCAATTTTCTTGGGATAAACTTGGTATTCAACAGTGTCATCATAATACTCTCTGAAATGATAAAAACAATGGTAATTAACAGATTTGAACGATTAAAAGATCACGTCTAGATACAGGAGTGTCAAGTTTAAATGGTTTTATTTAACTGGATTAAATACATTAAAAATTGTTTTAAAACAAGTAAAAACACACCATCTACTGGAAAGCGAGGCTTAAGCAACATCCACCAATTTTACTCTTCAACAAAAGCAAAAATAAATTAAGTGAATTTGACTATCTTTTTTCTAAATCAATTCTTTCTTGTTCACATGACATATTAATCTAGGAATGCCCCCTATCAATTCCTAAATCCTAAAAAGAACGTGCAATCAGGACATCCCTAAGTTAAGAATAACACTTCTAAATACAGAACATTTATTCAAAGAAGCTGTGATTGTAAGAGATTAAAATATCTCCATACCAAATAAGGAACAGTATCCTGCTAGAATTACACTCATCACTGCTTATGTATACTAATGCTGAGGCTTAATAATATACAGCTTCCTACAAATCAAGATCCTGAATCACTGACAACAAAAGTATGTCAAGGGCCTATATTTCTAGTCTACACTAAAGTTTTTTTACTTTGTAACCAGTGCATATATTTTCCTGAAGGGCTTGTGTAAATATGAGGAGTAATAATTCATCCACAGCTAAGAGGAAAGACCCAGGGAAAGGCAGAACACACTAGAGTACAACTTTAGTATCAAGTGGTAATCCCTTCAGGTTGTGGGCTTATTGCAAAAAATTACAAATTTTCTAAGACAATTTGTATTTTTCATAGCTACAAACCTGAGGTCTTAACAATAAGATAATTTCAAGCACCTAGCTGGATCGGGTTAAAAAGCAGATGAAAGCAAGGAATCTTGTGATATCTGGCAACGCATGCATAGATCGGGTGAAGAGTGGTCAAACGCCGATCATCTACGCCAGTCTTTCCCAACTCAGGACGACTTAACAAAAAGAGGGGCGGCTAGAGGTGGGCAGTATAACGGTAAGACCTCAGGTTGGTAGCTATGAAAAATACAAATTGTCTTAGAAAATTTGTATTTGTTCATACGCGAACAAACCGTCGGTCTTAACAACAGGATACTCATAATTGGAGGGAGGTATAAGACATCCTAGACCAGCTGGGGGCCTTCCCGCCAGTCCAGCTCTCAAAAGAAATAGTTCTTGTGGAGAGGGACTGAAGCCCGTTGCGAAGCTAGATACACTAATATCTAACCACTTAGAACCTGAGTGACATACAATGATATATGGGATAACCATTGTGTAGGGAACCAAAGAGAAACTGACTGTCCAATAACAAACCAAGACACTAGGGTTTGTAGTACTCCTGACTCCTCCTTGCCCAGGAGCGGAGCCTATGCTACTAAATAGTGGGTAATATACTGTATATTGCACGACCACACTACCAGTATGACTACCTCACTCACCTGTATCTGACCAGTCCAGCAAATGACGTGTCAACTCCTTAAACAGCCCGAAGGAAGAAGGAAAGGTTCAAGAGAAAGGAGACCAGCCAACTCACTCATTCTCTCATCCATACAATCATCTTAGGTAAGATACAAAGGTGCCCCGATAAGGGAAACTATGAGTTATACAACCTGTTGGGCAGCCACCACAGGACCCAGGGAAAACATGTCCATAGATCTGTGGGCAACATCCTTAAGATAGGAGGTGAACATGGACTGGCATAACCAAGTACCAGCGCTAAGCACTATGTACAGCCAAGTTCTTTTTGAAAGCCAGAGAGGGACCAATACCCCTAACATCATGTGCTCTAGCCTGCACAGACATGGTGATGGAATCATTAAGAGTCAAGTATGCCTGTCTGATGGCTTCCCATATCCAAAAAGAGAGTATTCTTAGACACCTCTTTCTTTGTACGACCTGTACTAACAAAAAGTCTGCGGCAGCCTGGTCTAAGGTGCAGAGTCCTTTTAAGATAGCAACGCAGGGCCCAGATAGGGCAAAACAAAAGCTCTTGAGCAACACCACCCACACCACAAAGTCAGTCAGTGATGGAATGGAAAACAAAGCGAACCTGTCATCATGCACCGAAGGATTTTGGGTCTTGGCCACAAATTCCAGGACAAATTCAAAGGACACTGACTTCCAACCCCTAGTGTGCTTCACCTCATAACTCAAGACCATGGAGCTCTCCTACCATTTTGGAAGATGCCAAAGCCAAAAGGAAAACTCTTGAGCGTCAGGTTCCTGTCAGATGAGCGACGCAAGGGCTCATATGGACTCTTAGTTAAGCTCTTAAGCACCAAGGAAACATCCCACGTTGGAGGCTTGAGCTCTCAAGAACTCGACTGCTCAAACCCCTTAACTAGCAGGGAAAGTTCCCTGTAGCCTCTAATAGCAGAAACGCACAAACGTTTCTCGTCTCTGAGGAAGGTTAAAAAGTCTGCTATTCGCTGAATAGAGGTCGCAAGTGGAGAAAAACCCCGTTTACGACACCAATCACAGTAGATTGCCCATTTGCCTTGGTAAATTGTGGCAGTTGCCTTCCTAAGACTGCTGGACATGTGCCCAGCTGATTCCTGAGAAAAGCCTCCCTCTCGGAGGAGATAGTTGATAGCCTCTAACCGAGAAGAGACAGGGATTCTACTGACTGGTGGAACCTTTCTGCATGGGGCTGACACAGGAATCTCTGACAACGATGACAGCAGATCTGGAAACCATTCCGCCTGAGGCCACAGAGGGGCTACCAAAGTCACTCCAAGACCCTGTGAACTCATCAGCCTGTTCAGTACCTGACAGATCAAACAAAACAGAGGGAAGGCATACGCCTCCAGGTTGTCCCAGGGATGTTGGAATGCGTCTTCTGCCAATGCTAAGGGATCTGGAACCACTGAACAGAACACCTCCAGCTTCCTGTTGCAGCATGTCGCGAAAAGGTCCAGCATGGGTCTCCCCCAAATCTGGAAAACCTTGTCTGCCACCACTTGATGAAGGGACCACTCCGTGCCTAGGATCTGATTCTGGCGACGGAGTTTGTCTGCGACCATGTTCAGTTTCCCTGGGATATGCCTGGCTGAGAGCTCTACCGAATTGCTGAATACCCACTGGTGAAGCTTGATGGTCAAGGCATGAAGTTGCTGAGAAACCAGGCCTCCCTGTTTGTTCAAGTAGGCTACCACTGTGGTGTTGTCCAACATGAGAACGACAGTGACCCTCTACCATTCCCCGAAACTCCTTCAGACCCAGGAAAGCCGCTTTCAACTCCAAGATGTTGATATGCTGCTGCTTGTCCTCCAAACGCCAAATGCCTGAAGTGATAAGGCCGCCTAAGTGCATGCCCGAACCTGCAAGGGAGGCGTCCGAGAACAGAAGGAAGTCCAGAGGGAGAGAACGCAGAGGGACGCCCTTCAATAGTTTCTGGTCGTCCAACCACCAACGAAGGTCTTCTCTCACTTCCAAAGACAGTGGGACCATAAACAGGGGAATGTCCCCTGCCGGAGACCAGAATTCCCCCAGTCTCCATTGCAGAAACCAGAGATGAAGATACCCATGAGGGACCAGCTTCTCCAGGGAAGATAGCACTCCCAGAAGAAACTGCCAGTGATGAGCCGACTGATGCGACTTTGACAGGAAGTTGCGCGCCACAGCCAGCAACTTCCCCAATCTCTGATCCGACGGGAAAACTCTTGCCACTGTCGTATCGATGACCATGCCCAAGTAGAGAATCCTTTGAGTGGTTACGAGGTTCGACTTTTCTTGGTTGACTAATATGCCCAGGTCCAGACAGAACTGAAGACGACAATCCCTGTCTTGCAGCAGCTTCAGCTGCCAAGACCAACCAATCGTCGAGGTACCTCAGCAAACGGATCCCCTGAGCATGGGCCCAACTTGACATGAGAGAGAAGACCCTTGTGAACACTTGAGGGGCTGTCGTCAGCCTGAAGCACATGACTTTGAACTCTAAGATCTTGTCCGCCAGAGAGAAGCGAAGGAACTTCCTGGACGTGGGATGAACAGGGATTTGGAAGTCTGCGTCCCTAGAGTCTATCGAAAGCATGAAGTCGCCTTCCCTCACGGCTGACAACACCCAGCATGGGGTCTCCATCTTGAACAGTGTCTTCCTGATGAAGCAATTCAAGGTGGATAAGTCTATCACAGGCCTCCATCCTCCCGACGCCTTGGGCACAAAGATGATGCGACTGTAAAACCCCGGGGACGGACGCACTACTTCCTCTATCGCATCCTTGTCCAGCATTTTCTGCACTTCCTCCCGAAGAGCCAAGAACTTCAGAGAATCTGGGGGTTAAGTCTCCAGAAGATTAGCCCATAAATTGGCACCGAGGTGAGCCAAATAAGAAAACGCCTTGCCCCCGGACTGCAATAGACTGGCAAGCAAGGCGGCACTCACCAACCCTTCAGGAGACCTGTCATTCACCACAGACCAGAGGTCCAGCCAAGAAACAGTCTGCAACATGGAGGCCGCCGTATATTCCAAAGCCAAGGCATCTTGCGGAGACAAGGACGGAGCCACTGACCTCACCTGTTACAAAGTCAAACCCGATTTCAGGTGAATGACGTCCGGGTTAAGGTGGCGTGACAACAAAAACGCAGAGCTAGTAGCAAAGTACTTCCTATGTCTTGTGAGAGGTGGGGGTAGTAGTTTGGTAGAGCCTTTAGAGCAAAGTGAACCGTTCCGGTCAGAAACAGAGGCGTTAACTTTCTGCAAGAAAGACTGAACGTGCCCCGATAACGGCAGCTGAAGAGACTATTTGCGGTCCTGAGTAGCTCCCACCAAGGCTTCCAAGCAAGAAGGAGTGTAAGACGACTGAGATAGAGTCCTACTTACCAAATTGTTGAACCCACGAATGAGATCAACAACTTCCGAAAAGGAAGACAGAAACTGCTGCGTGTCCCCCGCCTCCTGCTCTGGCACCAGCGACCAACGACAAGAAGGAAGTGTAGGCTCTTCTAACGCATCTTCTTCACCAAAATTCACAGGAGGGGGAAACTCCAGCCTCGAGATTGACAGAGAATCCCTTGTAGTCGAAGTCTTGGAAGCACCAGTTAGAGAGGCAGGCAAACACTCTGGCTGCACCAACTCCGTGCTAACTACTTCGACCTCTTGACAGGTGCCTTCAGATCTTTACGGCAAAGAATAGGTCTTTGAGAAGAAGAAGCACTAACATCACGTGCACAGACAGGAGAGGTTGCAACACGCTCGTGATGTGCAAGGACGGAAGGGGGGGGATAGGGTGGTTGCACATTTGAGATTCGGCGGCGAAGCAACCCCTGCAGAACACAAACCACTAACACTGCCCGAAACCACAGCACTCTCTGAAAAAAAATCCGTGTTGTTCCTCCCTCGACAGCGAAGGAAGGGCAGTCCATAGCCTTCCAACGCTTGATACACCAACTAGGCGTAGAGGGGGAAGAGGGAGAGGAAGACAGCACTAGCTTCTTATGCGCACTCTTCTCGGAAGACGGGGATGAAGCAACGCGTTTCCTACCAGTCCTCCCAACCGATAAGGCAGCCAACTTCACATCCAATACCGTCAAGCCTCTGAAGCACTGCCTGGTATGACCTCAGACTGATGTGCCAGAGAAGGCTCCGAAGACCAGGAAGGGAGATGTTGCGAACTGGGCGGCAGTGATGACATCACGGCTAAGCGAGGTAGATCGGAGGAGGCGACTGGGAAATACATCATCGATGAGTGTGACGTCACTGCTTCCCCTTTGTGCAAGGGGGAAAGAGAAGCCACTGGCGGAGGAATACACAAAGATGGACCCCGTGACATCATCAATGGGGCTGACGCCGCAGCGTCACTCTGATACAAAGCGGCAGCAGACACTGGCGGAGAAATACAAGATGGCCGACTGTTCTTACCCATGGAGACAAGGCCGGGAGGACCCCAGGGGGGATGGCCTGGCTGGACCGGGAAGGGGGGTGGGGGTTGTGAGCCTCCACAAAATGCGCTAGCAAGCCCCCTAAGGACGGTGTACCCCCTAGCACAAGCGTCTTCCAAATCGCCACCATTTTAGACGCCTCCGACTCTGGAAGAGAAGAGAATGATGAAAAAATCTCACCCTTCTCAGAAACCAAAAAAGCTCCCATACTTCCATCGACAAATCAATGTAAGAAAAGGAAGGAGATGCAGGGACAACGCTACTATGGGGGTTGACTACTGCGATAGACAAAACATTGGGGATAGGAGCAAAGCCCTCCCAAGTAGGAAGAGTGGAGACTCTCCAATGTTCCCTCTTACCATAAAACTTCCTCCACTGCTCCTTAGGCCATGCCTGGCATTCCGTACAAGGATTCGTAATCGTACAAAAATTTGAACGACACCTACTGCATGTGATGTGAGGGTCTGTCTCTGTCGAAGCCAAAAAACGAGAACAGGGAAATCCGGAGTCACAAGACTCCTTGCTTTCATCTGCTTATTACCGCATCCAGCTAGGCGCTAGAAATTATCCTATTGTTAAGATTGAGGGTTTGTTCGCGTATGAACAATTGTAGATTATCACATGAACCCTTTAAAACCTGAAACTGTATTTAGCTAATTTGCATTTTTCCTAAATATATAACCCTTTAGTCTTTTTCATGAAATACCTCAACAAAAATCTAGTTCAGTTTTTAAAGCTTGGTAACCAAGTGGTTATCTAATGGCTAATGAGCAAATAAGGAAGGGAGTGAGGGGGGAGGGGGAATACCTTTCCACCTCTTATGCTGGTGCCTGTTTGGTAATGGAGGAAAGTAGAGTTGGTTAGATGTGGGCAGCCAATGGATGAAAATAATTCTGCATTTATATTATACACAATAATGTTCAGCCACTGTACTAATCGTTTGCATAAGAAGAATTATCTGGACTAGGCAATCCAATCACAACAATTCTGGGTACAATTGAAAAACAAGCCACAATGTCAATGCCTGAACATTCAAAATATTCTGCTAAAACATAAGCACCAGCAGTGTGAAGTGCAATTAAGTATGCGGTGGAAGTGTCTGAAGAAGTGGTACTTTTTACTGACTGGGAGGCATTTGCTGCTTTGCCACTAGTTATCCACCTTATTAACAAGCTTCAAGGATAACTGGGCCAGCTTTTGCTGAAGATATTCCATACAAAAGATGCATTGCATTTTTGTAGGATAATCTACAATTCTTGAGAAACCACTTATTCCTACAACATAGAAAAGCTAAACAAACCGTTTTCTTCCCTGCATTGCTGACCCTTGCCACTTATCTGCATACTGTTGACCACCAACCTGAAATGTAAGGGCTTTAGTTCTTGACAAGTATGTTTGGTCCTTTTAAAACAATACTTCAGTTATTCTAAATTAAGATTTTCTTTGACTCCAACATGCATTTTTGCTACTTAAACATGAAGTTACAACTATATGGTAACTTTTCTGATTTATTTGCTTAGAATGGAGACATTCCAATGGTCAAATAAACCTCACCCTGTAATCAGAGTTAGCAGCTGTGATTCGAAGTCTCGAGGGCCTAACTTCAGGTTCATACTCTCTGGCATAGACAACTTGTTCTGCTGGGCGAGTCCTGATAATTGTTTCAGGACCCACAGTTAACATGGTATCCATTGGTGACGGTACTCCCATACCTCCTGCAAAGGACTGTCCACGTGGAGCAAGCTGTACTTCTGGCCTGTAACTTTAGAACCAATTTATCATCAATACTAGTTTCAATCCAATGACTTCTAAAGCTCATGCAATCCTAAAACAAGAAATTTTTGGGAAGCCATAGGTTAACTAACAAATATATACTATATATGTACATACAAATTATATACACAATATACATATATATAGTGGTACCTTGGCTCACAAACAGTGCTGTTCACTAACAAATCGGGTTATGAACACGTTGTTAATAAAATTTTTGTTCTGGTTCGTGAACTGTGCTACAAAAGCACCCCCCCCCCCCCCCCCCCCCCCCAAACCCCCCCCCCCCCCCCCCCCCCCCCCCCCCCACACCCCCCCCCCCCCCCCCAGAAATGGTTCATTGGAAGCAGCGAACACTTTTTGTAATGTTTTTTTCTGTTAATCGGTTTTTAATGTTAATTATTTACTCTTTTACTGAAGAAATAGTATATTGAAAAAGGAATACCATATTACTTGTGTAAATGCATACAGCTAGAAACAGCTGATTTGCTATGAACAACTGACTTCGATAACAGCAGCAGTTTGGTTGCATTTCAACCATCTCACAATAGTATAAAATTACTATAGTTATGTTACAAATGATGTTAAGTAGTATAGGACTAATATATTTTTACATTACTATATACTTATTCGCTAATGGAGAAAGATTGGCAAGGGGACATACTGTTAAATTTAATCTGCAAGCTGTAGCTGAACTGAAAAAAGAATGTTCTTTTTCTAAATTAAGTTTCTAGACTACTGCACAGTTTATGTAAATGTCATATTTTGTTCATGTAAACAACCTGCAGAGAAGTTCCTTCAAAATTTATAAACATTGGCTAAACGTTAAGTATACCCTGACACAGTAGCTCTGGCCAGATTCAGACAGTAAAAAATGAAACTTACTTGACAACCTCATATGTATTGTATGGGCGCATATTGTTATTCTTGATGGTGATAACACCAGGATTATTTGCAAGAGCCTGCATACGTCCACCAGGTCTATTTCCTTTGGTTACGACAGCAGCTCTCCTTACTACACCAGGTCTTCCCCCCTTCCTTTTAGCACCTGCCACGGTGCGGATAACAGCTGCACCTTTCATGCGGGTTTGTCCTACATTCACTAAAATAAAATCATTCTTTGTTAAAAAAAAAAAAAAAAAAAAAAAAGGAAAGATGCATTGATAGGGAAAGAAAAGATCTAATTACAGCATTAATAGTTGGTTGGTTTTATAAATTTTAGGTGTAACACCAAGCACTGGGGCAGCAAAGGCCATTCAGCGCTTAATACAGCATTAATAGGGAAAGAAAAGATCTAACTACAACTGAAAATAACTACACATCTTTAACTGCAGTGAAATGTAACTATATGAGGGATTCCATCCTCTCAATATGGTCTTCAAAGTATTCTTTCAACCGACTAAAGAATTAAATATTAACCCACTGATTAATTAGAAGAAAACCACCAGGAAAATCATATAAATAACCAGAAAAAAAATTAATTTGCTCCTGCAAAGCTATTTAGATGCTCTGATAGCCAATCACAGAAAATATGCCTACTTCCTGCAATAACCCACCTAATTCCAGATCCTTCCAAGAAAACAAATTGAGAACTCGTCCTCTCTGCTCTCTATAATGTTATACAACAAGACTGCAAACACTAAAATAAGAGCCATTTTCTCTACCACCAACATTGTACGTCCACTATTTACTTTGACATTTGAATGTTTTTTTTTTTTAAACCTGCCAAATAGGTTGATTTAAGACAAAATTAGTCTATCAGTCCCTGATTCAACAATAATAAATACTAATTTACAACACCTGAAGAACTTTTAAGAGTACCAGCAATAGCTATTGTTATCAATTGAGAGGTCCATTTAATACCTTACCAAAGTGGCCTATACAATTTGAATAACTTTGGAGAAAGCAAGATTGGATCCATAAAATGACAAATTTTTCAATCAATTTGTATTTTTCATTGCTAAAAAACTTGAAGTGTTAACAACAGGCTATCTTTCTAAGCGCTAGCTGGTAACAGGTTAAAAACAATCAAAGATTTAAGCAAGGAATCTGTGCAATCTGGCAACTCTGTAAGTGGTGATAGCTGGTCAGAGACTGCGCACCCACTCTGATGCGCCCAGTCTTTCCCCCAACCCAGGACCTATATTAAGAAGAGGGGCGGCTAGAGGTGGGCAGTAAAACAAAGACCTCAGGTCTGTTAGCTAGAAAAATACAAATAGATAAAAAAATTTGTCATTTGTTCATATGCGGAACAAATCTTTGGTCTTGACAATAGGATAGAATTAAACTTGGAGGGAGGTACAAGTATCCTAAACTGACTGGGAGTTAACCCACCCGACTACCCTTCCTATAAGAAGGAGTTCTAAAGGTGGTCTAACACCCTTGAGAAGATAAAACTGATTTCTAACTCCTCGGCCATATGGGTTGAAATACAATAAGTGAGCAGATTCATTGCATCCAGGGACTCGAAAGAAAATTGAGATTCTTTATGTAACAAACCATATTAACCACAAGGGTTAGTTATCACTCCTCACTACCCCTTGCTAGAGAGGAGTATTTTGCTACTGAATAGAGGGTTTGATATTTGAAAACAAGGCAAATCAACTTTCAGTATGGCTACCTTACTCACCTGTATCAAACCAGTCCAGCATATTGTGTCTTATTCCTCAACACCCCCATAGGAAGGAACCAGGAGAAAAGACCAGCCAACTCACTCATTCCCTCTTCTACCCAATCATTGTAGGTAAGCTACAAACTGCCCGGTGAGGGGCACTGGGTGAATTACACGAATTATTGGGCAGCCACCACAGGACCCAAGGAAAACGTGTCCAAAGACCTGTAGGCAAAGTCTTATAGGTAAAAGTGAATGTGGATTGATGCAACCAGGAGCCAGGATGCAAAATTCTATGAACAGTAAGTTTTTCTTAAATGCCAGAGAAGAACTTATACCTCTGACTTCATGTGCTCTAGCCTCCGCAGACTCCGTGACAGAACCATCAAGAGAGGAGTAAGCCTGCTTAATCGCCTCACGTATCCAGAATGAAATAGTGTTCTTGGAAACTTCTTCTCTGGACTGACCAGTGCTACCTAAAAGTCTACAACATCTAGGTCTTAGATGAAGAGTCCAATCAAGATAGCATCATAGGGCTCTGACAGGACCAAGCAAGAACTCCTGTGGGTCGTCGTCTAGTATTGGCCTCCCCCAAACCTGAAAAAGCCTGTCTACCACGACCTGATGCAGAGACCACTCTGTGACCAAATTTGATTCTGACGACTATCTGTTGCCTATCACATTCCTCTTGCCAGGAATGTACCTGGCAGAGAGTTCCACACAGTTGTCGATCGCCCACTGGTGTACCTTGACTGTCAACGAATGGAAGTGACAAGACACCAGACCTTGATCACATAGGCGCCCAATGTGGTGTTGTCGGACAGCAGAACAACCGAATGATCTTCTACTCTCCCAAAACTCCCTCAGCCCCAGGAAATCTGCCTTCAACTCCAAAACTATGTGTAGTAGCTTGTCTTCTGCACTCCAAACGCCTCTCACAAGGATGTCTCCCACATGAACTCCCCAACCAGAGACAGAGGCATCTGAAAACAGAGTCTGGAGAGGGAGAATGCAGATTCCCACCCAGAGATACTGGTGGTCCAACCAACAACGAAGGTCTTGTTTCACCTCCTCGGACAGAGGGACTCTGTAAAGGGGAATCTCCCGCAGGGGACCAGAAGTCTTTCAGTCTCCATTGCAGAGACTGAAGACGAAGACAAGAATAAGGGACCAGCTTCCCCAGAGAAGACAAAACCCCCAGAAGGACCTGCCACTGGTGAGACGGCGGTTCGGGTTGTGACAGGAACTAGTGTGCCAATAACCGCAACAACTACTCTAACCTCTGGTCCGACGTAAAAACCCTCAACGCTGCTGTATCTATAAACATACCTAGGTAAAGAGCTTTCTGGCTGGGAACCAGATTAGACTTCTCTAGGTTTACCATTATGCCTAGCTCCTGTTAAAACTGAAGACGACGATCTGTGTCCTGAAGCAGTTTCTGCCTGGAGCTTGCCGATACCAGCCAGTCATCGAGGTACCTTAACAAGCAAATCCCTTGAGCACGAGCCCATGTTGAGACTAGGGCAAAGACCCTTGTGAACACCTGAGGAGATGTAATCAACCCAAAGCACAGGACCTAGAACTGATAGATATGCTCTCCCAAAGTGAAGCAAAGAAACTTTCTGGACGAACGGTGAATAGGGATCTGGAAGTAAGCATCCATTTAGTCTATTGACAGCAAGAAGTCATTGTTCCTTACCGCTTCCAACACTGTCCGAAGCCTCTCCATCTTGAACCTTGTCTTCCTGACAAAATGATTCAAGGTGGAAAGGTAGATTACTGGTCTCGTCACTTGTCACTTTGAGTACCAGGAAATCCCAGCTGTAAAACCCCAGGGAAGGACGATTTACTACTTCTATCGCACTCTTGTTCAGCATTTTTGACACTTCTTCCTGAAGAGCTACAAACTTCAGGAAGTCGTGGGCGTAAGTCCGACTAAGAAGGGGTCTGTCTGAGAAGGGGGTGAGAAGTTGAATGGTAATAGATATCCCACCCACAGAACGTCTCTACCCATTTCTCCATTCCATACCTTTGCCACTTGGCCCACCAGGCATCCCCCTATCAACAGCAATGGAGAGAGGGGTACCCACTATAAAACGACCCCCGCTGACCCTTCCCCTCCCAAGCCGGTCGATCGTATCTTCTAATTTAATTTATTTTTTTTTTATTAAAGAGAAACTGCGAACCAAAGAGATCCCCATTCCTGCGTCTCTCCTGGCAAGGTGGTTGGTCCACTAGGTGGCGCTAATGTGTGCCAGTCATGAAATAGCCTTAGCAACGAACTGTAAGTCTAGCGAGTAAGGAAAAACTCTCTATACCTCCCTCAGTCCTACCTATCGCGGTGGACCTCAAGTCCAGCCAGGAGACATTCTGGAAGATGAAAGCTGCAGAGGTCTCCATAGCCAAGGACTCTTGTGATGAAAAGGAAGGATCTTCAGACCTAACCTGTTCCAGAGTCCGACCAGGCTTAAGACGGATCACGTCCAGGTTAAGGTGATGAGGCATCATATGAACTGCATTAGTGGAGTAGTACTTTTTATGCCACACAAGAGGAGGAGGAAGAAATTTGGATGATCTACTAGAACACAGAGCATCATCTTGGTCAGACACCAAAGCGTTCACACGTTGCATGACCGACCAAGCGAGACCCGAGAAGGGGGGGGGGGGGGGGGAAATAAATAAATAATAATCCTCGAGTCCTGTCTAGCACCCAGTAAGGCCTCTATACCTGTTGGGGTGATAAAAGACAGATTGTGCCCAACACTCAAGATTGTTGAACTCACGAACAAGATCAGCAACCTCTGCAAAGAAAGACAAATTTCTTGATTGTCTCCCTCCTCCTGCTCCGGCACAGGAGAAATAATGCAAAGAAGGCTTGGCAGTATCCTCCTCCTCCTGTAACAATACTGGTGACACTACCCTAGAAAGCCTAGAATTGTGGTCATTATTGGTTGGAGTGTAAGCTCTAAAACTACAAGATTCAGAGACCAAAGGTTCTTGAACATCATCACGCAACAACACTTGTACACAGTCCCGGCTAGAACCGTGTACAGGATCGTAAAGAACCATGTTCACGATCACCTAAAGGATCACACGTACGTCAGGCGAAACACATACGCGTAAGGAATTACATACCCGAGCGAAAAAGAGTCTAGTACAAGTCCTTGAGATGCCAACTGCGCACGGACCCGAGAAAAGGAACGCCGCCGAAGAGAGCTACCTCAAGGAGATTGACTCCTAAGGTTAAGGTCTCTTCCAGGAGAATGAGAAATACATCAGCAGGCCAGAGGTACCTCACGTTCCTGACTGTCAGCCTCAGTCTTGTCGAGCCAAGAATTCCTAGACAAAGCTTGAGCCACCTTCATATCTGAAACCTTTGAGCTTCTAATCAGCGCCTTATCGTCCTTATGCCGACTAACAGGTACAGGAACAGATGAAGAGGGGTCACCTCCGATATCATTAGCCCATACATGCAGGGATGATTCACGTCTGCGTATTGAAGATGTAGAAACACTCTTATTGCTCTCAACACTCACACTGTCGTGAACACGTACGTGAGAGGAGAGACAGCCGTGAAGAGAAGTTGATGTTGCATTACTCGCATGTACAGGAGATGCATGGCCATGTATCGAAGACGACAATGCTTTCCTTCCACTAGTTTCACTGCCAACCTCACAAACGCAAACATGCACGGAAGAAACACTACCTTGTGGGGCAGATGGCAAAGCACTCTTCTCATTTGCACGAGCACAGACATGCATGGGAGAGAGACAGTCATGTGGGACAGGAGGCGATGCACTCCTTCACTCACAGATGACGAAACCAGTCCTTGATCCTCCAACCTCTGACACGATGACAAGGCGGTGATGGGGAAGCAGCAAGGAGTGAAACTCCTCTCTCTACGTCGTCTTTTACCAGCAGGAGTCGGGGAAGAGACCCTCTGTTTACGACTCTTCATAGATACAGCAGAAATCATCTCTCGCAAAAGTCCCACCTCTTGAAAACTGCTTGAAGAAATGCCTCGGATGGCTGAGCGCGAGATGATGATGATTATGTCATACTGGGAAGAGATGACATCATAACTGGAGGATGAACGGCCATTGCATCTGACGTCATAGGTTGAGAGGATGCTGGGAAGTGACGTCACGACATTTTTAAGACCAGCACTGGCCAATGGCCTCATTGGCAGAGCGATAAGACGCAACCCAGTGAGTGTCAACGATGACAAAGGGGCTCTGCAAAGGTGGCAGCATGCAAGAACCAACATATAGGAGTCCTGTGGGAGATGGGACTGCAACAGGGGACGGTGGGTGGGTCCACGCCTCCAAGAAATGCAACAACATCCCATCCAAGGAAGGTGAACCCCATAACCCAAGCAATGCCCAAAGAGCTGCTATCTTGGATGGCTTCGTATCTGAAATCAAGATGTTAGATGGTGTACCCTCCTCCCTCTCGGGTAGAGAATTAGAACCTGAGGGAGAGGGGGCCACATTGAACGTATCATCTTGTGGTACTCCCTAGACGGGGCACTCCTTCCTATGCAGCACTCACTCTCTCCCCTTTACTATCTCCACTAATATCGCCAATATTATGATCTGAACTCTTATTAGAGCAAATTTTTTTCTTCTGTATGTTAGCGAGATGTTTTGCATGTCTTTTCCTCTTTGGCATGATGAAATTCTTGCCAAAACAAAGAAAAACAGACATAAAAGCAAGTGGAAGTCAGAGGTGAAACTCACGTGTACTCTCCCGTGTTTCTGCTCGCACTGAAGGCCATGTAAGTATACCTTCTCATCTTGCTCACAATTTGTTTGATAATTATCAAAATTTACAATAACAGATCGAATACGCATTCTCCATTGCCATACGAAACTACATTAATTTATCACGTCTGTTTTTCATTCTATACCACCATATATGAGAGTACTGGCCAGCCCCCTTAGAGTCATTAGTAACTTTTTTGTTAAACTACATGCAAAAACAAAGGTTATGTATTTGTCTGGAAAGAATGTATTTGCAGGTGGCTACACAAAAATCACTTAAAATTTATTGATAACAGCTTTCACTGATAGCCACTGGGAAAAATTAAATAAATAAATAAAAAAATAAATGGGTAATTTTTTTTACCGAATAGTAAAAATTACCCATATACTCCATAGGTCTGCATATATCATCCAGTTCATGGGAAAAAAAAATAATAAAATAAAACAAAGTATCTTGAAAACTTATGGGTTGTTAATGTTCTTTAAAGATGAGTTCATCTTTCACCATGCAAAATTAAAAGAGCAATTTAAAATACTAAATTGCCTTTTTTGCAATGTGAAAAGCAGTTCATCTTTCATACACTCTGACATACTTCCAATCACTCTAGTAAAAGACTAATACAGTATCACATTACCCCATTGATCACGAATGAACTTAAAATCAGGGTATGCACTCTACCTCAAAAGGACAAAGAGAAAAGTTAGTTTGAAACCCTAACAATCCAACAAAAATTTAAAAAGCCCCTTGGAAAACTTGACTTTTTCGTAAATAAAGTGAAATTCCTTTCCCAAACCAGAGAAAACTTCAAACTCTAATGTGAAAACCATACTCTGGGCTCTCCTGGATGACCATTTTTATTTTTATTTTTTTTTTGGTTGTGAAAAAGTAATTATTCACCAACAATACATGCAAAGTTAGGATGAAATCCCAAAAGCTTTCATGTTTGATTCGGCTTTCCAGTAGCAAGCAAATGGAAGTATTACTTCGTCTAAACCATTTCTTTTTTTCCATCAAATGGGAAAATCCTGTCCTCATAATTTCACATGCTGTTGGTCTAAACCATTTCTTTTTTCCATCAAATTGGAAAATCCTTTCCTCAATCTTACATGCGGTCGGATTGTTACGACCAAACCAACATGTTTTTTTTTCTCTTTTGTCTTTACTGGTTACATTGCAGTATATCTACTCAACATAAACAGGTACTGTAATTTCATTGTACCCTGAAATTCTGCTCAATTTGCCTTTACAAGTCCCTTACCTAATAATACTGTACTAAGTAGAGATTCTACTCGTTTATTACTGGCATACATGGAACAATTCAGGTCGATAATGCTTTGACAGAGGACACACTCATGTTGTCATGCCTGATTTGGCACTTTTTAAAAGCTGCTAGGGGCTACCATCCACTTCATGAAGTGAGGAAAAAAAAGAAGGAAAAAAAGAAGCCATTAACAGTCGATGCAAATAATTATCTCCATTTTGCTTATGTATGAAAATACAGCCACCTTAAGTTATCATAAGTAATATAACTAGGGTAACTGGAAATTATGCCGATATATTAAATCTTCCGACATAATACCAAAATTTCTGCCAAGGTAGTCAAAATATCAGACTGTGATTGTATTAAAGTTTGTGGACAAAATTTTAAAAGTAAATTCTAACTGCATTGACCTTCCCACATCTTTGGAATAGGGACACTTCTTTGCTAGATTCAGAGCAGATTTAACAAACCTGAACGACCATTATCAAAGGCATCTTTTCAAAAAATTATGGCCAGGCAAACTGAACAATGCATGAAATGTCTAGTAATGTATGTTTGCTTGCGAACCAATGTACATGTCTTTTTTCAACATCAGTCCCAACTTCATATGCACCCACAGGCGTATAAATTTCCACAAAACCATGCGTGTATAGTACATCCTCAACTTAAGAGAGTTAACTTTAGCTTTAAGTTGGTGTTTTACTGTTAGCAGTCAATGGCGAGCGCCATATCTTGCTTGGGCACTGAAAAGACACATTAAGACTGAATTGCCTTAGTCGATGATGCACTGTAATTTATTTTTTTTTTTTGCAAGCACAAATAAAAATCTGTGCCATCACAAAAAATATTTAATGTGCCAGTAACATAACAATAGAATTATTTCTTTCTTGGCTTGTCCATGGCTCTTCAAATTTCAATAGTTGGTTTTAATACATGGTTTACAATTAGTCCTTGCATCTCAACTTCTCCAAGCTTTACTATCCTTTCGCTTGTCTTATAACTTATAATTTTGCTTGGCTTTCCTAAATATTCAAATTTTACTTATAAATTTGACAACAAGCTTTTGGGCACATTCTAAGCAAAATTAGAACAACATACATGTCTAATTTTATTATTTCTGGGAGACAAATTTTACTGGCAAAAAACTAACAGCACACACGAAAGAAATACTTTGACAGTCATTTTATTATGAGTGTGGTTAAGCAATTTTTGGTATAGAATAAGTATAATACCAAATTCTCCCATGCTGCCAGGTTCATTACATCAGCAGCTACAATTTTCATTCTGGAACCCACATTAGTGCATCAGCAAATTAGTGCGTAGAATAGCAAAAAAAAAATACATAAATAAAAAAAAAATAAAAACATGAATTACCATGGCATTATTGTTGTCAGAAATTAATTTTTAAGGTCCAGATACTATTCCACATTTCAATAAGACTGTTACATAGGAGATAGAAGTTATCTGAAGTCTCTCTCCACAAGGGCCAGCCTTTAAAAGATTTCCACTAGGACAAAAGATGGAGTACGTCATCTTGGGCCATGGGGCTGAGTAAAGGCATCTTAAGGATAGTCTTCAAAGGATTTTTTTTTTTTTTTTTTATACTGTATCTTTGACTTAGCACTGTATTTTTACAGGAACTTGAACTGATTAGGTAAAGTATAATCTCATCCAATATCTAACAAGAATTTTGTGGCCTTATAAGAACACACTTTCCTGTATTTTACGTTTCACATCTGGCAATAATAGTTGGATGAATATACACATTTCAGCATCAATCACTGAAAAATAAGTAGTTATAAGTTAGAGGCGTTAAGGGATATCACATGAAGCATGCCTTGCATGGCAGAACTGGATCTGTACTAATGCTTATTTACACGAAGCCTTTTGGTCAAAGGTTCCTTGCTTTCTAACCTTCATTAATTCACTCCAACATCCCTCCATCTGACTAACTATTATTTAAAGAACAAATTGAGAGTCTGGAAATGACAGCAGTCTTCCTGCTAATCCAATTTACATCCTTATAGTTTTGTAATTACAAGGTAAATTATTTTTTATGAAAGCATTTTATCTGGATTCAGCATTTTTGTTTGATAAATTTCCTGTTTACAAGGCATATACAGTACTTTTTTCTATTATTTCAATTTCATCACAGGATTCCTGTCACCAAACTTTTTATTTTTTATTTTTTTAAAGATGACTTCCACATGCAGCAGATGACATGGCTACTTATAAATCTTGCATCATTATATCAACTAGGGTATTCCGTAAGTCATTAAAACCCTCTAGGTCAAGGCTTGGTTCTCAATAAGAACTTTACCAACTGGCTAGTTCATGTTTCCAGCAGATGTTTATATAATTGACCAGTCTTTATCCTTCCATGAAGAACTGGGATTTACAGAATTTCACATTGCAAGGCAAGCCATATCAACAGACCTTTCAACATTCTGTACTCTACTATCAGAACAGAGCATTACTTTGTCTCCTATCACAAGAGCACCAGAGTATGATTACCGGTTATGGAAAAAAAAAAAAAAAAATTAGGGGTAGCCTCTAATAATTACTAGATAAACTAGATAATGAGAGAGAGGAGAGAGAGAGAGAGAGAGAGAGAGAGAGAGAGAGAGAGAGAGAGAAATTTACCCAATTCTAAAATATAGTTAAAACACCTGTATAATAAACATAATAATGGGGAAATGTTGACCCACCCCCAAAAAAATTCCATTGCTGGGATAATCACTATAAGTGCTTTTTTTATCATCTTTAAAGCAGGAGTGAAAATGTTTGCCACCATTTGCAACTGCACCTGGAAGCTGAGCTATCCAAGTCAATGGTAACTAACATACTTCAGTTACTGGATCTTCCACTTACATGCATTCAAAATAAAACTAATGACGTCTTTTGAACTTACATGTTTGTCTGGGTACATTAAGAATTTTCTTCTTCACGACTGTCTTCTTCTGTTGAGGAATTACCTAAATACAAAAGAATGTACAGTAGGTTGCGTTAATTAGGCGTCCGAGGTAATTAGCTGTGGCAGAACTTACATTTAATATAGATTATTCAGCTGAGATGTATAATGAAAGGGACCCTTTTAAAAAGTTCTGATAATGTAAAAGGGAACTGGTCTCCAATGGCCTTCTATGCACTTACAAAAGACATTAAGGAACAATACAACTGGAGGCTTTCCATATATATCACCTGCAGGTTTTACCCAATTTTAATATTAAAAACACCACTAAAAATGGTGCACATAAAACCAACAATTCTTTAATAGTCGAAATGTATTTAGAAGATAAGTTCTTCAATCAAGTAGCTGTAGAGTTGCCTGTTTTTCCAAAACATGAAAACAAGAGGTTAAGGCAGAACCACAATTTAACCCAAGACAACACTGCCCTATAAAAGCAATTCCTTTCAATTGTAAAGTTGCACAACCTTGTGCCCTACTGAGAGTTCTTTAAAATCTCTTGAAATTCCTTGCTATATGGAACTATTCTGCATAAATCTGTATAGCAATTTCAGATTTGTGCAAACAGAGCAATGAAAATGTCATGAAAACATCTACCATTAATACCACTGCTCAAGCCACCATAAATAACCAGATAATCATGGCAGATGACCAAATATTAGAAGTAATTTGGATTTTTTAGGTATATGAACCAGCACTTTCAAAAATGGAGTGCTGCACTAGGCGTGCTTCACCGACGAAAAATCCTATCAAGTAAGTACTGGTACCTTGTGACTCAGCCATGCTGCATTCGGACATCACTCATCACTGTTTTGCACTTGTGTTATGCACAGACACTGGGAATTTCCTTTGTGCATACCACGTTTGCCATGTCTGCCAGTACATCTAAAAACAAACACTTCTGGTTTGCCTGTATATCTACTACCGTTAACAAGATTGTTTAAAACTAGCAACATAAGGCACTTCTCTGCTCCAACTGTATTTTGCATAAATGGAAAAATCCTTCAAAAATAGGCATTCCAGCTGTTATTTCCAAATAATTCTTTAGGCCAGCGCAAAAACAGAGCCGACAATATCCGACTTGTGGTTCAACATTAAAAGGATCTTAGAAAACCAAGAGCCATCTAATTAGTTCCATTAATTAAGAAGTGTGGTTTTATAAGGTACACTATCAAAACAGTTCATTTACATCAAAAGAGCACTACTTCAGAAATATCTTCCTAATTCATGTTTAACCTAGAGGTGTAAAAGTTGCTGACTTGTACTGAACCTCTAATTTTGTATACTTACAAATATACAAAAAATCTGTAAAATACTTTTTGCGCATGATAATGCTTCTTCATATAACACAAACAATTTCACTTGGAAGCCCAGTTTCTATTATACGTACTGGTGTATAATACTCATTTTTAAACCAAGGACAATTGCAACACTCAACAGCCTGAATTGCTTGTCAATTTTCTTGGTGGCAAGATGGAAATTGTACCAACTCTTAATCACATAATGAAAAGATTTTCTGGACAACAGAGCAATCTATTACTAATTCAAAGGGTACCCGAGAGTTTCTGTTCTTATCTAAAGGATCCATGCTCCAGAAATTTCATGGTTCACTCTGAGAAATGTGCAAAAAGTTTAGTAGCAAATTACAGAAAATTCACATACTGAGCAGTTTTCAGGCTCCAAGCTACAGGTCAGATATACACATCAAGCAGAAGTGATTTTACATAGGGATCTTTCAGTGGACCTGTTCAAAGCTGAACAGATTAGCACACTATGAAATTACTTCAGGATAATGAACATTGTTGAGACTGCCACAAAATGAAAAGACATTATAAGAATGTAGTAGTCTTATCAATTCAAAGGGTACGTTTGGGCTTCTGTTTCCCCATTACTCATGAATAGAATAATTAATGCTTCAAATACTTAATCTTGAGAAACGTACAAAAACTCCAGTTAAGTTAATGAAAAATTCCTCACAGTACTTTCTGTAGTTCAGATCAGCACATTACCAGCTTGGTTATTTTAAATATAGGTAGGTTCCAATGGATCTGTTCAAAGGAACAAAGTCAAATATTTCTTTTTTTGTGATGCAACATGAACATTATGTTGACTCTTGATCACACAATGGAAAGATATTCTTCTCATCTAGTCTTGATATCCTTGACAATGAAGTATTGTAGTCAAACTAATCAATGGTCCAAAAAGTTTCAAGTCAATCATGAGAAAACATACAAAATCACCACTAGAAGTCAATGAGAAATCACATACTACAAGATAATCCTGCAGTTCAGGTCAGCCAATAAAAAAGACATTTTTTAAATTCTCAACATCCAGTTTTTCAATGGCTCTGTTCAAAGAGGAACTGAATGACAATGGATGTTTGGTACAACTGCATATTACTGCTTAATCGGGCAGAAGTAGAAATTTCTTATCTACTACATAACTGTCAGGCTAGTTTATGCAGCAACTAAAAAAAATTAACTGCAAAGGTCACCTGGAAAAGATGGCCTTGGCTAAACATCCAAATTAACAAGCAGCACCTAATACGACTTAACAAAATCAACTGACTACACACTAATAAGGATGTAGTTTACCGAAAAAAAATTTGTATGGTTGATGAAGCAAAGAAAAAACTGCACCAAACAGTTACAGATATAAACATTCATCAACCTTAACGGTACATTATTTATTGTAATTAGTCAAGTACTAGCTACGGACTGCAGCAAACCAAGACTAATCATAGCATGAAGTCTGTTAATGAACTATTCAACTCTAACACAGACTATAAACCTTCCACTGATAATTCCAGAAATAAAGAATCCAAAAATTCCACATCAACTTAGCACATGGTATGAATACAACCATTTGCCTTTTCTTCTGCTATGATTTTGTGGCCATCAATGAAATTCAGATCTTGAATCTTTTAAAGGTAAATGCATACAACACCACAGAGACACCATTCCCTCTGATTACACAAAACAGAACTATTTATGGTCCAATTATATTGTTTTCATTCAATTTGCAAGAATTGCAACACCAAATGCAAAACCACACTAAAAGTGTGGCAGAATTCTTTTCCCCCCCTTTTTAAAATAAAGCTGTGCTTGAATGCACTACACTTTTAAAAAGCTAGACTATATTTTCAAATGTATATAATGTTCACCACATTTCATCAAACCCTTCCCATTAGAAAAAATAAAATTCAACCCATTTGCAACCCAACCCAACCCCATCACTATTATATTCCATCCATGACACACTTTCCACCCCTACGTTAATGTCTCCCAGTTGGTGGTGAACTAAAAACAACTATACTTGCACTTCCTCAAACATACTAAACTTACAGACATCTCGCACTCATTTGCCAGACAACCAATCCATAATTACCCACGCGTAAAACCAGTGTTATGCAGTCTTACCTTGTCACCAGGCTTGCCTTTGCGAATTTGGTTGAGCTTATCTCTGGCATCTCCCTGCTTGGCTATTTGTGCCAATCGGTCTCGGGCATCCCTAAACTTTATCCTTTGTTTTTGGATGATCCTATTCCTGGCGTCGGTGTTTATAGACAGATTTTTCTAAAACAAAATTACAATGTATGCTGAACATAGAAAAATTACAATGTAAGCTGAACATAGAAAAATTACAATGTAAGCTGAACATATCTTTCAATTATGAAAATGCTGATTTGTAAAAACATGTACACATGGTACATAGCCATCTGGGAAATTAAGGTTCCTAAACAGAAAAAGGTCACTTTAAATCTGCAAGAGTAAAATTAATCAATATGTTTAAACATACTTAGTTACTTCCCTCCACCAGAATTTACATAGAAACAACTAAAGCATATAAATACTTTAAAAGCTATTACTGACCTTTGTCTTTATTCCCAAGTCCTTCTGAACATCTTTGAACAACTTGCCACCCTTTTTCTTTATCATTCCTTCCTTCTGATTTACACTGAAAAATAGAAGGCTATTTTAAGGAAAGAAGAACTACAAGATATACCATTGCATAGAAACAAAAACATTGCAAAAATATAACAAATTAAGGGCTATTATGAAAATTTTCTGAGCTTTCTCCAACTCTACAGTCCAGATCAAGTTTTGTCCTGCCTTACTTGCCCTATCCTGTCAGCTACTATGGTGTTTGACAACAATGATCATATATAATCATAAGCTGGACCTGTTACACACCATTTCATTCAAGTAAACTGACAGGAATTAGACTGATCAATCTTGAACGTGTTATGAATATATACATATCTTTATAGAGAATTAGGCTATGAAGAACAGAACATACAAATTATAAGCTATTATCAAAATAAAGGCTATTGTTAATTAAAATTGTTTGAGTTTTCCAACTCTTCTGTTCTAAGTCATACCCCTACTGGTCTTTTTTTTTTTTTTTTTTTTTGTCTACTACAAGATGCCAACCTTTTGGTTAAAAAAAAAAAAAATATGTTTATTACAAAGTTGTATAATGAGATTTTGTATTATTTTTTTTTTTATTTTTTCACCACAGACAGTTTGGAGTTATAAATTTTTTTTTTTCACCACAGACAGTTTGGAGTAGCCGAGTTATAAGATAAGCCTATAATAATACGGGGTAACATTTTTCTAAGGCAAAATTGAGAAGTCAATTTTTTGTTAATTGAAAATGTGAGCTTCATGTTTATTACACAGTTGTATATTTTTTTGTGGATGATGAATGTTGATACTTTATACAGATTTGAGTAGCTTACCCAAGGTGGGTCAAATTGAGTTTCAGATGAAAAATATCATATAATGCATTGAAACTGAACTGGAATTGAACCCTCGTGATTTGAATTTAATTGAAACTGAACATTTAATTTTTTAAAATGATCTGGAATTTAATTGGATTTGATAAATTCACAATTTTCGTTAAATTGGAATTGATAAAAATGAATTGACTAACCCAGTCTGCCCTCACTAAACATCTCCTCGAGGGGCTTCAATTTCAAAGAGAATGCTAGTCTTTCCTGCTCTGCGCTCATGGGCATCAGCCCCCTTGAGGCCAACCTATGTCATTCCCATTCCCATTATAATGAATGCCAGCAGAACCATCCAGGCAAGATTACCTACTCCAGACTGAAAGTCCATAGTCAGAACGTTGCTGCTGCTCCCCCCCTGTCTATAAGCTGCACTTAGCAGGCTATATGGGTATGATGCTATTTTCATAGAACCATCTTCATTCCCTTGCTGTGACAAAATAAGAGGAAGGAGTCTTTGTTCTGGAGCAAATGCACATACGAGGACACCAGAACGGCCAATTGCACAATAATGCAGAAAGCAAATGCCCTGTGACTGAACTGAAGTCAGTATTAGGGGTAGTTCGCAGATCCGGGGACAGATCCGATAATTCCAGAACCATTAACTCCAAATAACAAAATGCATAGAATAAAAGTTGTCCAGAATTCCAAAATAGGGGGAAACACCAGCGACTACCAACCCTTATCACGGTGGACAGGTCTTGTTCACTCGATATTTAAATGGTGAAACAAAATACAATTACAACTCCAAGCATACCATTCAAAAGATTGAAGTTTCATCAATATAATGTGATATGTGAAAGCACCATACGAGCTAAAATAAGCATGTGACGCTCTTTGTAAAATATGTTTTCAAGGCAGTTTTGAAATCCAATATGGCAGCTACCGTGTGGATGTACAGGTTCTGATCAGTGACGACAATCATCTTTCCCAGCACTCATTTGAACAATGTTAGCGTATAGAAGGTAAAAAACCGCATGGTGCAGGGGTGGACCATGTACGATCAGCGTGAACAATCCCCAAAAAAGTACATTATAATGAGTCCTGACATCGGAGATGAGCATCAGTCGCGACTTCTTGTTGGTGAGAAACAGAGCTAAAGACCTCTACTCTCCTTTCGAAGTAAGTATTTTCTCCAAAGTTAGAAATTAAGGCCAAATTTAAATCATTAAACAGAGGGTAGTGAAAAAGGTGTCCAATGCAGTGCAAATCTCACCAAAAAGCGTTAAACATTTTTACTTACAACTCGAAATATTTAGAAGATTGACGCCATCTCGATGTTTACGGAGTCGCTTGAGTCAATAAACTAACCATTTCCTGTGATAAATCCGCACATCACTTGTACCCACAGACGCTGGGGCACTTTCATCACAGCAATCTGAAAACGGTCCCTCACCGAGTAAACAACTGTTTTGGTAGAAGACGACGACGAAGAGTGCACTCAAGATATTATTTTAAATAAATAGTAAAACATCAATATTTTACATATTTATGATGATTAATTTGAAAATATTCGTTATTGAAAAAGTAACTCGATTCTGACTCAAATTTAAGTAATTATTTTTTGGAATTAGAACGTTCTCTTAAGTCCTGTATTATGACGTCACGACATCTTGACTTTCGTACCTATTGTAAATAATTGCTTTACTCAACTTTCTTGCAGAACAGTTTACCAGTTATTCATGCAGATCATCAGCTCTTCCTGTATTTGTTAATCGTAATGCGCATATATATCTTTATTATTTACTTTTTGGATATATGAAGATGTTTTACTGCCGGATTATCGCCGTAGTGTGACGCAATCATTTTCGGTCCCTGGGCCTCTGTTTTCGCACCATAAGAAATTATGGGGCCGAATTTGCAATGACCAGAAAGTCGTTAAAAGAGGAAAGTTAGCATTGAGGGGCAGATGCAATCATTTTCGGTCCCTGGGCCTCTGTTTTCGCACCATAAGAAATTATGGGGCCGAATTTGCAATGACCAGAAAGTCGTTAAAAGAGGAAAGTTAGCATTGAGGGGCATATGTTTTGATTGAGAAAAATAAAAATTTATTCAATATCTAGCTTGTAAAAAATACTTAATTACAAAAAACTTGATTGACAACTAAGCAGCATACCTACTACGGGTTTCAGCGACAGTGCAAGCACGTTTTTGGGCAATACCTATTTCTGTAACGAACACTCTTATCAGAACGAGATTTTGCTATAGTGCATTACACCCAGTGCTGTAATTTATAAGGGTATCGTGAATCACTAATCGTAATGAATAACGACACTTGTCCTTGTACCAAGAGACAAAAACTCCATTATGCAGAAATGGATACGAACACGGGTAAAAAGCTCAACCTACCCTCTCCCCCCCCTCCACCGCCACCCCTTTCCTTCTTCGTTCCATCCCCTTCCTTTCTCTCTCTCTCTCTCTGTTGCCAATCGGTATGTGTTGACCCTCCAAACTGGGTATAAGACTACACACAAAACGTTGAAATTGGTGAAATTAGGCTATGTATTGGAAGTATATATACATAAATATTAAAGCAATTTAATCATTATTGCATTACTATGACAACTAGAATTCATGGAAACAGTTTATAATAATGAATCGGCGTATGTGTGAAGCCTCCACTAATGTGGTAACGATGATTTTGCCATTCTTAGCATGTAAACATTAAAGGTTACATTTATTTCTGGCATACGGTTATTAAAGAAATTCAAAATACTAATATAGACAAATCAATGAAAAGTGCTAGCAAAAAAAAATATATAATATATATATACGTATATATATATATATATAATATCAACTTATACGTAGTCGTTCCTCTACGGTTTTCGGCAGCCAGATGTACAAAAACGTTAGAAACATTTGATGGTATCTACTTTAGAAATATCTGTAATTTTTCGGGGTAATTTGGTTGCTAAAAAGGGATCATATACATGTATTAAATTAAAATTTTTAAATAAAGTAAATTTGAACTACAGTGGGGCCTCGCTTAGTCGTGGATCAGCAATCACGGGTTTTTCCTCGGACAACTTCTCAATCTATATCACTGGTATGAATCGCAGCATCGAGGGCTTGTCCGTTGTAGGCTAAGCCTCGTCCGGTTCCGATAACCAGCAAATGCATGAACAGATTCACATGATATTAACTGACAATAAAGGTAATAAAACCATTCTCACCTTATATATTATTGGCGTATCTTCATAATATTTTAGCCTATTCATGGAATAATTTCACATCATTGACATCAACTTGTAGTTGAATGGCCAGCAGAAATATAAACATTGAGTTACACTTAACAGCACCTTTGTCATTCTTAACCTTTTAGAAATGTTATAGTAGTAGTGTAATTGCAGTAGTAATAACATTTAGGAAAACATTAATTTTCAATTCGAACTTCCTTATTGTTTTGGTATAACTTAATCAACTTCTCTGAACACTGGAGTCATACAAACGATAATTGTCATAGATTATCATATTGTTGTTTGCGATCGGCGACGAAGCGTTAACGTAATAAAACCATTTTTACCTTATATATTATAGTCACATATTCATAATAAAACGCATATCTTATATATTATTGCATATCTTCATAATAAAAAGCCTCTTCAAGATATAATTCCTTGGGGAATGCATTTTTCAAAAGATAAAAATACACTTTACATGTTTACAGCAGGGAATGATTACTTTATTTTGATGTGATTACATTAATATTACAGTATGGTACTCTAAGCAGTCCAGTAACTATTTTTTTTATGTATATTCATTCACAAAAAAAATACGTATGACAACCGTGACGTCACCAAACCGTGTCTTGTTGGTACATACTATTTTTACACAATGTGATCTATTACTGTGATTTACGAAACTGCTTCAATACAACTTTCATAGTTGACTCTCTCTCTCTCTCTCTCTCTTACTGTATCATAATATCAAACTATTATGTACAAAGTTAAATAATAATAATTCCATTAATAAATTAGTTTCTTTTAGCAACTAAATTGTTTTCCAAAATAATTCTTTCGGTAATAAACGTCCATCAGCTGATTCTAAACGTAAACCAAAGTCAAAAATAGATTTTTATGACTGTATTTTGCTGTTTATACATTAATATTATAGTTGGGTGCTGTAATCATTACAGTAAATCATGTTTTTTTTTTTTATCATAAATATGTTCATTCACGAAATAGATATAGGGTAAAAAACCGCATGGTACAGGGGTGGACCATGTACGATCAATGTGTACAACCCCAAAAAAAGTACATTATAACGCGTCCTGACATCGGAGATGGGCATCAGACGCGACTTCTTGTTGGTGAGAAACGGAGCTAAAGACCTTCTACTCCGGTGTTCAGGACGGGTTGTTATAATGTACTTTTCTTGGGGTTGTACACATTGATCGTACATGATCCACCCCTGTACCATGCGGTTTTTTACCCTACTATGTACTTTTAGTTTGGTGCAGCAGCCAATTCATGAAAATAAAAAGGAATTGTTAGGAAATTATACTTTTGTTTCCTGATCTGATGAAGGGGAAATTGAAGATAGGAAAGAACAACTTTGAAACTGTCTTGAATTTAGTTTAAGGTGATAGTTGAAGACATATTTGGTGCTTGAACTAAATTAGGCAGTTATAAACATTGAAATAGTGGTCTTGGGTGGGTTAATTATTAAAGTAGGCAGTTTAAAACAATTTTTAGGGGGGGTACCAGGATAACACGGGTATTTACTTATCACGGGGGGTTCTGGGCCCTATCCCCCGCGATTAACGAGGCCCTACTGTAAATAACGAGTAAAGTAAACAATTTAGGGAATAAAACTATGCAGTTTCGTCGTCTGCTGTTCATAACTGTGTTTGTGGCGCGCGCTTAAGAAACAGGAACAGCAACTTGTTCAAAGTGCAATGTGGAGTGAATTGAGACCAAAATGTGTATAATAACAATCAAATAAGCACTGTGGAGTTTCAGTTGTGATGGCAGTAAGGATAAAAACCACCGATTACAAGGTAAGAATGAATTCAGTTCAGTTCAAACCATGACCCCGGGAATAAAAAGTTTCATACTTTCAGTAATATAGGCAACAAAATGTTGTTTAATTGTG
>NC_087204.1:91804120-91868151 GCF_015104395.2 Macrobrachium nipponense
CTCTCTCTGTTTATACAAAAAAAAAAATCTTTCACATTAATGTCAAATATTTCGCAGTTTTGACCCTGAAACTGTTACTGTGATTATATAAAGCGGTTTAACTAGGCCCACATTGTCCCGTTTCTATAGATCTTTCTCTTCCGGGGCTAGCCAAAATAATTCGTTCCTCAGTAGGAGTGAAAATTTCAAAGAGATAAACTAACAGAAGTTGGAGAAGCGTCAGGAAGAGACCAGAGGGAAAGAATGAAGAGGCAAATGCACTACAAGGGGCCATTTAAAGTTGATTACACCTCGGTTGGTTCAGAATACTTTAGGTTTTTAAGCTGGTCATGTTCCAGTAGAGCCTCATGCCCAAAGACGGTCCATTAAGGGCGATAAAGTGTTAAAGGGAATTAGAGAGGTCCGGTGCAGACCTCAGAACTCCTTCCTACCAATCCTGAACCATTTCCCCACATTAGATACCAAGGAGAAGGAACACCTACGGTAGGCCGTGTAATGATATCCAGTGGCAGTCGGTTGCAATAGTTGTTTTTCGATCCATAAGTAGTCTTTTATTTTTGAGCTAATGGTAAATATCCACATTCAATATCATTATAACCCTACTAATATCTATGATTAATAACCCTAAGGTTGCATTGGTACGTGCCAAGTTACCCGGGAAGCCAGTCACGATTACCTTCCAAGATGTCGGTGTCCGATATTTACTGTGACCGTCGAAATCGACAAATATAAAGATTATACATTTTGCTCTCCGTCTGCTGTGTCTGTGTCCTCTTCTAACTTGCGTATAAACTATACTTTATTCCACTTCATCATTAGAGAACAAATATTTTCGGCTAGCCGTGTTAATCACAGAAATGTAAAGTAGGTGCCTTAGTTGAACTATAATAATATAATAACTCATGGGAACAGGAGTCTTTTGTCTCTGCCGGAAGTGATTGTGTTTTTATAATAATAATAATAATAATAATAATAATAATAATAATATAACAACAACAACAACAACAACAACAATAATAATAATAATAATAATAATAATAATAATAATAATAATAATAATAATAATAACAGCGTGTATCAGAGTGGCCTAACTTTCGTAGCGGCAGGGTGTTCATATCTATTTTTTTGTAATAAAAGATTTAAAAAAATATAAGCAAATTAATGATCTCGTGACCAACTTGCATTCCTTTTCGAAATACCAACTTCGTGGTTTTGGTTTTTATCCCCCTTTTTCTGACCTACTGCCGTTTACACATGACTGTTAAAGTTAGATGCGAGTTTCATACCCTTGCTTTTTTTTATAAGCAATGGAATGAACACTGTTTAACCCACAATCTTTCACTCGGTTTGTGGACCAGCGCGAACGTCTATCCTAATTTCCGGAAATATGAAGTTTCTAGAACAATACTTTCTAATTGGGTTGCTTGTGCGTTCAAACGCCAGAGTTGAGTGAAACTCGACGTTTTACGTTGACTATGAAACGATGGGCAGGAACCTTGCAAATAAGATATATTCGTAAACGGCTTTCACTATTAATTAATTTTGAGGTCGTTTGGCAGCTGCGAAGCTGTGGCGGAGATTTTCTTTTTTCATTCTGCTTGCGAACTCGAGAAAATTTTTCTTTTATTTGCCCGAGAGAGGGAGAGGGAGAAAGTACCCTAACTTGTCAGCAGCAAAGGTCATTGACACACACACACACACACACACACACACACACACACACACACACACAGAGAGAGAGAGAGAGAGAGAGAGAGAGATTAGAGTCTGATTATTACTAAATGTAATTTTTGTGTCGTAACCCTTTATTAACAAATAACCGTGATTAAAACTCACTAAATAGAGACTAAACAAGACAAGTTACGAGAACATGCCTGCCCTCGATGATAACGAGGGAAAGGATAACAGCCAAGGACGTATGCTTCAGGAGAATCGGGACTGTTTTGTATCCAGAGTCCCAGACTCTTCAAAGACACCGTTAGGAACAGGTTGCCCAACCCCCGTTCCGCATTACACGTTGAAGACTGAAGCCCCAGGCTTGGGCAACCCTTGCTATCCAAACCCCCAGTATACTCGAGAGAATCCTCACTATCCCCGGAAGGTTTTGGACCAGATATGGGTGAGGAGAAGGACTAAACTGGAAACACGCTTGCTGGATTCTGTATACCTGTCAGGCGTCACAGGATACAGCTTCTAATGACAATGGCAAAGTGCATGCCTGCTATTTAGCCTACCCCACGCCACGAGCAAGAGTCCACGCATGCACAGGTCTAGCTTAGTCTAACATTTATAAACTAAGGTGTAGGGGATGGTCCAGACAGTATTTGAAAAAGTGGATGCTGTTTTTGGAATAGATGCTGCATAATCATTTTCGAAGCGTCAAAAACAAATGACGAAACGTCAGCAAGACTCATAATTACTATGAATACTACGTCATACATGAACTTCACATATATTAATATTATCCCCCCATCTAACACGCCCGCGTTCAAAACCCTGTAAGAAAGATTAGAAAACCTTTGCTTATGTTTCTGATAGGAAAGAAATGCAATTATGTGAGGGTTAGAGGTCATGTCAAGCTACCTCTGACCTCGAACGAGGGAGAGTGCGTAGTGCACCTAACCGTACTATACCACCTCCTGAATCAAAATCGTTAGACTAAAATGATATCATTGCTGAATACATGGTTACTCACGAGGCCGATTTTGAGAGGATTGTGTGTATCCAGGGAGCAAGCAATTTTTCCAGTGAATCATACTTGCAGAAGTGGACGCTATGACCGTGCATGCGGACAAGTAAGTTGTAGCTTTCTCTCTTTCTTTTCGTACCGTAGTAATTGTTTCAGGATATATTTATTTCATTCAGTGTAGTACACTTATGGTATTTTGTGATAATATTGCACCGTAGTAGGTTTCGTTTTATATGTAAATAATAGTAATGTGCAGTTAAATATACAAGAAAACCAGACGTATGCTGAATTATGATTGTCCTTTATTTTCTTTCAAGAGGTAGAAATAGAGGTCATGAATAATGTGATTCCAGTCAGCTTACAATACGCACTCCACGAATGAAGAAGAAGGAAAAGTAATAAGCCGATGCTTGGAAGCACTGCTTTGTAACAAAACTAATGTTACTTCAGTAAGCCTTGTGTATACATTGATTATCTGATTAATCTTTAAAGGTACGCATACATTAGAAACGCTTCTACTCTCGCCACTGAAGAACACAATTAGCAAATCTATATTATGTATAAAAAAAATATGAGAGAAAAAGAAAATAGTTTATGCAGATCAGCGGCCCATTCACAACATTCGGTATCATAGTTGGTATATCTAGGTAGTACACTTAAGATGTTTTCTATGTAGAGCACAGTTTTTACATTTCAGGAGGTTCAGTGCCTTTACGACTCTAGACCAATATTCTTCAAAAGAGATTTCGTGTCTCCTTGAAAATTTCTGAAGAAATTTGGGGCAGAAAGTGTGGAAATACGCTGAATACAGTATACTTCAAGTTTAAAATTTTTCGCATTTGGTACACACCGGTTTGAAACGTTAAACACGGCGTCTAACAACTAACCGCCTCTCCTACTCGATTTTTCACAGAAAAAAAAAAAAAAAAAAACTCATTTACCCCAATATTGTGTGTAAATACATTAGGCGTGCCCAAATATTGGCGATGGAAGTTTTCAGGTTATCTTTCAAATACGGAAAATGCTCCGAAAACCAGACCACTAAGACCTAATTAATAGCTCTCCTGGGGCCGGCCCGAAGGATTAGATATTTTTACGTGGCATGGTTCCACTTTTTCCCGCATATCCTTGGAAAATTTCAAGGAGACCAAATCTACCTTTTGACTTTAATCTATGTAGAGCCAAGGTCAAGGAAACGGACGACCTGAAATACAAGAAATTGCCATTTACATTTAATTCGAAAATATTCTGTGCTTTAAATAAAAAATATCATCTTCTTCCAGATAAATCCATTATGATATTAAATGTTCGGAATGAGACTGTGAGTTGGATCTTCATTGCAGTTTAAAAGTCATTCAATTGAAAATTTCACCAAATAAGGAAAGATTTTGTTCTATAGCAGAGTTGCTCACGCACTTTTAACGCCCTACGCTCAGTAGTTAGCAGCACTAGCGGATCCAGGCCCAGGGAGGGGGGAGGGGGGAGGGCCGGATGAGCCACCAGGCCACGTGCTCCTCGCCCCATGAAAAATAATGACAAAATAATATTAATGAAGAGTTAGATAATAAAATAAATGAGATATATAAAAATGGGGGAAAAATCACAAAAAAATCTATTATAGAAATTCTAACATTTTGAGAAAAAAATATTAGTAACAATAATATATATAATAATAATGATAATCTTCATGATAATAATAATGCATTCGGTACATCCTGATAAAACAGGCGATTGCTGTCCATTTCATATAATTTCTACTTAAATAATATATATATATATATATATATATATATATATATATATATATAATGTGTGTGTGTGTGTGTGTGTGTATGTTTGTGTGTGTATGTATTTATATACATATATATATATATGTATATATACATATATATATATATAATATGTATTTATATACATATATATATATATATATATATATATATATATATATATATATATATATATATATATATATATATACATATATATATATATATATATATATATATGTGTGTGTTGTGTGTGTGTATTATATATATATATATATATATATATATATATATATATATATATATATAATATGAAAATTAATGCCCGGCCCATGAAATTTTTAAGGACCCGCTAGTGGTAACTTATTAGCCACAGTTGACCAGAGACAACAGGCTGCCTTCGAGCGAAGAGGAGCTATGGTTTTCTGGTAGTTTTACAGATGACGTCCACTTATCTAAAACGTTATTTCATTTTATTTTGTTATAATTTAAAGTAAGAAGGGTTAAGCTATCTAATGAGCGAACAATATTGGCATATGAGGCTGAATTCTTTCAACAGCTTTTTGAAAATTATAATAACATTTTTTCCAATAACCGGATTGGCTCTGTAATTTACGTGCGGTGTTGGAGTAGTGGGCTCTGTACTACCATACAGCGTCAACATCTTTCAATAACATGTTAAATTATTATTAGAATACGTTGTTTTCATAAGTAATCAACCATCATTGTAAAATGCATTTCGAAATATTTCTATTCTGAGGCTTATTTTAGTTGAAGTAAAGAATTTTTTTCAGTCTAATCTGTAGTCTCAAATATTTGTTAACAAAACCGACGAAAGGACAAGCTAGTAGTCATTTCTTTCCATTCTATGTCTTTGGCTTTAGAATGATAATGAGAAAAATAGTAAAGTAAGGAATGCCATAAAATAATTTGGACTTATTTGGAGTAATTAGCAATAAAAAATACTGCAGAATCCGTAAGCATAGGCCCTAGCACTTGCTAGGTTAAGATTCTATTCCTTGCTGATACTCATCATTTTTAAAAGCTACTTTTCCTTGCCGTGATGGTTTTATAAATTTTACCTTAAGCAATTATCTGTGTATACTCAAAATAAATTTGTTTTTAGAGAAAGGTTTAAGTGATATAGTTACCTTACCAAATGAATAATTCGAGGGCATAGTTTAGCCTAGGCACTAGATTTCATTTCGCTATTACCAGTCAATGGGACATTTGGTTCTGTGATAACATACATCAAGCCAAGTTTGAACACGTGCAAAAATACGAATATTTCTCACTTCGATTAGAGTAATTTAATTTTTTAAGGATTAGGTTAAGTCGTACTACAATAATTTTATTTGTAACAAGACTTGCTACAAATAAAAAAAAAAAACAACACAGCTATGTTAACTTCAAATCGAAGAATAGGAGTTGTTTTGTACGCTTTGTTTACGTCGTCCTGAAAACGTTCTCCGCAAGTGTGGACGTTTTGGAATTTCGCTGAGTATGGTGGCATACATTTTGTTAACAACTCTAACACTGCCTTGATGTCTAAAACTGAAAAATTGACGGCATAGACCGTATCATACAATCATACAAACAAACTTCAGATAATTCTTAATGACAAGACAAAATACAGCAGACGTCCTCATGCATCCCAGAACATGCTTAAAAGACGGGTACTGGTTGACACATCTCTTGTTATATCTATAGGCCTATGTACTACTTAGCATTTTTCTAACCATCAAGATTCGTTTCTTACTGTCACGTGGCATGTACTGTCGGCCAAACAACTGGTGGCAGAGTTTCATAATTTTTCGTTCACCTGCCTGACGCACGATTCATGCCTTATTTATAAGAAGGAAGAAATCTTATGTAATGACGTTAAAAACAGTCACTGATATCTTTAGAACATTATGTTATGTTATTGTCGTAAAACTACTTTCCATATGGCAAAATTGATGTGAACGAAACAAAGTGATAAAAAACGTCATATCACAACCACTGATATGTACTACCAAGTAGATAGGAGACACCTATCACTATACTCTGTTTTTTTCCATCTGTCCATCCGCCTGTGGTGGTCGCGCATGGTAACACTGTGTCCCAGGCTTTAAATAGTTACACTATGTGTAAGTTTTAGTTGAATAAAAGGATATCTTGGTGTACATTTGAAATTGAAAAGTGTTTAATAATTTACTGCATGCAAATTACACCGTTAATATTCGAAATAAGATATTATTTAAAGCTCGGGACGCAGTGTTACCATGCGCAAACACCAACAGGTGGATAGACGGATGGAAAAAAAGAGTATAGTAGTATTGCATAAACATAGTCCTTACATTATCATTTCAATATTAAGTTGAAGATAGTTGAACTATACCATTTATTGTTTTTTAAATTTACATAAAACCTTGGAATCTCACTAAATGCTTTCAAATAAAAAAAAAAAAAAAATGAATAAATAAAATAAACGATAACTAACGGTTGTGAAACCATGCGACCTCACTCTATTGCTTTTGATGTCGTTATGTCCATGGGAATCTAATGTCAATGTGTCATTTCATCGGTCTAAGAAACATCCCTCGATGAGCTAGAGACAATTATTGCACTGCATTCGGTGCAAGTTCCTGTTGGAGAGATATCAAGAAAGCTTAATAAACCGGAGAGAATCATACACAAATAAATCAAATTGTTTAAAGAACGATAAAGTTAGAATATGGGCCTAAAGGTGGAACACCTCAAAGCCCCACAAGAGAGCAAGATAATACAGTAGTGTAAATGTTGCGGAGCAACATTCATTTGTGAATTTGAATTTTAGTGCCTCGTCACGATATTGCTGAACCAGGACTAGCTCTACGCTTATGACTGGTGTCTGATGAATCTTTAGAGGAGAGGAAGAAATTTTAAAAATCTACACTTGAAATCTTTGATAGGTGTCCAATGAATAAGTCTAATGAATAAGCAAACTTATCTTTGATGGATGAGAGATTCAGTTAGGCATACTCTTTTTGTTTTGTTTTGTATCGGTGGCCAGTGAATACCACGGATAGGGAGGGAAGCAGTTTCAATCATGCATGCATTTTTCTTCTTCAAAACCTAAAGAATATATCTTATTGGGCAGATACTCTATTAACATCGGCCTAATCACTCCATCACTCCGTATGCTACCTCCGCTCTCTTCTGCATCTCAGGCAACTCGATCCGACTTCTCGCTACGAACTCCATCGCGTGAAAACCATCACTAATGATAACGTTATTTTAAAATTCTCGCACCGACAACGGACGCCTTAAAATGCATGTTTATAAAAATATTTTCTGTTCAAAGAAACTCTATCTTTCATTCCCCAAAATATGTGCATACACTCGTGTTACACCGTATGATTGTTGTAGCCGTCAAAGAGCAACCCTTGATTAAAGCAGTAGGTTTTTCCTTAAGAAAAAAAAAAAAAAAAACATGAAATAGACTTAAACGAGAACGTCATCTTTCAATTCTTATCCTTTCAGCTATTTATAATATGCTTATGGTAGTAGGTCTAGGTATACATGTGAAACTAATTTAATTAATTTCTAATTTAAAAGAAATGAATAGTTACAGAAAGATCAGCCTAAGAAAGCTTTAATGCAAGTAAGCCTTTCTTAATGTATTCGTCAGTTTTGACTCCCACAGCTTTCCAAACTGTCCTCCAAATGAAACAGGATGATATGCAAGGGAATTCGATAAAAAAAGACTGAATTATATTAATTTAATTTTTTTATGATTGCTTTTTGATTTTGAATAGCTAGGTATGAGTAAATTAATGTTAAGCCAATTATGAAAAGGATAAGAAGAAAGGCGAACAGACAATAATAAAAACAAGAATAACGGGAATAATCAAATAAAGCATTTCAATATATATATTGTCGATTTAAATATTCATTCATATTACGTATCCGAGAGAGTATACTGCTGAAAAAAGATCTGGGCTAATCATGTCGTGAAAATCAGAAGTCCAATTGAGGCCCAGCTAAATGTCATGCAAATTATTTTATTGCTCAAAGGGCCAACAAAATTAGTTTAATTAAACATCGTTTTCAAAGAATTTTAACGCCTTGATGTATTATTTATCGACTGCAGGGAGACGAAATGACAACACCCCAGTGCAGTATGATACGTTGAGTCAAGACTCGAGCTGCAGCAAAGCCAACTTCAAAATGCTTAGGTATGCTGTCACGAAGCTAGAGTTGAGGATAAAATTAGAAATCGTGGACCCATCGGTAATATATTTTCCTTACTTTGCCAAAATAATTATCTTTAATACATTGAATAAGTCTACTCAATTCTAATGTAATTTATTTCAAGTTATAGCACCTTTGAAAGGAAATGTTATTTATTGTTAAGTAAATAATCTGGCACCTGCATATGGCAATATTTCCATACTGAGCAATGAATTAAGAAACTACGCCAATTCTTCGTTGGCCGACAGTACAGGTAATGCCATTCTGATATAAAAATTAAATTGCCACTACATTTATGTGCCACGATAATATTCTCAATATATGAGACATGTTAAAGATAGAACGCTGATCAACTGTTACGGCGACATAAGATATCTGACTAGCACAAAAATCAAGGATAAATGAATTCTGTCGTGCTTCGTTTACCTGTGAAATGTTATCCCACTTCCTCTTGAAGACTTGTTTTTCCTATTTTGGCAACTATAAGCCGCGCATCCTACCATTATTGAAAACAATCGCACTAAACCACTGTTCAATAACTAGACCTTTTTCAAATTGACGGCGAGGCTCTGCAGCACCACAGCGCCCTGGTGGAAGACCACCGAACTACGTAGTACTAGCGGTCTAGCATCTCCAGATATTTACCCTCTAATCTCTATACTGATTTCGATCAGCTATTCTCAGTGTAGTTATACTTTGTTAAGAATAAGTTAAACCTTTTTCACAGAAGCAGTGAAGCACTTAAATATTTCAGTTATTACTTTGTTTTTTTATCAGGATAATCCGGAAACATGCGTGAGGAACGGGTCAGGTTATGAGTGATGTTCCTTTTTTCTCCCGTTAGATGAGTGGGAGAGTTTTATCAGGGAATAAGAGATCTAGTGTAAAGTGATGGTTTTACTGACAGTAAGATGATTCTTTAATGCTATCTAAACGGTTAAATTATTGAAATAACCAGAAATGATATCACCTGGATGTTAGAATATTAAACTTTTATTTATGATGCATTGGTATGTTGATTATACGCTTGGGTGCAGTCTTTATTATTTTTACCATAATTCTTGTTATGATATGTGTGGCATGACGCCGCTTTTGTAAAGTAGTGTAACCGGCAAACCGTTGATCGTCCGCCAAGAAGGTACTCTGTAACTGCTGTATCTCCCACATTCTCCATTAAAGTGACTCATTTATGAAGTGATTCGCTTTTTATTTAATCCACCATCATGTCCTATGCGGACACAGGTTATGGGCCCAGCTCAAGCAAGAGGAAGTTGTATTTTTGATGGTGATGAGGAAAAATATGAAATGTGGGAGATAAAATTTCTAGCCCATCTGAGACTTCGAAAAACTATCCTAGACAAAAGTGAAGATCAAACTTCAGCAGAATTCATTGCTAAAAATGCTGACATTTTCGCCGAGATCGTTCAAGTTCTAGATGACAAGAGCCTCCAATTAATAATGAAAGAGATGCAGTCAACGATAGAAGAAAGGCATTAGCGATTCTACGGGACCATTACCAAGGTACTGGCAACCAAGAATCATCTCCCTCTACACCAGTTTCCCAACCTTTTCCAACCCTAGCACCCCTGTTGTCATGTCTAAGCAGTCCAGCACCCCATAATTATCTTAATTATTAATATCTCATTACTAGGTAACTAGAAGGATAAAAGAATGTGAAGTGTACTGCTTGATCAATTTTATTTTGTTCATTCCTTAAAACTAACACAAAATACCAACATTGTTTATAAAAGAAATAAAAAAAAAATGAGAAAAAAAAAAATGAAATTGCATGGATTTAAATATGCACAACTGGGTAATCAATCATACTGTACATACATCAATGTGATTTTTGCTGTTGCTTATATGCAACTAGTTTCTCAATTCGAGGCTTTGTGTTGGCCAGAGCCACCCTCATATCATGAAGCAACCCAATTTGAAGTCAGTTCGGGCAGTTGTTTTGATTTGGAGCATGGTGGAGAAAGCCTTTTCACAGAGGTAGGTAGTTGGAAATGGGATGATCATTTCCAGCACTGCCTTTGCTAATCCAGGGTATGCTACCAACTCATCACACCAGAAACCTGACAGCGGTAGTGTGTGAAATTTTGTTTGACAACCCTGGTTTACCTGCAGATCAATAAGCTCCTCCTTTAGGTTATCATCATCACCCATATCTGCCATTCTGGAAATGAATGATCCATGGGAAAGTATTGTGCCATAGTGGTCTCTAGGAGTGAGAGGTGAAAACGTGTTTGTGTGTACCCTACATACTGATGGCTAACTTAGTTTTATTATTATTATTATTATTATTCAATTCTTGCACACTTATACTTCTTACTTTTGACCAGAAACTATCACGGAAAAGGTCGACGACATATTCATTTTCAGATAAAGAATCAACATAAAACAACCAGTTAAACTGTAATATATCTAATTCAGGAAAAAATAATAAGCGAAATGACACATGCACACTGATTCAAACATAGCCTACCCACAGTACTTTCCAATGGGACTTACCAGTATTACTGGAAATTCAAAGATAGTCTTAGATATGCAGACAAAACTCATATAGGTAGGAGCTGTGCTGCTCTGTTGCACTGCTACTGAACAACTGCAGTGCTACTGTCTGGCTGACCACTGGTTCCCACAGTCTCGCCGCGTCCTCATGTCAGATACAAACAAGTACCGAACGTGTACTGCAGAACTGGTCACGCCTTGCTAGGAAGTGATATTTTACCATCATGTGTGTATCGCTTCCCAGCACCCCCAATAATTGATTTCAGCACCCCCAGGGGGTGCTAGCACCCCAGGTTGGGAAAACGCTGCTCTACACGGAGCTGACGTCACTGAAAATGAGAGGGGAAGAATGTGTGACGGATTATTTTCTTCGAGCGGAGGCAGCCTCTACTTCGTTAAAGTCAGCTGGTGAGACGATCAGCGACAGCTTCTTATTGCTATGGTGTTGAAGGGGTCTTCCAGAGGAATTTTACTCAGTTAATACTGTTGTTATGCAGAAGGATAGTGAGCCTACGTTTCTGGAATTCAAGTCTCTGCTACGGAGTTATGAAGAAAGCCTGAGGAGTCGAGAGACACATAGGCCTAATGTGAAGAATGAGAACGTCCTCAAGGTGAATTATAAAAATCCTGATTTCAGTGTGGTGGGGGTCTGCCAGTGGCTCATCAGTAAGATGTTATTCATGTGGTAAGCCTGGACATAAGTCTTTCGAGTGTAGGTTGAAGAAAGACAGAGGTAAGTGGTGCAAAGAATGCAAAACCATTACACACAATTTTGATGAATGTAGAAAGGCTAATAGGCCTACTACATTTTCTAGTGCAACTGTGAATGTTTGTAAGCCTAGATCCACTAATAATTACAATGATGAAGAATGTTGTTTCAAAATAAGTTGCTCTGTTGATAACATATCTGCAGATGTATGTAATGTTCTTGTTGATTGTGGTGCTACTACCCACATCATTACTGATAAATCCAAGTTTAAGAGTTTTGATGAAGACTTTGATGAATCAAAACATATGGTGAACTTGCAGATGGTACAAGATACAAGAATATTGTTAAAGGTAAAGGTAAAGCTAAAATTGTACTTTATGATACAAATGGTATAAAACAAAAATGTTGTTCTTGATAATGCCTTGTATATTCCTACTTTTAAGCAGAATATATTTTCTGTACAATCAGCTGTAGTAAAGGAGCTACAGTAAGCTTTAATCCTAATCATTCTGAGTTGATAAGCACAAATGGTGTGACTTTTGAAATAAATAAGAAAGGTAAGCTGTATTACCTAAATAATGTAAGCTCATGTAAATCTCGTTCACTAGAGGAGTGGCATAAGGTTTGGGACACTGCAATGTTAAAGACATTTTGAAGTTTGAAGATAAAGCTGAAGGTATGAAAATTAGTGAACAAAAGTAATTTTGATTGCATAACTTGGCATGAAGGTAAAATGCATTTATCTAGGAACAGATTACCAGATGAGAGAGCAAAGAGTAAAATGGGAATGAATTTGTACATTGTGATCTTGCTGGACCAATGAGTATGGAATCAAGGGAAAAAATCAAATAAATATGTATTGTTTTTGTAGATGATTAGTCAGGATCTGTTTTGTTGATTTCTTGGAAACAGAAAAGTGATGCACTTAATGCTACTAAGAAAATTCCTTGCTGACAATAGTTCTTATAGTGTGTAAAAGATTTAAGGTTGTGATAATGGAGGAGAATTTTATTCTTCAGAATTTAAAGAATTTTCGGTGGGAAGTAATAAGATTAAACAAGAATTTCTTCACCAAATCACCACACCAAAATGGTACTGCTGAGAGAATGTGGCGTACATTGTTTGAAATGGCTAGATGTCTCTTAATTGAAGCAAAGCTACCAAAATTCATCTTGGAATTATGCTGTTAGGGCAGCTGGTTATATATAAGGAATAGATGCTACAATTCTAGACTAGATAAAAACACCATAGAAGTGTTAATGTCTAAGAAGCCTAAACTTGAAAATATGCATATTTTTGGTTCCCTGTGTTATGCTTATGTAGAAAACGAAAGCTAAGCTTGACCCAAGATGTGAAAAGGGAATATTTGTTGGCTAATGATTTCATACTTTCTGCTTATCTTGTATATTATCCAGGAACTGACAGTTTGAGAAAGGTTAGGTTAGTACATTTTACTGATAAATTCAATTTGATAAATCCCAATGTCTAAAGGAAGATGGTGAATCAGAAGATAGTGAATCGGATTATGATAATGAGAATGTCATTTGCAATGAAAAGAAAAACAACTGTTAATGATAATCAAAGTGATCCTGTTTCTAAACCTATCCTTGTTGAAGATGAGCATAGTGAAATTAATGCAGATTTGACTGAAACTGAAAGGGAAGGCGAGTCCCGTTATCCAAGTAGGGAGCGAACTGCTCCAAATATCTTGAAGAATATGTTGATCCTGATAATGTTGATTTACTGGGCTATCTGTTCATTATTGTTGTAAAGTAACTGAAATTCCTGAAAGCTATAGAGAGGCATTAAATTCACATGTGGCTCACAAATGGAAAGCTGCAATGGATGATGAGATTCAATCTTTTAAGAGATAAACAATACTTATGAATTGTGTAGTTTACCAAAACAAACCGTTGTATTGTAGGTGGGACGATGGGTATATGCCATTAAAGAAGGGTTAAATGGTGAAGAGCAATATAAAGCTCGCTATGTTGCAAAATGGTATTCTCAAATTGAAGGTGTTGATTATACTGATACTTTTTCTCGTACTGTGCGTATGACCTCAATTAGAATGCTTATGCAATTGGCAGTACAACATGATTTAATTGTGCATTGTATGGATTTTAAAACTGCCTATCTTAATTCTGATATTGATTGTGAAATATTGTTCAACAGCCTGAAGGTTACAATGAAACAGGTAGTAATAATGAACAATTGGTTTGGAAACTGAATAAATATCTGTATGGTTTAAAGCAATCAGGCAGAAATTGGAATAATATGCTCCATGATTTCTTAATTCAAACATTTTGAGCAGTCATTAAGTGATCATTGTGTGTATGTCAATAAAAGACATAACTTTCATGAAATTATTTTGGTTTGGGTTGATGATATGATTATTGCCAGTAGTAATGAGAAAGCTCGTTTGACACTAAAACGTGTATTATGTCATAGATTTTGAGATGAAAGATTTAGGGAAACTTTCATGGTTTTTGGGTATTGAGTTGTTTTTGATGGAGATTGTATAAAATGAACCAGAGTAAGTTCATTGAGAAAGTTTTGAGAAAGTTCAAAATGGATGATGCAACCCAAAGTCAATTCCTTGTGATCTAAGTGTTAATAAGTGTACTTTTGATTAAAGTCCTGAACTAGTTGATAGTGCTCTTCACAGAAACATTGTTGGAAGCTTGATATATATCATGACTTGTACTAGGACTGATTTAAGTTTGGTTGTGACTAAACTTTCACAGTATATGGCTAGGCCAACTCAAAGTCATCTGGCTATGTGTAAATATGTTCTAAAATTTCTTAAAGTTACTAAACAACATTGCCTTGTTTTTAAGAAGTCTTATGATACTATTGAGATTTCTAGTTACTGCGACTCAGACTGGGGTAGTTCTGAAGATCGTAAAAGTGTTTTCAGGCTATTGTTACCAAATAAAGAATGCTGATAGTGCTCTTATTTCTAGGAAGAGTAAGAAACAAAGCAATGTAGCTTTAAGTTCTTGTGAAGCTGAGTATGTTTCATGACTTTTTGTTTTTTGCTATCCAAGAAGAAACAAAATTTTTGCAGCAGTTGTTAACTGATATGACTAATGTTGAAGTGAAACCCGTCATGTTATTTGTTGATAGCCAAGGGACAATTAAAACTTGCTAAGCCAACCCTTTTACCATCAAAGGTCTAAACATATAGACATCGCTATCATTTTAGCCGTAATGAAGTTATGAGTGGAAATGTTGATTTAGTGTATGTCCCCTCAAGTGAAAATAAAGCCGATATGTTTACAAAACCAGTAACTAAAACAAAGTTGATTTATTTTAATTTGTGTCATTAATGGTTTTGTAATATTGACCTTTGATAGCTATGTATTTTTGTTTTTGAATACCATAATGTATATATTTGTTTGATGTGTAGTAATTTGCAGATTGATGAGAATAAAAGTTTATGAAGGGGTGTTAAAATATTAAACTTTTATTTATGATGCATTGGTAATGTTGATTATACGCTTGGGTGCAGTCATTTGTTTTTTACCCATAATTCTTGTGTTATGATATGCGTGGCATGACGCCGCTTTTGTAAAGTACTATAAAAGTAGTGTAACCGGCAAGTTGATCGCCGCAAGGTACTCTGTACTGCTGTATCTCCCACATTCTACATTAAAGTGACTACATTTCATGAAGTGATTCGCTTTTGATTTAATCCACCATCATGTCCTCTGTGGTCACACTGGAGACTAAAACAATACCAATTGATGAGTTCACCTGACGATCTAAAATGGACCTCAATCGCGGTTTGTGGCGGCGTCGACGTTTTGCCTTGACGGTTTACTACTAATAAAGACTGTGGCGGTTTGTAAATGTGGAATTACTTTAATTTCTTTACGAATCGATACAAGTAGATTGAAATAAAGACTGATTGAAACCTTTACAACTGCTTCTGCATTATTGACAAAATGAGGCTTTTAGAATGTTAGAATCGTCATCACTTGTTCGACGGAATAATGCCTCCAGAATCGACGTCAGAATGACTGGTTAATGGATGAAGTCTCTAGAATTGGTATTGCTGGTTTGAATGGATAGTGTAGAATCTATAGTGCTTGACTGTTTGACTGACTGAATGATCTTGAATCGATACAAGTGATTTTTACTATCTTAGATCTCTGGAATCGGCATTAACTGATTGTTGGAACGAATTATGGATCAGTCCACTGCCTGACTGAATGAATCCTCTGGAATCTATAGTGTTGATTTTTTTTTAGTGACTGAAGTCTTAAGGGTCGGATAGCAGAGATATTGATTTAAGCCATGAGAGTCGATAATAACAAATATTATTGTTTGAACTGTTCTCTTTAGTGGTTATATTTCTAAGAAAATTAGTAGTATTCGGTGTATGACTGTAATTTTACTTAGAGCATTGATTTATTTCAGTGATATAGGGAAAATTACAAGCACTTAGTCTACCTATTTTCCTCAGATTTTCTTGCTACAGAAAGAGGAAGCTCGAACTCGAGGGTCAACCACTTTGCCCATTGCCCTATTACCTCATTCACTATTCGATTTCTGACTTTCTCTGGCTTACTTATATCTCCCTAATCTCTTAACATGCAGTTATTCTTGAAATGGACGGCCTAGACCCACCCAACAGCCCCACCCTTTTTTTTACAACAAAATTTCATAAGAGGATGGCAAATAGATATTTAATGCAGGTGACTTTTATTGATCACAAATTCTATTTTCCTTTCCCATTATACCTGCTTATTTCTGATTAAAGAAGCATAATCATATATCAATGTTTACAAACGTACGTTGTTCCCTGTAGTTCAGATCTCTGAGACTGCATGTTAATTTTGATTAGTTATTATATAATAGTAACAATAAGCTGATAACCAATACTATCAGTATGAATTGAAGGGTTCACTAGATGTGACGTCAACTTGGACCATGCATGCGGTGTTATATACCAGCACAAGTCTCAGTCTTGGTCGCCCTTTCCTCTGCACCGCATCAACAACATTCTCCCAGGACGAAGCTTAATCCTGCGAAGACGAGTCCAGGACGAGCAGCAGGAGAGGCCCTTGCATGTGGACGACTGTCAGGGGCATGATCTCACTGTCAGGATGAGGGGGTGGCTCTGGTACGACCCCGTCTTCTATCTGCTGCCTCTGAGTTCTCTCTTCTTCTTGCTGCTTTCCTTTCCTGGCGAGCTTCGTTCACCAGGTCTCTGCTCCATTTCTCGTAGAGGCCACCCTGTAATAGGGATAAACTTTCGATTTACAAAAAGAAATTAGTCGAAGATAAAGAGTAAATGAATGTTAGTTATAAATTGTGGAAGTAACTTGATTTCACGCGTCTACTTTGAAATGTTTGTAGAGATCTTCATGAAAAAAAAAAAAAAAAAAAACAAAAAAAAAAAAAAAAAAAAAAAAAAAAATGCAAAGAAAAACAAGAAAATTCCAAAAAAAGCAACTTTAATGCCGAAGTCAATTATTTCCATAATCTGCTTTGCGATGGTTAAATATGTATCAGCAACGTCAGATTTGATAAAATGCAAGGGGGAAAAAAAAATCTGGAATAAACAAAATAACCTAAACCTACAAAGATTTATGGATTTATTTGTTCGTTGTTGTTTTCTGCAACTGATTATCTTGTACAGGTTCATAACTTTTTTTCAGGCTCTTTTGTTAATGACGATGTCGGTGAACTTATATCAGGCCTGTACCGAGGAAGGGGTCGAACGACGGCCCCCTCAAAAAAAAAAAAAAAAAAAAAAAAATCTGGAGGTCCATATTTTCTGTGACTATCCTTTTTAATTGAACTGTACTTACAAAGTGATAAATAATTATTGTTTTTTTGTGAAGTCAAAGTATATAACATAACAAATAAAGTAATATGCATGTTATTGTTAACATAATAATGAATCAATCAGTAAACAAGAAATATTCTTGAATTTCAGTGCAAACTTTCTACATTACAAGTAAAAATTCTGTTAACCAAAGTCAGTCCTTTGAATGACATCTAATCGGGTACAAAGGCATAGACCGCACACCCAATTTTTTTTTGTTTTTTTTTTCTTAATATAACTAAAATAACATTTTAAGTATTTATCTTGTATATACCTATACATGCAATGACATTTATAGAAGAAAAGGTCCAGTTTTGGGGAAAAAACCACCCGCCCCCATAAAAAAAAACTGGGTACGGGACTGTATATTGTAGTAATTATAAGTCTTATCTGAGTTAAATTGACTTAATGACCGAACCGATCCAGAATAGTGATGACGCACTATAGAAACCGAAACCGAAACAAAAAGGTGTTTCAAGCGTTTATAGTCATTATCAATTCTGTATTAGTTAGTTAATCTTCGATATATTCCAAGCAGCGATAAAGGAACGTATGCTATGGTCCAATACGTTTGATTATAACAAATAGTCCAGGTAGGAGGGTAGCGTGTGTTGTGTAGCGCACCTCATGCGGTGCACTGTAGGCATTACTTAAGCGGCTCTTCGCAGCAACTGCTATCGTTCCTTTTACTGCTACCTCCTTTCGTATTCAGTTTCTTCCATCTTACTTTCCACCCTCTCCTAACAATTGAGTCATTGTGCATCTGCGAGCCTTTTCCTCCAGTCACACCTTAAACTTTTACCGTCAATTTCCGTTTCTGCGCTGAATGACCTCATAGGTCCCAGTGTTTTGCTTTGGCTTAAATTCTATATTCAATCCCACAACAAACAAGCAAGGGACTTCACCCAGTTCTTCGTTAGAACGAGTGGTTTACGTGCCTCGCTACCCATTCGATAGTCCCAACAAGTTCGATTACCCGCTCTGCCAACAAGGAATCTGAGGAATTTGTTACTGGTGATTAGAAATTAATTCTTGATATAATGTGGTTCGGATCCCACAATAAGCTGTAGGTCTCGTTGCTAGGTAACCCACGTAAAAAAATCTAATCCTTCAGGCAAACCCTAGGAGAGCTGTTAATCAGCTCAGTGGTCTGGTTAAACTAAGATTATACTTATTTAACTTCACCACCTCTGTTCTTTCTAATAAATCAGAGGCATAACTGATTAATCACAGGTCGATGCAAAGGCTTCAACACCAACCTCTATGACAGCCATGATAGCCCTGTCCAGGTGTCTTTGTACGGAGCATCGTGAGGAATGGGCCAGGCTGACAGTCCGAGGGAAGACGCTCTCCCTCCCTATGTAGAGGCTGGTGGTGCCGTCCGCTTTGGTGAACTCCTCCGCTATGATCAGCGCCAGATACCTCCTGGCTTCCATGTGTGCTTGCCTGCGAATGAGTGAGAGAGAGGCGAGATTGCCTGTTATTTAAAGCGCTGAATGAGGGATGTGGTCGTATTAGGCAAGACTATAAGAATGAAGTTTTCTTTTTTTTATCACAATACACGCGCACAGACATCTCCATCAATGAAATCTGATCTTGTGAGGTTATATGAATAAGGATCTCATTACTTTTAAAAGTTCAAAGACTATCCAATACAATTTTCGACTGAAAATAATAATAATAATTGGCCCTGTCACTTGTATTAATATTGTAGGTCTTCAATTTGTTTCTGATTTATCGGTGTTCAGGCTGCTAATTTTTCTCTGAATAAAACAGGATGGATTGGTAAAGTTTCTGAAATTATTTTTTCTTCTTCATACTAGGTTATATAGGACTTGAATGTCCTATTTAAAAGAATTGCTCTTGTAACGAGGTGGTTTATTTCTTGCCTGTATTCATCAGCTGGACTGAATCAATGCGCTTGATCAGTGGACACCACTTTTATCTCGCTCCTCAAGCAGTTTCCTCTGTCACCAGAGGGCTGCTCTGTCGCTTTTTTCTGCCGCTACTATTTTAGTGATTGTTCTAGAGAGCTCAAAGGAAATTTCTATTCCTCTCACGCTGACCTATTAACACCTTCCAGGTCACCTCTTTTTACACTGACTCTGAGGAATTCATTATCATAATCCTCAGATTACACATTCTTTTCCTTCCATTATCAAGCTTTAGAATTCCCTCCCTACGTCTTTTCCGGTTTCTCACAAACTTTCTTCAAAATGCAAATCTGTTGCTTTAGTTATGATTAAGACCCGTCCTCTGCATTTTTTTCATGGTGTTCTTAGAAGCTTACTGGTCCACCTGCGTGTTTGACCTTTTACAATTGAAAGACAGTAAATGTTACGGAAGTGCTTCAGTATACATATTTCCGTCATTCACAACAACGTCACATTTAATGACAAGAGAGAAACTGACTTACATTTTCATCGTGGCTTGCAAGATACCATCGAACGCCGAAGGGGCGATATCAACCCTCTCCCCTAAGGTTTTGAAGTCGAGCGAATCCGATTCTTTGAAGAACTCCCGGAAAATTGCCCCGTAGGGGGGCATGGTCACTCTTTGTTTGCAAAACATGGAAAGACGTCAATATAATAATAATTACTGATCCCTATGTAAATCTCCAAAGCTTTCTTGGGCAATTAATACTGAGTCAGTCTAACATTTCAAATGTCTCAAACGTTTTAACATAATTCTTTGAGTATATCATAAGTAAATGAACAGACTTCAGTTTATTTACGAATATTTAATCTTAATAGTAGGGGAGCAAGGTCACGTATCTTGCAAAAAACAGAAAATGGGTGATGTGACCATGATGGCCTAATATAATTGGTTCACGGGTATGTGCATAGAAATATGTGCATGTGGGTTTAAACTTATTCAGTTGGTTTGTTAATAAGACACTTGAAATGTATTGCATTTATATATATATATATATATATATATATATATATATATATATATATATATATATATATATATATATATATATATATAAAGTAAACCAAATATAAAAATGTTCCAAAAGTATTGTAATTTCCTGCTTCGCTGATATTGATTTTTAAGCCACTGAAAGTTTTGAAGAAAAAAAAAATTATTTTACATGAGAATTTTTATGTTGAAGTGATGAAATTCCATTATTGTTGAGATATTATTCTAATTGTATAGAATACATCTTCAATGAGCCCAATAAAATAGCAGACGGGTTCCCCCTACTATAAGATAGATGGTCAATTAAATTCATAAACCCCGACAGGAGCGTCTCTGTTTTAGAAACATCTTAAGCAGACTGTCTGACGACCACTGACCTAGCACCTGCAGCCACGAGTTGTTGCAGTGTTTCGACCCTTGGAGGATATTCGGAGCTGTCAGAAAGCCGTGAGGTTCCCGCCGGTATGCCGTGTCGATGATTGAAGACGAACACCAGCCAAGAAGTGAGCAAAAGTCGAGTGGAAAAAAAAAACTCCTCGAAAGTCTGTCTGACGTTCCTTGCCCCAAAAGGGTTCCGATGATGTCTTGCAGGAGAGATCCTACGTGGATGCGGTCCTTCTCCCCCTCTACAACACTTCCTTCTCTGCTGATCTCGAGATGGAATAAGATGATGGAATTGGATAGCCTGTGACATTTTTATTTGCAATGGGCCACCCGTATTCGCGGATCATGCATTCGCTGATTTCTCTCTGGAACATATCCCCAAATTATTCAAAGGAAATTCGCCTTTTTGTGACAAAACTATTAAAAAAACAGGTATAAACTTTTTTAGTTGCTTTTTTTGAGTTTTAACTAACGAAGTAGGCCGTTTTAAGCATATTTGAGAGGGGTTCCAACTATCTGTGGGTTCTAGCTATTCCCGGGGGTGGGGGTCTGGTACGCATCCCCCGCGAATACGGGGCGTGGGGGGGACCACTGTATCTATTATTTCAGTAGATGAAATATATTCACATAAAACGAGCACACAGGGTCCATTGACTTGAAATTCAAGCTTCCAGTGAATGTCGGGTTCAACCTCCAATCGCAGAACTCACACTGCAGCAAGAACTGATCGTGATACAGAGCCAGTGATTGTTCATTGTCCTGGGGGGAGACGCGAACCGTGACATCTGAGTGGCATGCCATGACATTTATATATATATATATATATATATATATATATATATATATATATATATATATCTATATATATATAGCAAATAAATAAATATACATATGTATGGTAAATAATTTATATATATATATATATATATATATATATATATATATATATATATATATATATAATCTGAAATGAGCAGAGTGATGTAGCTACTGAAAGAAATTCAGACCGTTTACCAGATGCTTAAATCTTTGTTATTCATCGCTGAAAATTATGAGTCGTATCTCTAAAATCTTACATTTCTAAGTCATTAAGTCAGAAAAATGAGAAGCCTTACCAGTAAGAATGGTACGGGCATAATGAGAACCACTACTAAAAAAACAAAACAACAAAGCCGTCTGTAGTAGGGGTAGTAGGGAGAATGTGGCCACTGAGGCTTAAGTCCAGGCTGGCCATTGTGAATGCATGGAAGGCGTATTCGAACATGTAGGAGTAAGTCGTAGTGTTCCAGGGCGTTTTGGGAAGAAGGACTGAGTAGATGATCGTGGGCTATGAAGGATTTCCTTTCCTCAACTCTCAGCGTTACCTGGAAGCGGGAAAACTGGAATTCACTGGAGGTTCATGTCTGGAACTGGATTGGGCGTGTGGCTAGGTGGAAGTTCGTTTAATACCCGTTGTGAAATCTGCATTGTGGGCAATAGTATCAAATGACATTCTCCTGTTATTACAAAAGCGATCAAATGATTCAAATAGCACAAGGAATAAAATTCTAACAGAGTGAATTTTGATTAAAAGACATAATCATCGAAGATTGGGAAATGATCGTGGAAAATAGTTTAAATCCTAAAACCAGCCTATTTCATTATTGTTCTTTCAGTAGTAATGGTTCAGAACCAGTGATGTTATTAGGGGAAGCAATTAGATGAGGGACAAATTAAATGTTTATGATTCTCCCAGAAGGGTTAGACAAAAATAATTAAGTATGAACAGCTATTTGCTCAAAAACTGTTACAAAAAGATACTTGTCATGGCCTTTTCTTATATATTTTGGATTGAGACATTAAACCGTAACTAGCAAAGTTTCAAATTATTGAATCTAACTGGGGAAAATAACTAATCAGAAAATAAAAAGATCTGCTTCATTTTTAAGGTAAGCCGGAGGGGCAAAAAAAAAAAAAAAAAAAAAATGCAAACTTCCCTAGGTTTGTGAAGTAAAGCAGAAACTTAACATTCTCCATGGCTCTGTAATATGATCAGAAACGTCCCCAGGTTTGGCAGGGTTGGGAATTAATATAAAACTTATAAAGAAAAATGGTATTGAAATTATCAACATAGAGCGTTATTTGCTTGAATTTAATGGACTGCTAATTGAGACATGAGTTACGAAAAATAAAGAACATGAGTAACATTACAGCAGAAAAAAGGAAACCCAGAGTAATTCTAGTATCTTCTCCACTGTATTCTACCAAAAGAATTCCATTAATTTGTATGATATCTTTTCAGCAGGCGCGTCGAATTTCTGTTGCAATACGCTAATCGAGGACTACCAACTTATTTATATTGTACACAGTTTGATAATAACTCTCTCTCTCTCCTCTCTCTCTCTCTCTCTCTCTCTCTCTCTCAAAACTACAATGACATCAGAAATATTTTGCTGTCATTCATTGGTCAAATGAACATTGACCTTTCTGTAACTAAGATATTGTACTCACAGACACAACCTGTGGAACACTTTACAATTTTCCCCATGATCTTAAATATGTCCTTGATATAACGGTAAAGTTATCGAATTTATGACATGACTCTCTTTCATTTTTATTACCAGCAAATTATAAACTAAAACTTTTTTATGGTTACGCACTTGAGGAGATTTCATGTCATGGGCAGTATTTTATCAAAGTTTTTACAGAGAACAAGTGAGAGAGAGAGACGAGGAGAGAGAGAGAGAGAGAGACGCATAGTTTCTTACCTCATCCCAATTAGCCGTTGGCAACACATAAAGGGTGAAATTGAGAGCTGTGGCTATAGACTCGATCATCAAGTAGTCGGTTCCAGTGTACCTTGTGTGGGTAGTCCCTGTCTGATCTTTTTCTTCTATGGCATTCCAGTAAGGAGGAAATGGGAGAGCCGTCACATTCACTTGTGATCTGTAGAAACTGAAGAAATTTATTGGTTTGCATGAGGAAGTCAGGACCGACAAGGCGGTGATGAGAAAAGAATTCGATAGGGAGCTGTATAAGTTACAGTTCAAAGTTTTGATGGAATGCCTCAAACATAAGAAAACCTCTTGAGGCATTTAAGTGGAGATACCTTTTCGCCGGGATGCCCTGACTTCTTTCATACGATGTTTATGGCAGTTCTGTAATACTCGTTGTGACTTGAGTTGAATATAAAATTTAGGCCAAAGGCCATTTAGCTCTGAAACGGAAATTGACAGTAAAAGGTTTGAAAGGTGTAACAGGAGGAAAACCTCAAAGCAGTTGCGCTATGAATCAATTTTTAAAAGGTGGAAAGTAAGATGAGAAAGAGTATATGAAAGGAGGTACAGTAAAAGGAACGAAAGTGGTTGCAGCTAGGGGCCGAAGACACGCTGCAAGGAAACCTTAAGTAATCCCTACGGTGCAACCGCATGAGGTCCACTGACGGGACTACCCCCCTACGGATGTAATACCCATTGTAAAATCTGTAATGCAGCTATTGGCCATTGTCAAATCTACACTATAGCCCTAGTGCCAAATGCATTCCAATATTTATAATGATTACGATCAGACTATTCAAAATTACAAAAAGAGAAGAAGAAAGTGGACTCACTTTGTGAATTCGATGGAAGAGTCTCAGCTGGGTCAAGAATCTTAAACCAGCCTTTTGGTGACCAAGAGGCCAAAAGTACAACTTAGCTCCTGAGGTTGTATATGGAAGGTGACAGTATTATCCCGTACCTGAATGAAGAAAAAAATGATAAGCTCTTAGTTTCATTGGTACTGTATAAATTTATGAGAAGATTGTTTGATATATATATATATATATATATATTAATATATATATAATATATATATATATATATATATAATAGGTATATATGTGTGTGTGTGTGTGTGTGTGTGTGGTGTGTGTGTGGTGTGTGTGTGTGTGTGTGGACTGTAAAACAAAAATATAATCTGTTAAGACAGAATTCCCTCTAATAAAAGGAGGACCTTAAAAACGCCAAAATTTGTGAAAAGTAAATACTATATATAAACAGTCCAAACTGTCTTTCTCATTAAGTAGGGAATGAATGAGAAAAGTTTGTCTATATGTAATATATATAGATATATATATATATATATATATATATATATATATATATATATATATAATATCTTATATATACTATACACACACACACACACACACACACACACACACACACACACATATATATATATATATATATATATATATATATATATATATATAATATATAATAATAAGTTAGTTTAGAATGCAATTATAATTCTGGTAATATGATTAATTCACATCAGAAACTTGTGTATCATGGTGTGAAATGTTTGTTTCTGTGTTCAGATTTCCCAAATTTAAAGATAACATGCCTTAAGTGATCCATTTTTCATTTTGAATTACGTAAGACACAGAGGGAGTGAAAGCTCAGAAGCGCTTTTGAAGGGAGTCATATTTGCACTTTGAGAAAGGTCTTAGCTAGGTGATTCTTTATCGGCGCAAAACAAGTGTAAGGACCCCCCAAGCCGCAATGTTATCCGGCCCCTTAAAAAAATAGATGAGCTAAGCTAGTTTTTATCATTGCAGTCGAGCCTAAGTGAATGGAACAAGGAAAGCCATTTTCATAGCTATTCCTATAGAGATGACGTAATATGTTTTCGCCTTCGACTATTAGACTAATAGCGATACACTTTATGGGTGAGAGGAACATTCTTTCATTCGCTTTGAGGCATAGGCGGCAGTGCGTTATACTCTCTCTCTCTCTCTAAGAATCTCTCTCTCGCTCCGCTCGCTCGCGAGGCTGTCTCAGTAACTGAACGTAACGAGCTGGTCACTCATTTTTATATTAATTCTAGTAATATATGTGTTGTTTGATGGGATCTGAACATAGTATTGCATTTATGGTTTTTGTGAAGGCGCCAAGAAAATAGTGAAGAAGTGTGAAATTGTAACAATATATATATATATATATATATATACTATATATATATAATATATATATAGATATATATATTATATATATATATATACTTTCTATTGGTCATATCTTACCTAATTTCACCACGATATTCTCACGTTCACCGCCATGGCGGTCATCATGGAGTAGGTCCACTGTTGTTGCATGAGAACCTTCAGGCGCGGGAGAGATACTCGAGTGAGAACGAGCAGCCTGGTAGACCCAGCGAGGAGTCTGGAACTTGACGCAGCTTCTCCGAAAGCGGACAGGAACGACGGATCTTCGCTCATCACGAGGAGAGTGACGCACCAGGAGAGTTTTCGTAGCTGGGAATAAATAGGAATTTGTTACGACATATATATTACGGGCGGTCACGTGATACAGTCCAGTTTGATTTCGTTTGTACCTCATCTCGACCGACATATACGTAGTAGTATAGGTTCGCTTTGATTGAAAGAAATTCTTGTCTCTTTTTGTAATGCAGTGGATATTGTTGGAAGCAAGGTCTAGAGAGTAGCAGCAAACCGTGTTTAATCCTCTGCCCGTGTTTAAGCTTCGCGTGAGAAGACCTTACATTCTCAGACCTTGGTTGAAAGTTTCCTTTTCTTGGTTACTAAAGCTGGTCCGCTGCTATGGTAGGTAGCGTCGTGATATGCCGCTCAGATGTCTCGAGTTCGCGCCTACCCCAACGGCGACGAGAAGAAAGTCTCTGTACCACGATCAGTTACCGCTGCAGTAAAGGGTCTGCAGTGGGAGGCTGAAACCAACATTCTTTGGAAGCTTGAATTTCAACTCAATGTCCCTGTACATGGACTTGTTCCATGCGGATAGGTGTCATATACTGAAATATATTCTTGTACAAGGAGGGTTGAAAGAGAATGAACGCAAGAGTAAGCCTATGAAAGTTATTGAAAAACAGAAGAGATCAAGAAGTGTATGGAACTGTGAACAATGTAAGTAATGATTATCAGTGGGTATTTGGGAATAAATAATGTTTTGCTGGTACATCACATGTAGCTAGCTTAAGCAAAGAAAGACTTCTGTGGCTTTAGCTACATGTTTCGAAAGAGTAGAGCCTATGGTAGCCATTCTTGGATATATGAAGCAACTGGCGAAATGCGATTTATATGAATATGCGGATGTGAAAATGATGAAAACTGCTGAAATGAACTTTGTGGATTCTAAATGGGCAATAAGGTGGGTTGAAAAGGCGAGGAAACAAGAGATAAAACTTCAACATATGGAGAAAGAGGAATCGGAGAGTTTTGAACTGATTTAGACACTTGGAGAGAAGATGAGAAGAACTGATAAAGTTCTGTCTATCGATCTATCTATCAAGGCCTCTAAGTCCTCCTTCGTTTCACTTTCCCTCGTGGATTTGGCTTTTATTTATATAATCATCACGTTCCAAATTTTCGTGATTCAGTTCTACACACACACACACACACACACACACACACACACACATATATATATATATATATATATATATATATATATATATATATATATATATATATATATATATACACCACATATATAAATAACCCCACACACACACACACACATATATATATTACCTCTCTAGCTACGGTCAACGCATTAGCCATTGCGACCCTGGTAGCATTTTCGTCAGGGCGGTCAGCGTTTATTCCGAAAACTCCGGCGCCCCAGTCAGCCGCTTCGGTATTGAAGAACTGTAAAATAAAGATGAAAAGTATTACAAAGACACGTTCATTCACCCGTTCATCCATCGAAAAAGCGACTGTCTTACATTCTGTTGCATTATGTTTGTGGTTCCGATTCATCCGGTTACTCGCTACCCAACTATACGTAATAATGCTTATGATGAATGAAAGTATGTTTATTATTTTTTTGTATTCTGCTGATAGTTGTTAGGGTATGTAATGGTCCTGTGGTTACTTATTCCATGTAACTGTGTGCGTAATAATGATAATAATAATAATAATCTGAAGGCAGATATAAACCTTCACTACACCCAGAGTTTCTAAATAAAGGAAAAATGCAGCTGTAGAGGAATTTTAGATGACATCTTTATATATACATACACACACAGTCATATTATATGTGTGTTTGTATATATATATATATAATTCCAGAGCTGCTACTTCCTTTTGAGATACCAGTAGCAAAGCATCCAGCAGAAAAATGGAGGTTCATTTTGGTGTTTTGGTTGTGAAAACAGGCCATCTGAGTTTGGAAACTAGGTCTAGGATATGGACACTGGGGCCAAATTGATTTGCTTGACTTGTGGAATAATCCAGGTCAGATTCGTGAAAATTGGATTAATTACAGTAACAGAGAATGCACTTCGATGTGTGAATTTTTATAGTACTGTAATAACGAGACAGCGAGTTCCATGTTTCCTGGTCACTTCGTCTTCTTTTCAGACGTACGAAATGTCTTGACTGTAAAAATATACTTAGATTTTCACATTTCTGTTAAATTTAATCCATTTCGCAATTAATTTTCCAAAAATATTCTTATATACACATATAAAGATATAAAGTCTAAATGAGTTCCGAATTTTGATTTTTCGTTTGCATTGACAAAAAGCAGTGTAGTAATGAAATCATTTTTCATAAGATGATTCCGTTTTCACTTAAACTTTCAAAAGGAACTTCCAATGTTACGTAGAATGATGGTTATTAGAAGCAGTTCTTTACGCATGTTCAAAAAAGATCAAAAAAATTCCAGAGGTTAAATACGAAAGCAGACTTGCACATAGGGATATACGAAAAGAGGCTTAAGAAGTTCCATGCTTAAGCCACAATTTTGGAGAATTACCAAACTCCATAACGACATTAAGGAAAATAAATCTTAGTTTAATATTTAAGTCGTCTTATCCTTGAACGCAATATCTTATTCTTCAGGCTAAATAAAGTAAATAAGCAAATGAAATGAATAAACAATAAGCAGAGAAATAAAATTCTATCCCCACCCCCGAAATACGAATTGGCAGCTCACCTTGAACATCGAAGCAGAAGGCGATATGACGCAGCCGTGATGCAAATCACGGAGCAATGTTGCTGAGTGGGGAAGCTGACAGTACGGCCTTGATGACGTCGATGGCATGAGGGAAAGTGTTGTATCGGCTGGCATCTTCAATGGCTATTGTTGAGGGGCATTTACAAATATTAGTGCTTTCGATTTCTTATTTTAAAGGCCACCTTAACCAGATGATGTTACAGTTATGAAAAGTCCCAGAAGACTGAGCTACGATGATAATCGGTATATTAGAAAAACGCATTGTTTATCTTGTAAGAACGATAGTTTTCAGTAATGAACCATAACGTCCCTACTTATGAGACTTACCCGCCTTCATGCTTTTATTAGCGTAAGTTTCAGTTCTTAAATCAAGATGTTTGGGAAAGGTATTGCTCAGATTTACAAAAGTTGGCAAGTAATAGCGGAAGAGGTGGAGTATAGGGAAAGTATGTACCAACGAAATTAAACACGAAATTAAACGTACTGAATTTTTAGAAAAAAAAAAACAAAAAAAAAACAAAAAACAAACATATATTTCTATTGTACGTCAGCTGCGAATTTTTTTCATACCAAATGTTTGTTTAAAAGAAAATAGGGGCACGTTCACAAATAAGTATAGTACGTACTTGAATCTTTCCTTATATTGTACTAGTACTTTCATTGTTCTACTTCCTTCCTACTTTATACTGCTGTACTTACATTCAACCAGGCAACTAGCTTTGTTCTATCCCATTTATAAAAAAACAAAATAAAAGAAGAAATAAATTGTGAAATATTGAATTTCATCATTCGATTTAAATGATAAAATATGAATACCAAAACACAAAGAATTTATAAATTATGAAATGAAAAACGTGAAAATGAATGATTAAGGACACAATTCCTTGAACAATTTGTAAAATATGGAACAGTGGAAAGTAGCGATAACGCATGAAGAAGAAACTTGAAGAGAAATTAAAATATAGGATGTAGACCGAATAATAATTGAAAGGAAATAATAAAACGTGATAATAATGATTGCAATTATTTTTTATACATACTGAAATAATGAGTAGATAGAAACACTATATATATATATATATATATATATATATATATATATATATATATATATAGATATATATATATATTGATCTGGCTTTCTATAAAAATTTAATTCCTTGGTCCCGAGCATAAAATACATTAGAATGGGAAAAACTAACCCAAATCCCCTTTTTAAATGCCATAAATAATCAGAACTAATAACAACTATAAATTCGCAGTCTACAGGAAAGCAACATTCTCACTTTCATACGTACATTTTTACAGCCATCATGATATTCCAGTCAAACTCGGCATAACAAGTAACTTCTTTCTGAGAGCCCTGAGAATTTGCTCCCCAGATTTTCTTAACAAAGAATTTGAAACAATCAGAAATCAACCTATCTTGTTAAATTACCCCAAGCACACAATAGAAAAAGCCATACGTAAATCAAAGAGCATTTTTTACAAACTCACAGAAAACAAAGAAAAGGAAAAATACACAAATAAAATCATAATCCCTCGCGTGGATAATTTACGAGAAGAGCGCACAAACCATAGGCCCCTCGAACCCTTTTATTTTCACTTATCCGAATACACTACGGAAATCATTAATCAACGTTCAGCAGAAACCAGTTTCCAAAAATATTGGAGTTTACGAAATCCCTTGTAAGGACTGTGATAAATCATATGTCGGTTTTACTGGTAAATCTCCCTAGGAAAGACTAATGCAAATAAACGATCAGTTAGATAGCTCCGAAACTTTCCATCATATAAATAACACGAATCATACCATGGATTGGAACTCATCCCGAATTTTATAGAAAAGCAGCTGTCGATACAAATGTCAAATGGTGGAATCTTCACTAATAAGACAACAAGATAATAGAATGAATCTTTTCAACGGATCTTGGGACTCAAACCATATAGATAACATCTTAAGGCAACGATGAAGCGGATTAAGACAATCAACAGAAACCTCGATGGATCGGCGACATCCCCAGGCATCACCTAAGGGCGTATCTCCTACTATATATTTTCTCTAATTAAACTCCTTTAGGTACTGCTTGATAAGGGAGGATGAAAGTCCACCGTTATATTGTCCTTAGATTTAAAACATATTTTAATGGGCCTTTTATACTTGATACGTATCCTGTTTTAACATAAGAATTTATTTACATATATATATATATATATATATATATATATATATATATATATATATATATATATACATGGAAAACCATAACTGTAAGTGAGAAACATATTAAGTACTAATAAAGAAAAGTTTTCGATGTAGTAATAAATTTTGAACCTAATAACAAACATACTATATATTATGTAAAATATCTTTTTTGATTTTAAATGCTTCGTAATATTTGCTATTCATTGGGATATTTAACAAAACAAAAATTGCGCCGAAGTTTCTGTCCTCTGTAGAGCCTATAATGCTGTATGAAGCTTTCAGACACACTGGGCAACGCATGGCTAACCTTTTCCTTAAATAAATAAATAAATAAAAATAGAATAAAATAAAATAAAAACTACTGAGGCTAGAGGGCTGCAATTTGGTGTGTTTGATGATTGGAGGGTGGATGAGCAACATACCAAATTGCAGCCATAGCTATAATCTCAGTAGTTTTTAAGATCTGAAGGCGACGGACAGAGCCATCTTAATAGTTTATCGAAGCTTAGATGTTCAATTGAAAATTCAGACATTCAAACATGGTTTGCCGGTTTTTATCTTATTTGTTTCCTTTGTTCTTTATCTTATTGTTAATTTCTATTTGTCTTTCTTTAGTTTTTACTGTTATTTTAACCTTAATATTACTCTCTTAGATCTTTCTCTCTATTTGGGCTCCTGTTTCGTAGCAGTCTACTTTGCTAACTAGATTTGTAATGTGGAAAATAATAATAATAATAATAATAATAATAATAATCAAAAAATTCTTATAGTAGTACGAGTCTTCAAATGGAGAAACAAATCCACAGTTATGTAAATATACATATATTTAAATTTAAAAACTTAAAGATAGCTTTCGGGAATCTGTTCGGTTCCCCTTATCAATCTGATAAGAGGAACCGAACAGATTCCTGAAAGCTATCTTTAAAGTTTTAGATTTAAATATATGTACATTTACATAACTGTGGATTTGTTTTTCCAGTAATAATAATAATAATAATAATAATAATAATAATATAATAATAATAATAATAATAATAATAATAATAATAATAATAATAATAATAATAATAATGGACACAGAATGGAGTTTTGGAATAGAAAAAATGCGCCTTAGTCAACATACAAAAAGGCAAAGTAACGAGAACTGAAGGGATAAAGCTACAGATGGGAGCAACATCAAACACATAGATGATACAGGATACAAATACCTGGGAATAATGGAAGGAGGAGATATAAAACACCAAGAGATGAAGGACACGATCAGAAAGAATATATGCAGAGACTCAAGGCGATACTCAAGTCAAAAACTCAACGCCGGAAATATGATAAAAGCCATAACACATGGGCAGTGCCAGTAATCGATACAGCGCAGGAATAGTGGAATGGACGAAGGCAGAACTCCGCAGCATAGATCAGAAAACCAGGAAACAAAAGACAATACACAAAGCACTACACCAAGAGCAAATACGGACAGACTATACATAACACGAAAGGAGGAGGAGAGGACTACTAAGTATAGAGGACTGCGTCAAACATCGAAAACAGAGCACTGGGGCAATATCTGAAAAACCAGTGAAGACGATGGCTCTAAAGTGCATGGGAAGAAGGACTAATAAAAGTAGACGAAGACCGAAAATATACAGAGACAGGAGAAAGACAGAAAGAACAGAGGACTGGCACAACAAACCAATGCACAGTCAATACATGAGACAGACTAAAGAACTAGCCAGCGATGACAATTGGCAATGGCTACAGAGGGAGAGCTAAAGAAGAAACTGAAGAATGATAACAGCGGCACAAGATCAGGCCCTAAGAACCAGATATGTTCAAAGTACGATAAGACGGAAATAAAAAAAACTCTCCCACCCATGTAGGAAGTGCAATACGAAAAATGAAACCATAAACCACATAGCAAGTGAATGCCCGTTCACTTGCACAGAACCAGTACAAAAAGAGGCATGATTCAGTGGCAAAAGCCCTCCACTGGAGCCTGTGCAAGAAACATCAGCTACCTTGCCAGTAATAAGTGGTACGAGCAACCAACCTGAAGGAGTGATAGAAAACGATCAGGCAAAGATCCTCTGGACTATGGTATCAGAACGGATAGGGTGATACGTGCAAACAGACCAGACGTGACGTTGATTGACAAGTCAAGAAGAAAGTATCACTCATTGATGTCGCAATACCATGGGACACCAGAGTTGAAGAGAAAGAGAGGGAAAAAATGGAAGTATCAAGATCTGAAAATAGAAATAAGAAGGATATGGATATGCCAGTGGAAATCGTACCCATAATCATAGGAGCACTAGGCACGATCCCAAGATCCTGAAAAGGAATCTAGAAAAACTAGAGGCTGAAGTAGCTCCAGGACTCATGCAGAAGAGTGTGATCCTAGAAACGGCACACATAGTAAGAAAAGTGATGGACTCCTAAGGAGGCAGGATGCAACCCGGAACCCCACACTATAAATACCACCCAGTCGAATTGGAGGACTGTGATAGAGCAAAAAAAAAAAAAATAAAATAAATAAAATAATAATAATAATAATAATATAGGGTGCTGCATCATTCGAGTTGTAATTTTATAATGCGTCCTCTCAAGTTTTCCTTTAATAATAATAATAATAATAATAATAATAATAATAATAATAATAATAATAATAATATAATAATAATAATAATAATAATAATAATGTTTTAAACACATCTTCGATTCGAACGCTTCAAACCTGGACCAATCATTCCTATTGTTTAGAGACTTCTTGCACAATGAATAAACTGAAAAATTCTTAACATAGTACTAACGTAAGACTAAAAGCAGCGGTGGCTAACACTGTCAGGTGTAATATCATCGTTATGGTCCTTTGGAAATCATCCATTTTCTCCTTTTGATCGAATGTAAAATGGAAGGACGTTTTAGTTGAGCCAAGTGGGTTACTTCATCGTAAGGACATTCCAATTACTCTCATACTGGGGATAACTTTGGATTATTTGTTGGTTGCAAGATTGTCTATTGAATAAACTAACATGCACACACGCTATGTATATCATAAACTACTTGAAAAGAGGACTGCCGACTTCCGATCTCGGTGCCTCAAAGCATGGACTCTGAAGGAAGGCCTGGCGGATCATCTGTGACGTCATCACTTGTAGTACCACCTGGGTCATTATACCAGTGATTGACTGTTATTACCTTCCCATCAGTTCTTACCAATATCTGTTATTTTCATATCACTTGTCTTACCTTATCAAGATCTCAACAATCCTGCTTTTATTTTTTTCATTTTAGGTACATGCCAATCAATAACAATAGGACCTCCTAGACTTCTTGATAAAAAAACCATTAAGAATCTATAGAAAATGACTGCAATTATTTTGAAGATAATCGATATGTAAGCATGATTTCTTTCTTTCTTCTCTCTCACTCATCCTTCAACCTGGCAATGCCAGGTTTAAATAGCATAAATTTGTTTATGATGGGAGGTGTTAGTAGAACATGACAAACCATATTATGCCTCTTTTCATAATATTGTTTTCCTCATCTCTCTGATAATGTTGCTGCAACCTGGTATTGGCTGCCCTCTCTTGAAGGATACACCGAATGGTATTTATTTATTATTTATTATTATCTACACTATCCACAAGGAACATGCTTGTAATATAGGAATTGATCCATGAATTTTGGATCTCTGACATTGACCATAATACTGTATATAATCCCAATGGGGATGTAAGCTAGATTTATGAAAGCATTACAGTGACATAAATTCTACAGTTATGTAATATGTATGAAATGCGCATATAGTAGTCTCTACTGACCGAATAGCAGAAAAAATTGATTTGGTCTATACGCATAATTAACATGAAGGAATTACTGGGGATTTCATAGAAGAAAACTGAATCAAAAAGAAAAGTTTACTATTCCATATTCACGACTGTATTTAGTTAAACATATATAATGTGTCAATGTGAACAGTTTACTTGTAATATGAAAATGCTAATAATAAAAAGGACAACAAAAACTTCTGTGAATGTACATTTCTAAGAATTTTAGAGAGAGGGAATGGGCTTAAAAAAGGGGGGATGGGGGGAAGGACAGTTTTACATATGCATAGACACTGAACATTTTATGTTAGAAAATAAAAAATTCACAGAAACATTAATTAATAGGCGTAACGTACACTCAGTTCATCAAAGTATAAAAAGCTTACCAACATTCTGAATTGAAAAAATATATAGGATATATATATATATATATATATATATATATATATATATATATATATATATATATATATATATATGGTGTGTGTGTGTGTGTGTGTGTAGTTTTGTAAAATATATATATATATATATATATATATATATATATATTATATATATAATAGGTGTGTGTGTGTGCGTAAGAGAGGATGGAGTGACAAAACGGTGTTTATCAGAATCAAGTTAGAAATATATTTTCAGGAATGCAAAACTGTAAAAAGGAAGCAGAAAAGTGATTGCTTTAATCGTGTTTTGACTTGAAGGAAAACTAGACATTTTTCAAGTAACGAAAAATAGCCAGAGAGAGAGAGAGAGAGAGAGAGAGAGAGAGAGAGAACTGTGAGATATTATCTCCAAGATCTACTCTGATTATCTCGATCACATACTGACATAAGCTTAACTTATCTCGAACATTCAGTTGATGATAGAGTAGTGGCTCAACTTTAATCAGATTAACTCAAGACTTGGCAAAATAGTAGACGCCTTGAAACAATACAGAATAATCACTTAAGTACAACGACCATACTTATCTGGATGCGATTCGTACGATGTTCAGAGACGAACTGGGAAAAAAATTAATTCCTCTCTTTAAGCTCTTAATTCGCTCGTTAGAAAATCATTCTCTTCGCAAATATATGATGCAAATCAATCAGTCAATCGCGAGGGCTCTGCTAATTCGTGTTAGGTCAAGTCACGGGGGCGGAGGCGGAGTTTCATTAAGGATCACGCATCAACGGTCTAGGCTAGACCGTGCACGCACCGAGCATCATCTTCATACCGATAATACGGTTTTCAAATATGACTGAACGCGTCTCCTTTCGTTTCTCGGTGGATTTCTTTCGAGAAAAGCAATACACACGCGATGTTAATTCTTCAAGACTCTGAAAGAAAGAGGGTAGACCCCCAAAGCTAGAAGGACGTCGTGTACCGTGCTAAAATTCCGATTAAGTTACTGCATCTCGTTCTTATTATGTAGGCCAATGGCGAGGAAGCTCACCTATAGGTGTGGACGGCGGTAGGCCTAAATGTAGAGTTTTATATATATATATATATAATATATATATATATATATATATATATATATATATATATATATATAGATTGTGTGTGTGTTCGTGTGTGTGTGTGTGTGTGTTAGATTACCTATTATGAAAAATTACAACCGTAAGTAGTTAATTTCGCAAATGCCTTACATTCTTATACATATAGTATATCATGTTGGTGCGCCTGATCTCAAACTTGGGATTAACATTCAAAGTAGAGTGAACGATAAGATCATGGGGAGAAAGCAAGGATTATGGGCCAGAAATCAAGATAGAAGAAGTACTGGTAGGAAAAGATCAGTGTGTTTTATAGTTGGTTAAGCACAATTCGAGTAAACATTTCAAATCAACAGGCAAAAACTGTATATGACATATATGGATCGAGAGAAAGCACATGGCAAAGATAATAGAATACCTGTAGTATTTTTTTAATCTGAGTGACAAAAAACTAGTAATGGACTTCAGGTGGGCAAATGTAACGCACTCCTGTCTCTCTGTGTTTTTACTTCAGGCGTTGGCCTGAATAAGCAATAATGCTTCACACACGAGTTACTGATATTATTTATCATTTCATCATTCCCGGTGATGTGGTTGCTTGACATGAGTTGGGAAATTGATTTATCTTTTGAATTCAAGGACAAAGTGAGGCTGTCACCACTAGCAGTTCCAGGGTGGGTAGGTACCTGGGCACGTGACCAATCTCCAACCCCCCCCCCACATGAAAAAAAATTACAAAATAAAAATATTGAAGAGTTAGATCATAAGAACGAAACAATAAATAGAAACATATAAAATTTGGGTCAATAAAAAAATCTATTATTATTATATACTAAATAAAATTTAGAGGGAATAATAATAATAATAATAATAATAATAATATAATAATAATAATAATAATAATAATAATAATCATAATAATAATAATAATAATAATAATAAAAAATAATGGATTCATTATTTCCTGATAGAACAGGTGATTATATATATATATATATATATATATATATATATATAGATATATATATGAAACTTTTTCTGGCTCCGCTAGTGGCTGCCACTGTATGATTTATCGCTTAAATGTTTGTACGCAGTTGATATGGTATTAGATAAGATTATTAGACCTTTGCCGTCACTTTTCATCCCTTACTTTCTGTTTACCCGTCAACTGTGATGCGTTTGAAAAGAAGGTGGATATAATTCACAGTACCTCAAAAGGGACTCAGTAAATTTCCCTAAATCTCGTTCAGAGCGGGACGGGCCTTACATACAGAGGGCATAAAGTTCTAAACTGACTTACTGTAGCGTTTGATGGATAATTCAAAGAGATTATGGAATCAGTTTCCTTTTTCTGCTCCCTTCAAATAAGTATTCGAAAAGAGCTAAATATAACTTGTTCAGGGTCTCAAAAATATGGCCATTTTAGTTTCATCCTGTGTGACAGTCATTTTGAAACAGACGTTTGTACTTTCCTCTCGAGGTTAAGCCAAAATAAATAAGTACATAAATAAATAAAAAAATGCAACGAATATTCGAGTTTTCTGTACAATGTATAATAGTGCATTCGTCATTTATGACCGGCAGCTCTCCAGTTGCTCACCAGATCGGTAGAGTGAGGGCGCGTCCAATGGCTCTGGAAAGCGCTGCCAGATTCACGATCCATTGCTAACTGAACCTTAAATAAGGATTTTTTTTAAAAAAAAATTACTGAGGCTAGATGGTTGCAATTTGGTGTGTTTGGTGATTGGAGAGTGGATGATCAAAATACCAATTTACAGCCCTCTAGCCTCAGTAGGTTTTATTTTTAAACCTGGAGGGTGGACAGACGGACAGACAAAACCGGCACAATAGTTTTTCCTTTCAAGAAAAAAAAGAAAAGCTAAAACTATGTACAACGAAAGCCACATTACTAAGAAATATTTATGTACAAAGGAAAATAAGAGAAGGCAACGAACGTATCTGAAAAGCATTATCAGAGGTTATTGTTAGCTTTGAAGTTAAGAATGAGTTAGGCCTATATCAGCACGAGCTCTTTTCTTCTCATACATGGGACCCGTCCCACTATTTCTAGTCCATAAGTTATGTGGTTAATCTCTCCGTCCTGAAAAAACGTATATATTAGATTAACCAGACCACTGGGCTGATTAACAGCTCTCCTAGGGCTGGCCCGAAGGATTAGGTTTTTTTAACATGGCTAGGAACCAATTGGTTACTTCGCAACGGGACGTACAACTTATTGTGGGATACGAACCACATTATATCGAGAAAGAATTTCTGATCACAGAAAATAAATTCTCTGGCTCCGCAATGGCAGCAGCGGGGAGCGAACTCGGGCTACCAGATTGATAGGCGGGTATGCAAACCACTTGTCCAATGAGGAACTATTCCGTTTCTATCGTTCCATTTTTTCCGTCTCCTTTGCTAACGTTTGTACTTTTCATCTTTCCCCGAAAAAAATAAAAAAAACATTTTAATATCTATCCTTTCACGTCTCGAAACTTTATAGAGATACATTTTTTTTCTCTCCTTCAAGATTGTATTCTTTAGTTTTGTATGAAGTTTGAATTTCAGTTTTTTTCCTCTTCTTTCTAAACTAATGGAAAGAAAGGTCACTTCCCTTACGTTTCTCTTGTTTTCACCGTTACACACTACCTGGGTTCGGTTTCCCCTGTGGAAGCTTTCCAAAAATCTTATAGAATCTTCTCATCACTCTCCTCGGTCAAAGTCCAAAGATGTCGTGATAAGACGATCATATCCTTATCCATTATCTTTCACATGATCCGAAAATACTGCTAGAACGAATAGCTGTGCCCCACCCGCACTCGCACACAAAGTATGGGCAAGATAAAATCATGGGCATAAGAGTTACGATTAAATGTTTCTTTTTTGATTGAGTTTTCCAAAGCAATTTCCTCGGCTAAGATATTCCAGCCTCCGAAAATAGGATGTATCACAGTTAGGCCGACTGTGGTTATGATAATTGTAAGGGAGCTTTTCTGAAATTATGAGTTTGTGGAAATGAATTTTATATATATATATATATATATATATATATATATATATATATATATATATATATATATATATATCTTATAACGATACCGAAGCATTAAATACAGTGAATACCACGTTCATCTTCTTATTCCAGAATAGAAGACGAATCTTATAAACAGAAAACTTTTTGCCGTATTCTTTAGCAGCACATCGAACTCACCCCCTCACACATTCCGTACTATGGATTAACCTCTTGTCGCACTCGCTCTTTCACGCCGAGGACATGTTCATCTCATTCTAATTCCTCCTTCACTCCAAATATCCAGCACTTACTAGGTCGACCTCTCTTTCCTCTCAGTGCTTTCGAATGGTGAGTTCTTTTCGTCAGACTATCGCCCTCCCATTCTCTCCACATGACCAAACAGTGTCAAAACATAATCACCTATTCTAAGCTTTTATCGTTACTGCATATTGTCCTCATTCCTCACTTTATTGGTCTCCATTACTTCTCAGATCTGTCATATACTATTGATGTCAACAGATTCAATCCTTTTTCCACACTAACAATTAATCCATACTTTACTCATCGTCTCTTTCAGAACTTTGCATTTGCCGGACTACTTTCTATGCTTCACTCACTTGGTGACCTAACCTCCTTTCTGTTACCCTGTAATTTATTAATATTCACTCCTAAGTATCTTCATGAATTAACAACTTCCATTCCTCTGTACATTTCCTGGGTTTCCATTACCGTCATGTTCTCACTAGCAATCACTTCGAATTTTTCCCTTGTACAAACACTTTCAAACTGTTTTATTGGTCGATTTTGCTGGTTGTCGATGCAGTTTATCTTCACTTTCACCGGTCAACGCTGCATCATCTACAGACATCAGATATTCCATGCTCCATTCCCTTCCCTTTTTCATATCCTACATTTTGCACCTACAATTGATGTTCTCTCCTTGGCCTATTGCATCACCTTATAAAGACATCAAATATCCATAAAAGTCTCTCATTTTAGTACCAACAGGCCAATCGATTTGTATACATATTGTAATGTATAGGTGAATTCTTCCATAAATAATTCTTAATTGCTCTTGGAAAATTACACTTATCACAACGATTCCTCAGTATCCTCCACCCACTATCCTAATCATTTCTATATCCATGTCCAGCACCATACGGCTTTCCCTTTCACTTCCAAACTTTTCACTTAGCTGTTTCATGACAAATACTTGATCCACTGACCCCTTCCATGTCTATAATCTCACAATTTATCTTAGTTTCGCAATCGAAATCCTGCCATGCGCCTTTCTTAGTATCTTAAGTAATGCTATGCGTTGGCATTCTTAAATTCACCGCTTGCGTCTTTACCTTTATTGCAGAAGAGCAATTGCTCACCTCATCTCTTTCTCTGAAACCTTTCCCTTGTCCAGAAAACCTAAAAACCTCACTCAACAACCCCCATTCCTCAGACACGCTTTCATTACCATGTCGAAGTAACTCACGTTCAGTCCCATCAACTTCCGAGTCATTCTCTTCCTTAAACTTGTCAGTTGATCTCTAAATATCCTGTATAGGAGTTTTCAGTATTTACCTTAACTCCCACAACACTCAACTTTTTCATTCTACCTACCTAGCTCTTTTTTTTAACCATCCTTTTCAACATCTTCAAACTACTTTCTCCATCATGAAGGACTATAGTTTTCTTCACACACCATCTTTCCATTTCCATATTACACTCTATATCCCACGTGTCCATTAACCTTCCTCTTTATTAACACAGAATTTTAAGAATTTAAAAATTCATGAGTGAAAACTTTTCATCCGCATAAGAATTTACCGGTTTTTCTGGAGCACCCACCAGTGAAGTTGACTTTGTATTTTTCTTGCTCACCTAATAGGCTAAGTTTTTTCTTAAAGTGTGGCTATTTTCTGTTTTACTTTGTTATTTGTTTCTCGTATTTTGCAGTGTTATGTCTTGTATTTCCGTACAACTAAAATAACCTTATTTTTATCACAAATACTTTCAAGTACTTTCTCAGAGTCTATTGTATTTTCATTAGTTGCTCTTTCTTTAGTACCATATTATCCTCTTTTATACCTAAATATATCCTGATCTGTCATGCTGCTGCACCTCGAACAATATTTCAGTTTCCTTAGTCAAACATCTCAATTCCTAACGCGCCCCCCCCCCCCCCCCCCCCCCCTTGCTGCTTTAATTCCACCATTCGTACCTTTTTTTGTCCACAAAGCCATCCCTCTTAAATATATGACGCCCTTTCACTGCACGACTTCTAACCATGTTCATTTTTCAACCAGCTTATTTTTATCGGTATTATCCTATTGGGACACTGTGAATGAACAGTAAAACCTGCTCCTAGAGATAAGAGAGCACACGATGTCTCCTCGGATGGCCTAACAAGTCTTTGAGACATCCTAACAACCCTTGTAACGCCTTGTAGTTGTCACCTATATGATTTTCCCCCTTTGAGAGAGAGAGAGGGAGAGGAGAGGAGGAGGAAGGGTGGCTAGTGATTTCAAAAAATCAATGCACCCTTCCCATTTCCAGGACGCATTTGTTTGGGCATGAGGTTGCTTGTCATCATACCCTTTCCATCTTGACTGGCTCAACAAGAGCTAACTAACTACTAAGTATACCTAATTCACTAATCAGGTCAACAGGGTGAATGAGAATGACCAGAGTAGGCCTCATGCTCTCCTGAATGGAAATTAATCTCTGACCCTCACGTTTTCTTTTCAATAATAAGGCCTTATATTCGATAAGGGTGTCTCTATACAAAAGAAAAGACAATCGCTACTGTTCACATTGATCCTTCGGCAAACATGTTTCCCATTGATGACTTACTGTAGTGACGTCAGAGCGATATGAAATCAATCAAGATGAGTCAGTCAGTATCATGACATGCTTTCTACATGTAACGAAAAACCATGCAGCTACATATATGCATATATGCAAAAGATAAGAAGATAGTATCTGCGAACAATGCCACTGACTTCGATAGAAATTGCATAAGAAAGAAAATATGTCCAAATAGCATACCATACATACAGACATACACACACACACAAATATATATACATATATATATATATATATATATATATATATATATATATATATATATATATATATGTATGTATATATATTGTTCTGAACTGCTAGTTCACTCCTGAAAAATTTAGTTTAACACTGGAAAAATTGGCCTTGAATGGAGGAATGAGAGAGCACGAACAAAGAAAAGAGAAAAACTATGGCAGAAGACCGATATTACTAAGGAAGGAGGAATTTACATAAAAGCTGGACTTTAGTTTCAATGAACTATATTCACATTAATTTGCATAGGTCCAGGAACTAATAGGGTGGTTGATTGTCGATCCACTGGAAACGCGTGGCTGGGGGCAACTAGACACGGCAGTTCAGAATTATGAGCAAACGGGTTATTGAAAATGCAAGGCTTAATCCAAGGGTTCCCAAGTTCTACCACAATCAGGCACGGTGTTTGTCTGGAAATCCGGGCTTGGAAGTCTTCTTATCTGCTGATATCTCTGTGCACTGTGGACGTATAACAATACTTGGGGTTCCCCCAGAGGAGGCAAGTGGGAGCAGAAAGGGGCGAAGTATTGTCTGCAGGGCGAGATAGCAGGAGCTTCTGACCTCTCCTAGGTCTAAGGATCTTCTCAGGGCGAGCGCTGTTTCCTACTCCTTTTAAAATTTTCTCCTGGTAAGTTCTGCCCACACCCTGTGGGGGATAAATTCTGACAGCCAATGGGAGCAGAGATAGCTTTCTAGAGAATGGATGCTTTCAGTTCAAAGGGGCAGCTTACATATAGACAGGATGCATGAATCTTGTTATAAGGGATCTTACTTTCCTTGGTTCTGGCTTAAATCTGAACAATATATATATATAAATATCATATATATATATATATATATATATATATAGATATATATATATATATATATATATATATATATATATATATATATGTATATATATATATATAAATAAATGGTTTTGCCACGAAGGAAAAAATGAAAAGCGAGATAGCCAAGCACTTTCGTCTAGTACGACCCTTTACTGAGTAAATGGTTGTACTAGACCGAAGTGCTTGCTATCTCACTTTTCATTTTTTCCTTCGTGGCAAACCTTTATTTATACATAGCATCATGTTTTATATGCTTCGTGATCAAGTTATTCATATATATATATATCTTACCCGCCCCCTTTTTCATTAAACTACACAAATTAAGAAACCCTTACCTGTCGTCAATGGTGCCTCTGTCTGCAACCATGTCGTTAGGCTATTAAGATCTGTAAGTATAAGAATATACTATTTATTACCCAAAGCAGTTGAATATAAAATAGAACAAAATGATTAACAAGTCATAATGACAGAAAACCCAAATCTGCCCATAAAGAAACCAGTAGTTAACATTCTACCCTCCTGACTTAGAATTCACTCCCAGACCCAAAATGTCAATAAGTTCATTATATTAGTCAGGTTAGAGAATCCAGTCTCTAAATTAGCCATGGAATAGGACCCATCTAATAAAAGATATTAATGGATAAAAGATACACTTCACACATCACTCTTTTCAAAGTATCTAAGTAAAGAAAGATATTTCACAATTCTCTCTCTTTTCAAAGGTAACGGTTTTCTAAGTCTTACAAAATGTATCATACCTTTACAATGGGGCTTCTCTCCGACACTCGGCGTGCACCACCTGACCTCTTTGTGCTCACCGAAAAGAATGTGACTTTCGCAAGTGCCTTGTACTATTAGGCCTGTAACATCCGTACAAACGAATGCACATGCTTGATGACAGGGCGAGCAGTCTCTCGGTTAAACACTGCTTGCGTACTCAAATTCCTTCGCTCAAGTAAGCTGCCCTTACAGCTCAACTTGTCTCCAAGCAAGACATATGTGGTTCATTAACATTACACACTTGTAAGATGGCTCGGCCACCTATGTCTCTGTGCACTCCTGTCGCACACCACATCAGCAACTAATCACAATGTATCAATTTACCACATGACTTAGGGCCACCTGCATTGCAGGAGCCCTTGTGCTTCGTCGTATGCACAAAAGTTTAAGAACTCCTAGCGCATAAAATGGTGATCAGTATAGCACCTAACATGATCATTAATATTGGTATTGTATAACGCTCGTCGAAGAAGAATTTATCTTTGTCACTATCCTCCTGCGGCGGAACTGTAACAGTCTCCCACTGTAGGCGGAATTCGAACCGCCTCATGGTTTCCATGTAAGTGTTTATGAAACACTTTCGTGGACGAGTTGTAGACACAGGTCGAGTGCGTAAACCAACTCGAAACAACTCAGCACGCGCCATTATTCAGCGTCTGCGACCCTCATGAGTGTACCAACACCCTCTCGTCGCAAAACTGTAGATTCGATAGTTTTTCTACTGAAGGAAAACGTGTCGCCACCCGTTGCCAAGGAAATAATCCCAATGACTTCCATGCAAGTGCTACTCGCACCCCCAAGCCTCATCGAAGACTGTAGACTCCTGAGTTATCCCAGAACGTATCCTGAGACGGTATATCGAAGACATCTCATCCTTTGCAAAGGCAGTCCACCAAAAAGACCATTCGTGTGTAGACTCGACTCGACCTCTGGTACTGTAGAACAAAGTCGTTTCCATCGCCATGACCACGTAGAGTTGGGAATTCTCTAAAGTCATTGTGCGTCCGTATTTTAAAGGTCTACATGGTCATAAAATCACTAAAGTCTTGCTTTACCCCACAAATCCATCATTAATTAATATACTCAATCTACTATATTAAAAATTCCTCGCTATACCAAATATAATCTTTACCCACTGAATCCTCACAAATAATCCCATATCTGACAACACGCTATCAAAAGAGAACCCATAAAGTCTAACAACAAAAACACCTTTTATGGTTTATATAACTAACCTCCATAAAATATAATGCCGACACCCCTTCTATATAACTCACATACCGCGACAAATTATATGTCCTATCTAAAATAGAAATGCTATTTAGAGCTTAACCCCCATTACAACATCTCTCGTAAGAAAAGAAAAAAAAGAAAAAAGGAAAAAAATAGAAGATAATACAACAATAATAAGTGAGCTTTCCCCCCCCCATTACACAGCACACATAGAGAAAAAGAAACATATATAATTCAATATCTTTCCCAAAACGGAATGTGTACCGTTACGGAATTTGCAACCGCAGCAATCCCATCGACCAAAAACGACCGGAAAAGAATCCCCTTACATGACACATTCCCGTGGAATGCCATAATCAGCATCTACAAGAACAGTGCAAATCCCCGAGTAATTAATTCGCAAGGGAAAAATCCGCTACCGGATTCAGTAACAGCAACAACATTAGCAAAATCCACACTGTGAACACTTCAGGTGCTTCGAACTGCAGCATAGTCAGACTCGCAACGCCAGAAACTCATGATTCTCAAAAAATGTTCTATACTGAAACTACATCACCACATTCACAGAACTATATTTCAGGATATGACCAAGGTGCTCAAAGATTGTCTCAAAGACATGGCTTTCCCAAACGATACTGCCCAATTATATAAAAAAATTATCACCTATTTGAGACAAAAAACTACAATAAACTCACAATTCCATAATTTTATACCAACAAAAAAAAAAAAGGAAAGTCACCCCCAAGGATTCATGCCATCTCCTTATATATATATAAATCATCAACATCTTATAATAACACCACTCCAGTGATAAAGATATTTCCTCCATTTAATTAATAACCCCACACCAAAAAAATCTCCCCCTTCCAAAAAAAATTGTCATTAAATCTAAACTACCCACAACATTACCCGAATTATATAAAACCCCAATGTCATCTATTCGGCTCGTGAACCCCCAAAAAATTCAGTCCCAAATATCAATACACACAGAAATAATCACATATTTATCATCACGTTTCTCAGCTAAAACAAAAATTTGCCATATTTCAACCACTTCCCACGTAAAATATTATCCCGAAATCTTACGTCAAAATAAAAAACGCCGCAGATTCGCATAATAAGAAAAAAAGCAGTAGAAGGAAATAAAAGAGAGAAAAAAAACCGTGAAAGCATTCTGCCACCAAATTGCGAAAAACACACAGAACCACAAGAAAAAAAAAGGGGAAAAAATGCAACTGCGCGACAAGATATTAATCACCACAACCAATTCTTTTCAATTTCGAGATATGTGTTAACCTCGACTTACCTCCTTTTTTCTTAAGACTACCAAATCTGTTTCCCAATTTTTCTTTTCTTCAATGACTTTAAAAGGACTTCAAAACTTTGGGCCTAATTTGTAATTTAATTAATTTCTCATGTTAAGTTTTAAAAATCCACCTTGTCCCCGACATTGATCTTGGGATCAGATCTTTTACTATTACTCTTCTGTACCATATCTCTGGTTGTGGATTCGAGATTACGGCTGAGACAAGTGTGTCGTCTCTCTCTCGCTGTGGATACCAATGCTTCGATCGTATCCTCCCCATGATGAGGCATAGTTAGCAAATCAAATGTGCCTCGTGCTGGACAACCTATCAAAGCTTCAAATGGGGACATTTTAATTGAATCACTAACCATAGTGTTGATACTATGTCTAACAACATTAACATATCTGTCCCAATTCTTATCATTACCACCTACAGTTTTCCTGAGAGCCTCGAGCACTTTCTTTCCTGTTTGCTCGTTCGCAACAACCCATTAGCCTCGGGTCTGTATGGAATAATTGTTACTTTCTGTATCCCATGACTTCAGCTAAACATTCCAAGGTTTTGTTCACAAATTCCCTCCCATTGTCGGTTAATAGAACTTCATGTGAGCCTTATCTGCAAATGATACCATTGAAAAATGCTATGGCTACTTCTTCGACCATTTTATGCTTAAGTGGGAAAATTTCTACTATCCCTGTAAGTTCATCTATTATCACTAACAAGTACTTGTTCGCATATCTAGACTCACAAAAATTCCCCAAGATATCCATATGTATTCTCTGAAAAGGTCTACTCGGTATAGGATACGATCCTAATTTGCATGAAGTTGTCCTTGCAGGCTTACTTGCGGTTGCACACGTCCGTACAATTCCTTAATACGAAAATTTTCCACATTTTTCCCATGTTTTTCCAAGTGTATTTAGCCCGAACCTCATCATCGTTTTTTCTATTCCCAAGTGTGGACTACCGAACCTGCAATGAACTATATCCAAAACCACTGGAATTAGGACCTTCGGAATTACGATCTGTGTCGTATCTCCTTTACTTTCACTGGTTCTCAACTTACTATTTTTCCTAATTTTCTAAACAATAGACTACCTTCTAACTCCAAACCCGAAAAAGGCAGCTTATAACGTTTCCTGACTAATTCCCCTCTTAGAAACGCTTTGCATCTGCCAAAATCTTATCTTCATCTGCCTTTGCTCTATGAGAGGTATATCCCATTGTATGCCTCGCTAGTGACTTGCGCGACTTGGAAACCTTCTGTGTCGTGAAAACTCCTGCTCAGAGCATCAGCAACCACGTTAAATTTGCCCTCTATATATTTGAGCTTTGCATCAAAATCTCTGATAGTTAAAACCATCGAGCTCTTTTTGGCAACAAATCGGGTTTATTAAAAAGATCTAGTAATGGTTTGTGGTCTGTAAGAACTTCTACTTTATTCCCCATCAGTAACATTTTAAAATGAACTAAGCTCGACACTATTGCAAAGGCTTCTTTATCTATGGTGGCCATGGACTTCTCGTTGCTGCCCTTTGTCATGACAACTTCCTGCTATAAAGAGCTATAGGATGAAATTTCCCATCAAACTTTTGCATAAGGCAAGCTCCTATACCTTCCTGGCTTGCATCGGTCACTAATGTAAAAGGTTCGCTAAAATCTGGAAACTTCAAAACAGGGGGATTCATTAGCGCGTCCTTGAGCTTTTGAAAACTCTCCGCCTGGGGTTCCTTCCATTGAAACTGAACATCTTCCTGCAACACATCAGTTAGGGTAGCTGCTATATTAGAGAACCCTTTCACAAACCTCCTTCTTTGATCTGGGGGTGCGAAAATTCGCTATTTCTTCGACTTTATCATCATTTACTCTAACCCCTTCCTTAGATATGACGTGGCCTAGATATGTGATCTGCTTTTTCAAGAACGAGCCCAATAACCCGTGCAAAACTGTGTTCACCAACCTGGTAAAGGTCATTGGACTGCCCGACAAACCGAAAGGCATTCGCGTAAATTCATAGTGTCCCTTGGGCACTGAAAAAGCGGTATATTCCTTGCTACTCTCACTAAGAGGGACCTGTAAGAAACCCTGCGCCAAATCAATTGAGCTATAAATATTATGTCCCCCAATTTCGACAAAAAGATCTGGTATGCACGCGAACTGGGCAGCGGTCAGGGATCGTCTTCTCATTTAAACATCTAAAAATCGACGCATACACGACAGAACCGTCTTTCTTAGGCACCGCTAACAAGGGAAAGTTGTAAGGAGACACGCTGGGTCTAATGATTCCTTCTTCTTCCCATCTATTAACCTCTTCCTCTACTGTTCTCTGATTTTGAAAGGTATGCGATATGCAGGAATATAAATAGGTTTGTGCCACTCTCCAAATTTACCTTATGATCTAACATAATTAGTAAACCCCAATTTATCAACTTGTAAGGCTACTGTATCCCAAATTCTGCCAAGAGCCCGCTTATCGCTTCAACGTGTTCGCTATATCTGCATTAGCTAAATGTTCTCTAAAATATTCGTTTCCTTGATTGCGTTTCTGCCTCCGAAAACTCAGGTTTTCCCCTCCCCCTATACGATAGCCACTGAACCACTATCACAACTCCAATCTTGGAAATCCAATATATATGTGTTTTTCTGGTATCTCCTAACTGTATCATTACAGTTTAGCAACTCTAACCACGTAAACCCATCCTTGGATACACTGCTCACGATGCTGTGCTAACACCCCTCTAAGCTTTTTCTCTATTTTCAATAACACACACAACTGTGGGTTTTCTCATTTTCTTCAATTTAACTTTTATCATAGTCTTCGAACCAGGTAGTAACATAATATCTTCGGATAAAACACCTCTATATTTGTGGTTAGTACCTCCCCTTTCCACCGCCCCATACACATTACCACCCTCAGTATCATCCCCAGTATTGTTAGTATCAGAAATAACATCAATATTAGTATCAACATCACCATCCAAAGTATCATCACCACCATGTTATTATCTGTGAACTCTGATAGAACCCCCGTAATCATTTCCCATATCAGCAACGTGGATTTTAATATTACCTTTCTCCATAACACTCGTATCACCGCCATTACTATCACCGAGCACACCTCCTCTTTCAATAACCTCCATGTCCTCCATTCTATTCACGTCCTCATAAGGCAGAAAAATACCTGGTATCCCGACTGTTATCCCATTAACACGAGCATGGATCGAAATGTGTCTTCTACAAGCAGGATGACACACAGCAAAAGTCTGTTGCCCAACGCAACTTCCTTTCATTACCAAAAATGGTTCTGTTATCACTCTGTCACCGAGCGTAAACTGTATTTGAACACAACCCAGTGTATTTAATCTATGGGCTTGCTGATCACACACCATCTCCGTTGATGGGTTGCAAAAGGTAATTGGAAAACATGGATTGATACAAATTATAGTCCATTAGATTTATTGCAAGCCCCCGAGTCTATGAACACCGGATATCCACATCCCCTACTGTTCCATAGACTATAGGCTTGGGCTCTGGGGCGTCCCCCACGAGACCACAATGGGCATTTACCAATCACCTGTACCCTTTTTGTTGATCGGGCTTCCAAAAATTTCGCCGATCCCTTTGCCCTCTGGTTGACCTGCCTGGGAAGTTCTCACATTATAATTACCAGAACCTTGAGGTGTAGGTCTCGCATCTCTCCGTATCTGAGACGGACAAGACTGCCAATAATAATCAGTACTCTTACACATTCCACAATATTTAACCTTACACAATTTCGTTTGGATGCCCTGGTTTATTGCAGTTGAAACAGCGCAACTGCTGTTGCTTTTGATCGATCGATCTTTTGTTATACTCAACATTTATGCACAGACGGGTAGGAGAAAATTCTGTCTCTTTGCACCTCTATCCCTCGGGCCTGTCCCATTCAAAATTGTGCTATCTACAGTGGGACATTTAGGCATATGTTTTTCAATTTGGGTATAAAGTAATTCTTCGTCTGAAGTATGGTTCAATCTTATCATCAAAGCTATTCACTATCGCATCCGGTACATCGTGCAAGAGCAGGGAAAAATAAATCAGTTTATGAATGTTATCCAGAGAGAGATTACCCCCTGTAGCCCATTTAGATGTTTTCAATTTTCCTACCCAATCCGCCACTGCGTCAAACAGTTTTGAAACTATGTTCTACGAGGCTTTTAGTGCCCTCCGTAGTTTATAAAGACCCCGAAGGTCCCTCACCATATCTCCGTGTTCCTTTTAGCCATACACGGTTTTCAAAAATTGCTTGCAAGTCCATTCAGGTACAACATTTTGTAAATTGGAAACTCCGGCAATGGAGAGGTCTCCCCTATTGAAATCTAGTGTAAGGACAACGCTTATTCATAATTTTCTCTGTACATAATTCATCATTCGCGTTTTTGTTCTTCCCCCGCCCCCCTGAGAGAGCATTCAGCGGTCTTTCCGTCAGTGTATAAAGCTTGTATAAACCACATATTGTGTACTTTTATATTTTGTATTTTATGTCTCTCAAGAAACACAAATCGGGTCTCGCCGACCCACTTTTACTCTCTCGCGGGTCGGTGACCACATTTCCGTCCGCATGCTGTATATTTATATTTCCCTTGACTGTAATAAAAATCAGTACACTTCTACCTGCCTCTTTGTCCACCTCTCACAACTGGTGACCTCCCGGAGTGACGGTGACCCAAGCGGTTTTGGCTCAGCCATTAAGGGACTCACTACCGCCGAGCTCACCTTCAGAGATCTTTAACGGCTCAATAACGACGCCTCAGTATAGATCTCTGAAAGCTCCTACCGTGGAAATAACCAACGCCTCTAACGACTAAATACGGCATACCTGCCCAAGGTGTGTTCAGGCGTTTCCTCAAACGGTTTGGCCCGCCATTCACGACTCTGTCGACCGTTTTTGTGAGAGAGGACAATGGGCGCAAACAGTACCTCGCGGGAAACCTCGCGGGAAACCCGGGCCTCCCCCCGCCCCAGCGACGGACACTGACACAGCGGCCGCTCAAGCTGTCAAATTGCCCCCCTTCACAACGGCTGACCCGTCTTCCTGGTTCTTCCGAGCCGAAGGGCAATTCCGGACCGCGGGGCTCACAAACAAAGTTGCTGCAGGCTGACCTCGCCGCAGCGGGCTCTCCCTGAAACAGGAGGCTCCGGGCCGAATATCTAACTGGCCTGATTCCGGTACGAGCACGAATCGGACTTGTCACGCTCGACGAGATAAAAGAAAGGCTCTTGACAGCCTATTCCGTGCCTATCGCTGAAAGGGCCGCCCGCGCCCTCGACCTAGTCGCGAACCCCATGCGCGGCGCTGACACCCAAGATGCTGGGACACTGTGATGGGCCTCGTCGTCTGCCCGAAATAGGCCCCGACGGAAAAAGGTAGAGATCAGCCTGAGCCGCGAAATATTCCTGCGGCAACTCGAGCCGGCACGTCCCCGAAAGCAGCTGACCGACGCGTACACCCTAGAGGACGACGAACTACTAGAGAAGGCAAAGAAGCTGACGTTGTCAAACAATGCCGCGAAGCTCGCGCCGCCCCCCCCCCGATCCTCCGTGTGCCTGGCCGCAGAGAAGGAAGAAGACGACGACGACCCAACGCAAGAGATCGGCGCCGTATCCCAAGGGAAGTCCTCCCACACGCAGCGAGGTGAAAACTCCTGGTGCCGCTTCCACCGGAGGTTCGGGAGATTCGCCAGGAGGTGCGAAAGCCCTTTGCACCTTCCAACAGTCAAAAAACGACGACAGCAAACAAAACCAAGGCCGCCCGTGGCAACGGCCGCGTCGGTACCACACACCGTAGGGTTCTACGTCCGCGACGCGATCTCCGGCCGGAGGATGTTTTGGTGGATACGGGGGCAATGCACTCGATATTCCCGCCGTCAGGAAAAAGACCTAGCCGGCGAGCTCCGCCAAATCACCTCCCTCGCCGCCGCAACAGGACCCCCATCCGTTCCTACGTGGCACGAAGCCCCTCGAGATATCCATCTTGGGGCGAAACTACGTCTGGGAATTCACAATCGCGGACGTCAGGATCCCGCTACTGGGGGCAGACTTCCTGGCGCAGAACGGCCTCCTGGTGGACGTGGGCCGCAAACGCCTCCTCGACACGCCTTCACCAAGGCGGGCGACGCTTGGTCAGCGAGACAACAGAGGCACCTAGCAGCCATCGCAGAGTTCGGTTGCACCATCCAGTACGTGCCTGGCGAGAAGAAACCCCGTGGCAGACGCCCTATCGAGGATAGAAATCAACGCCGTGCGTCTCGGGGTCGACTACGAAGACCTCGCCCGGGAACAGGCTGCCGACCCGGAGACTGCCGCATACCGCACTGCTATCACCGCCCTCAAGTGGGAAGACGTGCCTTTCGGACCCGCAGGCATGACGCTCCTCTGCGACATCAGCACGGCCGCCCGCGCCGCTGATCCCAGCCTCCCGAAGGAAAGCCGTGTTTCGACGTCATACACGGACTCTCGCACCCTTCGGGCCGGACGACGGTGCGCCTCCTGACGGAGAAGTTCGTCTGGCATGGAATTCGGAAGGACTCCCTCGAGTGGGCCAGGACCTGCGTGCCTTGCCAAACTAGCAAAATCAGTCGGCACACGGAATCAGGCGTGGGGAAATTTCCGCAGCCGAACAAACGAAGATTCGGCCACATCCACATAGCGTCGTTGGCCCCCTGCCCCCGTCGAAGGCGCCAGGTACCTCCTGACGGTAATCGATCGCTCCACCAGATGGCCCGAGGGCAACGCCGATGTCGGATGGCGACCACGAAAGCATGTGCCGAAGCACTCCTCGCCAGCTGGATCAGTCGATTCGGAGTGCCAGACGAAATCACGACAGACCGCGGACCAGTTTTCCTGTCGGAGTTGTGGACTGCCCTGGCCCGCCTAATGGGAACGTCGCTACATGCCACCACGCCTACAACCCAGCAGCACTAACGGCATGGTGGAGAGAGTCCCCCCTCCCACCGTTCGATCAAGGCTTCCCTGATGGCGCGCTGCACCGACGAAAATTGGAAGAGCCAACTACCGTGGGTCCTCCTCGGTCTCAGGACTCGCCCCGCGGGCAAACGGCGAGGCATCACCCGCGGAGAAGGTATACGGGGAGCCATTAACAGTCCCTGGCGAGTTCTTCCCGACCAATGCCGACGACGCTGACGTCTCCATCGCCAGGCTTCGGAAATCCGCCGGGAAGTTCACGCCCTGCATCAAAACCTTCTCCGACAGAACCAAACGTTTCCATCCGAAGGCCCTATCATCGTGCAAGCACGTCTTTCGTCAGGGACGACGCCCGCCGCCCGCCTCTAACGAGACCCTACCGCGGTCCCTTCCGCGTCCTACGACCGCACTGACAAGGCATATCTCTTATCCATCAACGGTCGCGAGGACTGGGTCACAATCGATCGCCTGAAACCAGCCTTCATCATGGACGAGGACCTCGCAGACGCGGATTCCACAGAGCGCCTCAATCTTCCTCGGAAAAAAAGCGACTCCTTCGATCGCCAAACCTCCTAGCCGTAGCCGGGCGGCCAGCACCCTCGAAAGACGGTCCGAACCCCCGCCCCCGAGGATCACCTCAGGGGAGGCATCCCGTCCCCCGGAAAACCACCCGAGGATCTACCACAACAACTAATATCACGCACCCGAGGGCGCCTCCGCCGTCCAGCTCGCTTCCGCGAGTGACTACCCGAAGTACAAAGAAGTCAGCCAACAATCATACCTAATTATTGTCTTAGGGGGGGAGTATTTGTAAGGACAACGCTTATTCATAATTTTCTCTGTACATAATTCATCATTCGCGTTGTTCTTACTTCCCCCCTGAAGAGCATTCAGCGGGCTTTCCGTCAGTGTATTAAAGCTTGTATAACCACATATTGTGTACTTTTATATTTTGTATTTTATGTCTCTCAAGAAACACAAATCGGGTCTCGCCGACCCACTTTTACTCTCTCGCGGGTCGGTGACCAATTTCCGTCCGCATGCTGTATATTTATATTTCCCTTGACTGTAATAAAAATCAGTACACTTCTACCTGCCTCTTTGTCCACCTCTCACACTAGCAAAGCTTTCGCCTCTCTAAATGCCTCTACATCGTCCAATATATTCTTTCCCGCTAAATAATTATTAACTCCTTCATAAAAATTTGGATAGGCTGTGATAAAACGCCATCTACAATCCCTCTGAATGGACTCACGCCCACACTTACGTTTGTTACGTGATGTAGTAGCGTTGTGGTATTCTTAGTATCCACCATTTTTCTCTGTTTTTTTCCGAAAGCTATTTGTTCTATATGCCTCTCCGATCTCAATAACATCAATGTATTATATACACAAAACCCAAACCCAGAACAAAAAATTAACACAAATTTTTCCCCCAATAATGGATAACAAAAGGCCAAATGCACCCCACACCCAGTAAATTAATAATAATCCCACGAAAGCAACAATAAAAAAAAAAAAAAATAGGGAGAGGATAGAAAAAGAAAAAAAAAAATGCAAACGCTTACCAAGCAATCCACCACGGCAACCGTCTCACACACGATAAAGCCAACTCTCGCCTCTCTCTTAGGGCGTGACTCACAACAAAAACTTCGCTCGAGTAAATTTGCCACCAACAAACAAAAGGAATATAAACAACAACAAAAAAAGTAAAAAAAAAAAGATATAAAAGATAAAAAGAAGAAAATAAGAAAGAAAACTTGAAAATACCCTTACATCTCTTATGACTAGAAACCGAATTCGTATACGCACCACAAATATGCGTGAACTATTAACTACACTTGTGAAACACTTTAATACGTCAAAAATTAAACTTTTCCCTTCACGTTTTAAAACACTGTTATTCAAGAATCCCAAGATGCTGACACTGACTTAGCCCAAGAGACGAACTGCTTCTCCTTGAATCAGCAAAAAGAGCCCCGAGTTGCCTGTGACATGATTATAACCCCTTTTCCTACCAAAAAAAAATAAAAGAAAAAAACCATCTAAGTCTAACTGGTCACCAGTCTCTTTGTTAGCGTACCTACAGATATAAAATATATAAAAAGCCTCTTAAACCGCCTGCCACCACTCTTACCTCCCCCTTTTCATTAAACTATACAAATTAGAAACCCTTACCTGTCGTCAGTGGTGCCCTCTGTCTGCAACCATGTAGTTAGGCTATTAAGATCTCGTGATAAAAATATACTATTTATTACCCAAAGCAGTTGAATATAAAATAGAACAAAATGATTAACAAGTCATAATGACAGAAAAAAAAACCCAAATCTGCCATAAAGAAACCAGTAAGTTAACATTCTACCCTCCTGATTAAGAATTCACTCTCGACCCAAAATCTCAATAAGTTCATTATATTAGTCAGGTTAGAGAATCCCATCTCTAAATTAGCCATGGAATAGGACCCATCTGTAATAAAGATAATAATGGATAAAAGATACACTTCACACACCACTCTTTTCAAAGTATCTAAGTAAAGAAAGTATTTCACACTTCTCTCTCTTTTCAAAGGTAACGGTTTTCTAAGTCTTATAAAATGTATCTAAACTTTTACGATGGGGCTTTCTCCCAACACTCAGCGTGTACCACTTGACCTCTTTGTGCTCACCGAAAAGAATGTGACTTTCGCAAGTGCCTTGTACTATTTAGGCCTGTAACATCCGTACAAACGAATGTACATGCTTGACGACAGGGCGAGCAGTCTCTTGGTTAAACTGCTTGCGTACTCAAATTCCTTCGCTCAAGTAAGCTGCCCTTACAGCTCAACTTGTCAAGCAAGACATGATATGTGATTCATTAACATTACACACTTGTAATATATATATATATTATATATATATATATATATATATATATATATATATATATATATACATAAGGTAAATGGACATATTATTTTAATGAATACCGTTTGGGGTATGTTTTCAGGTGAGGAATAGCTTATTAAGATTATCTCAGGTAACTGGATAAACCAAAGGGAAGCAAAGAACATACTGTTTACGAGAATCACCGAAACCCTGTAGTTTTTCCTTTAAATCTTCTTCGAACATCTCGTGAAGGTATACTCTCTGGACCTTGGGGTCAAGGGTGTTCTTTTCCTTTGTTGGCTGTAATAGTACAAACTCTATCTGATTTTCTAGAACTATCTATTGACCTTCTTAATTTACTAATATGGAACCAGTCAATTCTATGAGATTCTTCGGTTCACCAAAAGGTTATTATAATTCATTCGTCAGCTCTAACTCAATATTTACGTTGATTTATTCTGGCATCAATTCCTTATGTGTTTGACAAAGTAATGTGCAGAGGGTTTTACAATGTTGTTACTCTGAGGACGATTCCTTATGACCATATTTCACAGTATTTTAAAACGAAAATATTACATTAACACTGAATAATTCCAACTATAATTTAATGGATTCAAAGCCGACGGAATGAAGAAAATTGTCCTGAGGTAATTTTAGCTTCCTGTCACTTTTATTGTGTAAGCAGGTTTAGGTATACTCAAACACAGTGTTATTGCCACGCCTACTCAAGCGACTGCCGCAGGCTCAACTTCGGCTTCCGCCAACCTAACCATTTTGGCGGGAATATAAGTACCTCTTGTATGCAACATATGGAAACATACTTACTTCACAGTTTTTATCGTAGGAAGGTTCCAAAATGAGAACTGGATAACACAAGTCGCTAACTATTTTTTTTTTTTTCAGTGGACTGAACAGGAACTACATGACGAGAATTACATTTTTATATATCACTGTAATATCAAGAAAAACAATGACCATATGTTAAATTATATTTGTTCATATCTGATATCCGTGTCTAATTACAGCAAACACCCACCTTTTTCTCTAGCACAAATTTTGTTTGTATATACAGATTAATTTTTTTAAAATTCATACATCTTGTTCTACCTTTAATTATTTGTAGTTTTCCTTATTTGGTGATAAAATTCAATCATTCGGTATGACAAAGTTGCCATTAAAAAAAACTGTGTACTTGCAAATTTACAAGGCTCAATAATTATTGTGATAACACGATCTCTTGATACCGAGGTAGCTTTATAGGAATATAAATGTTTGATGCACTATAACCAACTTAATACAAAATGCATTTAGAATTAACAAATGTCCATAAAGCACTCCTTTTAACCAATGTTCTTTTTTTTTAAGTACGGCGATGCTTGCAACTGCAAAAAGGTAGTTAAAACAGTGCGACGTTGAAATATATTTCACTCGGATGTCTAATAAGTACCAACTTGCCGTCACTGTGGGTGGCCGATGACATATGAATATGCCTTTCTTTTCTTATTTCACATTTGATATAACCAGTGTAACCTTCCTGTTTTCTATGAAGCTTTTGTATTATTTGAGTACTACATCGTCTTCATGGCGATAACTGCTCTCAGGTCTACAAGAGGCAAATTTAGGATTTGAAGTCTTTCAAAAAGAAAATTAACCCGTTTTTTATTTATGTGCTGCTATGATGGAAGATCAAGCAGTGAAGTGTGGAATTTGCAGTGTGATAAAGTGCTCTCTCTGATGGATAAACTGTGAATTTGATCGTTGGGGGGAGGGGGTGGTTGCTCCTGCGATCTCCATGGAAGTAGTACAGAACTGGATAAGCCTAAGCCATCAACAAGTAACAAATAAAAGAGAGAAGAAATTACCACATTAAACGCAATGCATGGCTTTTTTAAAATAAAAAATGTTATCCACTTGTAAAATTATGTCCTAGGCAATGTCTTTACATTGACATGGTTTATACGATATTTGTGGTTTACTGTATACGGCGTCATCTTCATCGATAGCATTTGTTTTCGTTTGAAGAAACTTGTAGATTATGATATGTATTTTAATTGAATGTCGTTTTGACCGCTCAGAATATTTTCTTAAAGTAATAAAGACTATTTATGCGAAAAAAAATGTTGAAAATGCTTACATTTTCACGAACAAAGCGTCTCGAATACGGAAAACAAACTTGCATCATTCTCGTGACGTCACTTCGATAATTGACTTCCTCGACCTCGACGCAACGCTACACGGACTGAAACGGCATCATGGCGGACGCCATCTCTCGACGATATTATTAAGCAGAAGCGCATGCAGAGGTTTAAAACTGAACAATAACACACCTGGAAACCGGTTAGTACCATAGGATTTGAAATTTGATAATAATAACGCCAAGCTTTTAATTATAAAGTAGTATGAACTTGGTACGTTAAGCTCGCGTTGGTTTTTCCCGGCAACGTGAACCCGAATCCGTTAGTAACTTGGGTGTTTGGTACTTGAGGCCCAAGCTTTCGTATTTGGTTTACAGTAAGCCAAGTCTTGGTTGGTTATTTAATAATAAAGTAGTCATTTTAAGAAGGCGGTGTAAACTACGAACGAAACCGTGGCAAGTCGTTCCCGATGCTTTGTTTACCAAGCGGCTTATAGGCCTACTAGCGAGACATAATGAAAGCTAGGTACCTAATATTTGTCTCTTGTGCTTCACAGCGTAAGCCTATTGATTTCAGGGGAGAATTTATTACGGTGGGAACAGGTTACGTAGAAGAAAACAAACAAATTTTACCTTTCTAGAATGCCTATTCTAACCTTGCAAACGGGTTGGGTAGAGTCTAGGGTACTTATCCGCGGCGGCCTAGACTATGGCAGTTGTGGTTTTTCTATGTAGTTTTACCATCTGAACAAGAATTTTAAGTAATATTTATTTGGATGACTGTAATTAGGGTAAAAAACCGCATGGTACAGGGGTGGACCATTTACGATCAGTGTGAACAATCCCCAAAAAAGTACTTATAACGCGTCCTGACATCGAGATGGGCATCAGTCGCGACTTGTTGGTGAGAAACGGAGCTAAAGACATCTTCTCTCCTTTCAAATTAAGTATTTTCTCCAAAGTTAGAAATTAAGGCCAAATTTTAAGATTTAAACAGAGGGTATTGAAATGGTGGTACAAGGCAGTCCAAATCTCTCCAAAACGCGTTCAACTTTTTTACTTACAACTCTAAATATTTAGAAGATTGACGCCATCTCGATGTTTACGGAGTCGCTTGTGTCAGTAAACTTCCCATTTCCTGTGATGGGTAGTTCGCAGATCCGGGGACAGATCCGATAATTCCAGAACCATTACTCCAAAGAACAAAATGCATAGGAACCAGGAACAGCAACTTGTTTAAAGTGCAATGTGGAGTGAATTGAGACCAAAATGTGTATAATAACAATCAAATAAGCACTGTGGAGTTTCAGTTGTGATGGCAGTAAGGATAAAAACCACCGGTTACAAGTTAAAAATGAATTCAGTTCAAACCATGACCCCGGGAATTAAAAGTTTCATACTTTCAGTAATATAGGCAACAAAATGTTTTATTGTGCTGATTACAACTGACAATCTTGAGTAGGATACGATCAATAATCGTTACATAGGGGGAACAAAACACCAGCGACTACCAACCCTTATCACGGTGGACAGGTCTTATTCACTCTATATTTAAATGGTGAAACAAGAATACAATTACAACTCCAAGCATACCATTCAAAAGATTGAAGTTTTGTCAACATAATGTGATATATGAAAGTCCCATACAAACTAAAATAAGCATGTGACACTCTTCGTAAAATGTTTTCAAGGCAGTTTTGAAATCCAATATGGTGGCTACCGTGGGATGTACAGGTTCTGATCAGTGACGACTATCATCTTTCCCAGCCTTTCCAGCAATCATTTGAATAATGTTAGCATATGTAGGGTAGATCATCACAGCAGGCCACGCAGGCCACCTACCATCAATGCAAGCCACCCTCCGAAAAAGTACATTATAACGCGTCCTGACACCCTGAGATGGGCATCAGTCGCGACTTGTTGTTGTGAGAAACGGAGCTAAAGACCTCTACTCTCCGTTTCGAAGTAAGTATTTTCCCCAAAGTTAGAAATTAAGGCCAAATTTTAAGATTTAAACAGATTTAAACAGAGGGTACTGAAAACGGTCTCAAACGTAGTGCAAATCTCCACAAAAACGCGTTCAACATTTTTACTTACAACTCGAGGTATTAGAAGATTGACGCCATCTCGATGTTTACGGAGTAGCTTGTGTCATAAACTAACCATTTCCTGTGATAAATCGCACACCACTTGTACCCACAGACGCTGGAGCACTTTTTAATATCACAACAATCGAAACACGATTTCTCATCAACAACAAGCCAGGCGTAAACAGCTGTTGGGGTAGAAGATGACGAGAAGCGTGCTCTTGGCTAATTTTTAAATAAGTAGTAAAACATCAATATTTACATATTTATGATGATTAATTGAAATATTAGTTATTGAAAAAGTAACTCGACTCTGACTCAAATTTAAGTAATTATTTTTCTGAATTAGAACGTTCTTTCAAGTTCTGTATTATGACGCACGACATCTTGACTTTCGTACCTATTGTAAATAATTGCTATACTCAACTGTCATTGCAGAACAGTTTACCAGTTATTCATGCAGATTGTTATCAGCTATACATGTAATTGTTATAATCGTAATGCGCATATATATCTTTATTATTTACTTTTTGGATATATGAAGATGTTTTACTGCTGGATTATCGCCGTAGTGTGACGCAATCTTTTTCGGTCCATGGGCCTCTTGTCTGTTTTCGCACCATAAGAAATTATGGGGCCGAATTTGCAATGAACCAGAAAGTCGTTTAAAAGAGGAAAGTTAGCATTGAGGGGCATATGTTTTGACTGAGAAAAATAAAAATTTATTCAATAGCTAGCTTGTAAAAAATACTTGGTTATAAAACTTGATTGACAACTAAGCAGCATGTCTACTATGGTTTCAGAGACAGTGCAAGCAGGTTTTTGGGCAATACCTATTTCTGTAACGAACACTCTTAACAGAACGAGATTTTGCTATAGTGCATTACACCCAGTGCCGTAATTTATAAGGGTATCGTGAATCACTAATCGTAAAGAATAAAACGACACTTGTCCTTGTACCAAGAGACAAAAACTCCATTATGCAGAAATGGATACGAACACGCGTATAAAGCTCCACCTACCCTCTCCCCAACCCCCCCCCCCCCCCCCCCCCCCCCCATCCCTTTCTTCTTCGTTCCTCCGCTTCCTCTCTCTCTCTCTCTCTCTCTCTCTCTCTCTCTCTCTCTCTCTCTCTATCTCTCTCTCTCTCTCTGTTGCATCTGTTGCCATTCGGTAGTGTTGACCCTCCAAACTGGGTATAAGACTACACACAAAACGTTGAAATTGGTGAAATTAGGCTATGTATTGGAAGTATATACATAAATATTAAAGCAATTTTATCATTATTGCATTACTATGACAACTAGAATTCATGGAAAACATTCTATAACCTGTTAAGCGTCACCCACGTAATAATACGTTTACCGCGATCTACTCGGTAGCGCCTTCAACGGGATATTACGTTCAAGACTTTAACTGTGCTTGTCAAGTCGTCAGCCCCGTAATAATACGTTTACTCGCATAGAAAGTGTAGGAACATCATTTGGTAACACTCAGCACATGGGAAAACTTATTTCCAGCCTGGCAACTCTTTCCTGGTGGTCGCTTATGCTAGAAAACTGCCTGTCCCTGTTGGTTTTCTTTCAATACGCTTCGGGCGTTTATCGAGACAAATTGATTTCGCGTCTTTCACAATGAATGTCCCAAAGAGGAGGCATATTTCTTTAGGTGAGATCAATCAAATACTAGATGAGGAGTGTGATATTGATAACCTATTGATGATGAGAGCTCTAGTTCTGAATCCTCCAGTGATGATACAAACTGGTTTTGATTCCAAATTGGCGGGAAGTGAAGATGACTTTTCTTTGCCGAGTGACTGGACTCCGAGAGAGAGAGAGAGATGGAGGAGAGAGAGAGAGAGAGAGAGAATTTCCAACAGTTAATTACAGTATGAATAACAAGCATAAAAATCAATATTAACTTTGAAAAACTATCATCAGTGCTATGATCCCTGATTACAAAAAAAAAAAAAAGCGTGACGGTACGTTAGCAGCGAGCTCATCAGGGGCGGACGCTTAACAGGATAATGGCAACCAGCGTATGTGTGAAGCCTCCACTAATGTGGCAACGATGATTTTGCCATTCTTAGCATGCAAACATTAAAGCATGCAAACATTAAAGGTTACATTTATTTCTGGCATACGATTATTTAAGAAATTCAAATACTAATAAAGACTGAAATCAATGAAAAGTGCTAGCAAAAACAAAAAAGCAAAAAAAAAAAAAAAAAAAAAACAAAAAAAAAAAAAAAAAAAAAAAAAACGTAGTCTTTTTTTTCCTCTATGCACTTTTCCGTATTCGTTCCTCTATGGTTTTCGGCAGCCAGATGTACGAAAACGTTAGAAACATTTGATTTTATCTACGTTAGAAATATCTGTAACTTTTCGGGGTAATTTGGTTGCAAAAAGGGATAATATACATGAATTAAATCAAAATTTTTAAATAACAATGTAAATTTAAACTAAATAACGAGTAAAGTAAACAGTTTAGGGAATAAAACTTTTGCAGTTTCGTCGTCTGTCGTCGTCTGCTGTTTGTAATTGTGTTTATGGCGCGCGCGCTTAGAAACCAGGAACAGCAACGGGTTTAAAGTGCAATGTGGAGTGAACTGAGACCAAAATGTATAATAACAATCAAATAAGCACTGTGGAGTTTCAGTTGTGATGGCAGTAAGGATAAAAACCGCCGATTACAAGGTAAGAATGAATTCAGTTCCAACCATAACCCCGGGAATAACAAGTTTCATACTTTCACTAATATAGGCAACAAAATGTTGTTTTATTGTGCTGATTACAACTGCAATCTTGAGTAAGATCAATAAACGTTACATACATACGCTAACATTGTTCAAATGAGTGCTGGGAAGGCTGGGGAAAGATGGTGTCCGTCACTGATGAGAACCGTCCATGAAAAACGTAGCCGCCATATTGGATTTCAAAACTGCCTTGAAAACATATTTTACGAAGAGCTCACATGCTTATTTTAGTTCGTATGGGGCTTTCATATATCACAATATGTTGACGAAACTTCAGTCTTTTAAATGGTATGCTTAGAGTTGCAATTGTATTCATGTTTCACCAATTAAATATCGAGTGAATAAGACCCGTCTACCGTGATGAGGGTTGGCCTGTACTGATGTTTCCCCCTATGTAACGTTTATTGATCTTACTCAAGATTGCAGTTGTAATCAGCACAATTAAACAACA
>NC_087204.1:91868651-91911151 GCF_015104395.2 Macrobrachium nipponense
TGTTGTTTAATTGTGCTGATTACAACTGCATCTTGAGTAAGATCAATGAACGTTACATACATATGATAACATTGTTCAAATGATTGCTGGAAAGGCTGAGAAAGCGATGATAGTCGTCACTGATCAGAACCTGTACATCCCACGGTAGCCACCATATTGGATTTCAAAAACTGCCTTGAAAACATATTTTACGTTTAAGAGTGGTCACATGCTTATTTTAGTTTGTATGGGGACTTTCCATATATCACATGATGTTGACAAAAAACTTCAATCTTTTGAATGGTATGCTTGGAGTTGTAATTGTATTCTTGGTTTCACCATTTAAATATAGAGTGAATAAGACCTGTCCACCGTGATAAGGGTTGGTAGTCGCTGGTGTTTCCCCCTATGTAACGTTTATTGATCCTACTCAAGATTGCAGTTGTAATCAGCACAATAAAACATTTTGTTGCCTATATTACTGAAAGTATGAAACTTTTAATTCCCGGGGTCATGGTTTGAACCGAATTCATTTTTAAAACTTGTAACCGGTGGTTTTTATCCTTACTGCCATCACAACTGAAACTCCACAGTGCTCATTTGATTGTTATTATACACATTTTGGTCTCAATCACTCCACATTGCACTTTAAACAAGTGCTGTTCCATGGTTCCTATGCATTTTGTTCTTTGGAGTAATGGTTCTGGAATTATCGGATCTGTCCCGGATCTGCGAAACTACCCATCACAGGAAATGGGAAGTTTATTGACACAAGCGACTCTGTAAACATCGAGATGGCGTCAATCTTCTAAATATTTAGAGTTGTAAGTAAAAAAGTTGAACGCGTTTTGGAGAGATTTGGACTGCCTTGTACCACCATTTCAATACCTCTGTTTAAATCTTAAATTTGGCCTTAATTTCTAACTTTGGAGAAAATACTTAATTTGAAAGGAGAGAAGAGGTCTTTAGCTCCGTTTCTCACCAACAAGCGCGACTGATGCCCATCTCCGATGTCAGGACGCGTTATAATTGTACTTTTTTGGAGATTGTTCACAACTGATCGTAAATGGTCCACCCCTGTACCATGCGGTTTTTTACCTAATTACAGTCAATCCAAATAAATATTACTTAAAATTCTTGTTCAGACGGTAAAAACTACATAGAAAAAACTATGGGTAGTTCGCAGACCCGGGGACAGATCCTACAATTCCAGAACCATTACCAGAATAACAAAATGCATAGAATAAAAGTGGTCCAGAATTCCAAAAAATATACCAGAAAAGTCCCTTATCCGACCATTTTACACCAAAATACCATCCGCCGATATGTCCCGTGAAAACATACATTTTTCTAATAGTACCCACTTGATGTGAAGGCTAACACGGCGGTCGGAGCTCCCGTAGTTCTTGAGTTGGCCGCGGACAGGATTAACTTCCTTCCAACCAATAAAAACATGTCCCATGAATATGAATCAGACAATCATACCTTCAGTCACAAAATTTGCCCTTTCCGTTCGCCACCGCCGACATGGACAGAAAGCACGCAGTATTATTTCCCAAAATTGTTACAGCAGACGAGTTCAATAAATATACGCATTTGTATATTAGTATTCTGATCGAGTTCCTACGAAAAAACACAGCATGAATTTATGAAGTGGTTGTACAGAGAAGGGTTGCTTGGGGACTATTCGGGGTTGTATACAATGTGCAACACAGCGAGCCGACGGTTCATGAAAACATGGGACCAGCGAGGCACGGACACTGATTTACATGTGGAGCTGTACAAACAGCAAGTGCGGTAAGAAGGTATCAGTTCGGCACAGCAGCGAATTTGAAATGTGAATAAGGTAAGTTGTATATTAATGTTTGTTAGCCTTAAAACTAGTGTTCGGTTAGTTCGAAGCCAGTACCGAAGCACGTGTTTCGAACAGTACTGTTTCGGTTAGTTCGAATCCTGTACCGGAGCACGTGTTCGAACAGTAAGGCCTGGCGAACGAGGAAGGTTGTTCAATGTTACAGTTTATGGTGGGGTGGGAAAAAATCAGGCTAGTTTTGGTTTTTGGTTTTTTGTATGTACTGTGGCTAATTCACTGTAACCTAACTGTGGTTAGCGCGCGCAGCGCAATATTACTCTTGCCAGAACATGTCTAGCCTGCCAAGAATCTTTAAAAATGCGGATAAGGCGCGTAGCGCCGTTCCGCCGCGGCCTACTGTAAGCTCTGTGGTTAGTGCGCGCAGCGCAATATTAGGGGAAACATCACGACAGGCCAACCCTCATCACGGTAGAACGGGTCTTATTCACTCGATATTTAATTGGTGAAACATGAATACAATTGCAACTCTAAGCATACCATTTAAAAGACTGAAGTTTCGTCAACATATTGTGATAATATGAAAGCCCCATACGAACTAAAATAAGCATGTGAGCTCTTCGTAAAAATATGTTTTCAAGGCAGTTTTGAAATCCAATATGGCGGCTACGTTTTTGCATGGACGGTTTCTCATCAGTGACGGCCCCACCATCTTTCCCCAGCCTTCCCAGCACTCATTTTGAACAATGTTAGCGTATGTATGTAACGTTTATTGATCTTACTCAAGATTGCAGTTGTAATCAGCACAATAAAACAAACATTTTGTTGCCTATATTAGTGAAAGTATGAAACTTGTTATTCCCGGGGTTATGGTTGGAACTGAATTCATTCTTACCTTGCAATCGGCGGTTTTTATCCTTACTGCCATCACAAACTGAAACTCCACCAGTGCTTATTTGATTGTTATTATACATATTTTGGTCTCAGTTCACTCCACATTGCACTTTAAACCCATTGCTGTTCCTGGTTTCTAAGCGCGCGCGCCATAAAACACAATTTCGAACAGCAGACGACACAGACGACGAAACTGCAAAGGTATTCCCTAAACTGTTTACTTTACTCGTTATTTAGTTTAAATTTTTTACTTTATTTAAAAAATTTTTGATTTAATTCATGTATATTACATGTATATTATCCCTTTTTGCAACCAAATTACCCCAAAAAAATTAAAAAAAACAGATATTTCTAAAGTAGATATAATCAAATGTTTCTAACGTTTTCGTACATCTGGCTGCCGAAAACCATAGAGGAACGAATACGGAAAAGTGCATAGAGGAACGACTACGTTTTTTTTTTTTTTTTTTTTTTTTTTTTTTTTTTTTTTTTTTTTTTTGCTTTTTTGTTTTTGCTAGCACTTTTCATTGATTTCAGTCTTTATTAGTATTTTGAATTTTTTTAATAATCGTATGCCAGAAATAAATGTAACCTTTAATGTTTGCATGCTTTAATGTTTGCATGCTAAGAATGGCAAAATCATCGTTGCCCACATTAGTGGAGGGATTCCCACACATACGCTGTTGCCATTATTATCCTGTTAAGCGTCCGCCCCTGATGAGCTCGCTGCTAAACGTACCGTCACGCTTTTTTGTAATCAGCGATCATAGCACTGATGATAGTTTTTCAAAGTTAATATTGATTTTTATGCTTGTTATTCATACTGTAATTAACTGTAGGAAATTCTCTCTCTCTCTCTCTCTCTCTCTCTCTCTCTCTCTCTCTCTCTCTCTCTCTCTCTCTCTCTCTCTCTCTCTCTCTAGTCCAGTCACTCGGCAAAGAAAAGTCATCTTCACTTCCGCAATTGGAAGAAAGTTTGTATCATCACTGGAGGATTCAGAAAACTAGAGCTCTCATCATCAAATAGGTTATCAATATCACACTCCTCATCTAGTATTTGATTGATCTCACCTAAAGAAATATGCCTCCTCTTTGGGACATTCATTGTGAAAGACGCGAAATCCAATTTGTCTCGATAAACGCCCGAAGCGTATTGAAAGAAAACCAACAGGGACAGGCAGTTTTCTAGCTTAAGCGACCACCAAGAAAGAGTTGCCAGGCTGGAAATAAGTTTCCCATGTGCTGAGAGTGTTACCAAATGATGTTCCTAACTTTCTATACGAGTAAACGTATTATTACGGGGCTGACGGCTTGACAAGCACAGTTAAAGTCTTGAACGTAATATCCCGTTGAAGGCGCTACCGAGTAGATCGCGGTAAACGTCATTATTACGTTGGTGACGCTTAAACAGGTTATAAAACTGTTTCCATGATTCTAGTTGTCATAGTAATGCAATAATGATAAAATTGCTTTAATATTTATGTATATATACTTCCAATACATAGCCTAATTTCACTAATTTCAACGTTTTGTGTGTTGTCTTATACCCAGTTTGGTGAGGGTCAACACATGCCGAATGGCAACAGAGAGAGAGAGAGAGAGAGAGAGAGAGAGAGAGAGAGAGAGAGGAAAAGGGATGGCGGTGGAAGGGGGGGGGGTTGGGGAGAGGTAGGTGGAGCTTTATACGCGTGTTTGTATCCATTTCTGCATAATGGAGTTTTTGTCTCTTGGTACAAGGACAAGTGTCGTTATTCTTTACGATTAGTGATTCACGATACCCTTATAAATTACGGCACTGGGTGTAATGCACTATAGCAAAATCTTGTTCTGTTAAGAGTGTTCGTTACAGAAATAGGTATTGCCCAAAAACGTGCTTGCACTGTCTTTCTGAAAACCCATAGTTAGACATTGTGCTTAGTTGTCAATCAATTTTTGTTTTTAATACCAAGAAACTTATTTTTTACAATCTAGCTATTGAATAAATTTGTATTTTTCTCAGTCAAAACATGCCCCTCAATGCTAACTTTCCTCTTTTTAACGACTTTCTGGTCATTGCAAATTCGGCCCCATAATTTCTTATGGCGCGAAAACAGACAGAGGCCCATGGACCGAAAACGATTGCGTCACACTACGGCGATAATCCAGCAGTAAAACATCTTCATATATCCAAAAAGTAAATAATAAAGATATATATGCGCATTACGATTATAACAATTACATGTATAGCTGATAACAATCTGCATGAATAACTGGTAAACTGTTCTGCAATGACAGTTGAGTATAGCAATTATTTACAATAGGTACGAAAGTCAAGATGTCGTGACGTCATAATACAGAACTTGAAAGAACGTTCTAATTCAGAAAAAATATTACTTAAATTAAATTTTGAGTCAGAGTCGAGTTACTTTTCAATAACGAATATTTTCAAATTAATCATCATAAATATGTAAAATATTGATTTTACTACTTATTTAAAAATTAGCCATGAGCACGCTTCTAGTCATCTTCTACCCAAACAGCTGTTTACGCCTGGCTTGTTGTTGGTGAGAAATCGTGTTTCGATTGTTGTGATAAAAGTGCTCCAGCGTCTGTGGGTACAAGTGGTGTGCGGATTTAGGGGGAAACATCACAACAGGCCAACCCTCATCACGGTAGACGGGTCTTATTCACTCGATATTTAATTGGTGAAACATGAATACAATTGCAACTCTAAGCATACCATTTAAAAGACTGAAGTTTCCGTTCAAACATTTGTTGTTATATATGAAAGCCCCATACGAACTAAAATAAAGCATTGAGCTCTTCGTAAAATATATGTTTTCAAGGCAGTTTGAAATCCAATATGGCGGCTACGTTTTTCATGGAACCGGTTCTCATCAGTGATGGACAACCATCTTTCCCCAGCCTTCCCAGCACTCATTTGAACCAATGTTAGCGTATGTATGTACGTTATTGATCTTACTCAAGATTGCAGTTGTAATCAGCACAATAAAACAACATTTTGTGCCTATATTAGTGAAAGTATGAAACTTGGTTGGAACTGAATTCATTCTTACCTTGTAATCGGCGGTTTTTTATCCTTACTGCCATCACAACTGAAACTCCACAGTGCTTATTTGATTGTTATTATACACATTTGTCTCAGTTCACTCCACATTGCACTTTAAACCCGTTGCTGTTCCTGGTTCTAAGCGCGCGCGCCATAAACACAATTACAAACATCAGACGACGACAGACGACGAAACTGCAAAGTTTTATTCCCTAAACTGTTTACTTTACTCGTTATTTAGTTTAAATTTACATTGTTATTTAAAAATTTTGATTTAATTCATGTATATTATCCCTTTTTTTGCAACCAAATTACCCCGAAAAATTACAGGATATTTCTAACGTAGATAAAATCAAATGTCTAACGTTTTCGTACATCTGGCTGCCCGAAAACCATAGAGGAACGAATACGGAAAAGTGCATAGAGGAACGACTAAGTTTTTTTTTTTTTTTTTTTTTTTTTTTTGCTTTTTTGTTTTTGCTAGCACTTTTCATTGATTTCAGTCTTTATTAGTATTTTGAATTTCTTAAATAATCGTATGCCAGAAATAAATGTAACCTTTAATGTTTGCATGCTAAGAATGCAAAATCATCGTTGCCACATTAGTGGAGGCTTCACACATACGCCGTTCCATTATCCTGTTAAGCGTCCGCCCTGATGAGCTCGCTGCTAAACGTACAGTCACGCTTTTTTTTGTAATCAGCGATCATAGCACTGATGATAGTTTTTTCAAAGTTAATATTGATTTTTATGCTTGTTATTCATTCTGTAATTAACTGTAGGAAATTCTCTCTCTCTCTCTCTCTCTCTCTCTCTCTCTCTCTCTCTCTCTCTCTCTCTCTCTCCAAAGAAAAGTCATCTTCACTTCCGCAATTGGAAGAAAAAAAAAGTTTGTATCATCACTGGAGGATTCAGAACTAGAGCTCATCATCAAAAATAGGTTATCAATATCACACTCCTCATCTAGTATTTGATTGATCTCACCTAAAGAAATATGCCTCCTCTTTGGGACATTCATTGTGAAAGACGCGAAATCCAATTTGTCTCGATAAACGCGAAGAAGAGTATTGAAAGAAAAACCAACAGGGACAGGCAGTTTTCTAGCATAAGCGACCACCAGGAAAGAGTTGCCAGGCTGGAAATAAGTTTCCCATGTGCTGAGAGTGTTACCAAATGATGTTCCTACACTTTCTATGCGAGTAAACGTATTATTACGGGGCTGACGGCTTGACAAGCACAGTTAAATGTCTTGAACGTAATATCCCGTTGAAGGCGCTACCGAGTAGATCGCGGTTAAACGTATTATTACGTGGGTGACGCTTAACAGGTTATAAACTGTTTCCATGAATTCTAGTTGTCATAGTAATTTGCCAATAATGATAAAAATTGCTTTAATATTTTATGTATATACTTCCAATACATAGCCTAATTTCACTAATTTCAACGTTTTGTGTGTAGTCTTATACCCAGTTTGGAGGGTCAACACATACCGAATGGCAACAGAGAGAGAGAGAAAGAGAGAGAGAGAAAGGAAAGGAAGGCGGAGGAACGAAGAAGAAAAGGGATGGGGGGGGGGGGGTTGGGGAGAGGGTAGGTGGAGCTTTATACGCGTGTTCGTATCCATTTCTGCATAATGGAGTTTTGTCTCTTGGTACAAGGACAAGTGTCGTTATTCTTTACGATTAGTGATTCACGCTACCCTTATAAATTACGGCACTGGGTGTAAGGCACTATAGCAAAATCTCGTTCTGTTAAGAGTGTTCGTTACAGAATAGGTATGCCCAAAAAACCTGCATGCTTGCACTGTCTGAAAACCCATAGTAGACATGCTGCTTAGTTGTCAATCAAGTTTTCTTTTTATAACCAAGTATTTTTTACAAGCTAGCTATTGAATAAATTTGTATTTTTCTCAGTCAAAAACATATGCCCCTCAATGCTAACTTTCCTCTTTTTAACGACTTTCTGGTCATTGCAAATTCGGCCCCATAATTTCTTATGGTGCGAAAACAGACAAGAGGCCCATGGGACCGAAAAAAAAAAACGATTGCGTCACACTACGGCGATTTTAATCCAGCAGTAAAACATCTTCATATATCCAAAAAGTAAATAATAAAGATATATATGCGCATTACGATATAACAATTACATGTATAGCTGATAACAATCTGCATGAATAACTGGTAAACTGTTCTGCAATGACAGTTGAGTATAGCAATTATTTACAATGGTACGAAAGTCTAGATGTCGTGACGTATAATACAGAACTTGAAAGACAGTTTCTAATTAAGAAAAAATAATTACTTAAATTTGAGTCAGAGTTGAGTTACTTTTTTCAATAACGAATATTTTATTTTCAAATTAATCATTCATTAAATATGTAAAATATTGATGTTTGTTTTACTACTTATTTAAAAAGAAATTAGACCAAGAGCACGCTTTTTCTCGTCATCTTCCTACCCAACAGCTGTTACGCCTGGCTTGTTGTTGATGAGAAATCGTGTTTCGAGTTGTTGTGATAAAAAAGTGCTCCAGCTGTCTGGGGGTGGGTACAAGCGCGTGGTTGCGGATTTATCACAGGAAAATGGTTAGTTTATTGACACAAGCTTACTCCGAAAAATTAAACGATCGGATGGCGGTCAATCTTCTAAAATACCTCGAGTTGTAAGTAAAAATGTTTGAACGCGTTTTGGTGAGATTTGCACTACGTTTGAGACCGTTTTCAGTACCCTCTGTTTAAATCTTAAAATTTGGCCTTAATTTCTAACTTTGGAGAAAAAATACCTTACTTTCGAAAGGAGAGTAGAGGTCTTTTAGCTCCGTTTACTCACCAACAAACAAGTCGCGACTGATGCCCATCTCGGGTGTAGGACGCGTTATAATGTACTTTTTCGGAGGGTGGCTTGCATTGATTGTAGGTGGCCTGCTTGGCCATGCTGTGATGTACTATACCTCTTGCCAGAACAGTATCACCTGCCAAGAATCTATAGAAATGCGGATAAGGCGCGTAGTGCCGTTCCGACCGCGGCCTACTGTAAGCTCTGTGGTTAGGGCGCGCAGGTGCAATATTACCATCTTGCCAGAACATGTTTTGCCTGCCACCAAAGAATCTTTAAAAAAATGCGGATAGGGGGAGGGGGAAACATCAGTACAGGCCAACCCTCATCACGGTAGACGGGGTCTTATTCACTCTATATTTAATTGGTGAAACATGAATACAATTGCAAACTCTAAGCATACCATTTTAAAGACTGAAGTTTCGTCAAACATATTGATGATATGAAAGCCCCATACGAACTAAAATAAGATGTGAGCTCTTCGTAAAATATGTTTCAAGGCAGTTTTGAAATCCAATATGGCGGCTACGTTTTTCATGGACGGTTCTCATCAGTGACGGACACCATCTTTGTCCCCAGCCTTCCCAGCACTCATTTGAAACAATGTTAGCGTATGTATGTAACGTTTATTGATCTTACTCAAGATTGCAGTTGTAATCAGCACAATAAAACAACATTTTGTGCCTATATTAGTGAAAGTATGAAAACTTGTTATTCCCGGGGTTATGGTTGAACTGAATTCATTCTTACCTTGTAATCGGCGGTTTTTATACCTACTGCCATCACAACTGAAACTCCACAGTGCTTATTGATTGTTATTATACACATTTTGGTCTCAGTTCACTCCACATTGCACTTTAAACCCGTTACTGTTCTGGTTCTAAGCGCGCGCGCCATAAACACAATACAAACAGCAGACGACGACAGACGACGAAACTGCAAAGTTTTATTTCCTAAACTGTTTACTTTACTCGTTATTTAGTTTAAATTTACATTGTTATTTAAAAATTTTGATTTAATTCATGTATATTATCCATTTTTTGCAACCAAATTACCCCGAAAAATTACAGATATTTTCTAACGTAGATAAAATCAAATGTTTCTAACGTTTTCGTACATCTGGCTGCCGAAAACCATAGAGGAACGAAGTACGGAAAAGTGCATAGAGGAACGACTACGTTTTTTTTTTTTTTTTGCTTTATTGTTTTTGCTTGCACTTTTCATTGATTTCAGTCTTTATTAGTATTTTGAATTCTTAAATAATCGTATGCCAGAAAATAAATGTAACCTTTAATGTTTGCATGCTTTGTAATGTTTGCATGCTAAGAATGGCAAAACATCGTCTGCCCACATTAGTGGAGCTTAACACATACGCCGTTCCATTATCCTGTTAAGCGTCCGCCCCCTTGATGAGCTCGCTGCTAACGTACGTCACGCTTTTTTTTTTGTAATCAGGGATCATAGCACTGATGATAGTTTTTTCAAAGTTAATATTGATTTTTATGCTTGTTATTCATACTGTAATTAACTGTTGGAAATTCTCTCTCTCTCTCTCTCTCTCTCTCTCTCTCTCTCTCTCTCTCTCTCTCTCTCTCTCTCTCTCTCTCTCTCTCTCTCTGAGTCCAGTCACTCGGCAAAGAAAAGTCATCTTCACTCCCGCAATTGGAAGAAAAGTTTGATCCATCACTGGAGGATTCAGAACTAGAGCTCTCATCATCAAATAGGGTTATCAATATCACACTCCCTCATCTAGTATTTGATTGATCTCACCTAAAGAAATATGCCTCCTCTTTGGGACATTCATTGTGAAAAGACGCGAAATCCAATTTGTCTCGATAAACGCCCGAAGCGTATTGAAAGAAAACCAACAGGGACAGGCAGTTTTTCTAGCATAAGCGACCACCAGGAAAGAGTTGCCAGGCTGGAAATAAGTTTCCCATGTGCTGAGAGTGTTACCAAATGATGTTCCTACACTTTCTATGCGAGTAAACGTATTATTACGGGGCTGACGACTTGACAAGCACAGTTAAAGTCTTGAACGTAATATCCCGTTGAAGGCGCTCGTGTACCGGTAGAATCGCGGGTAAACGTATTATTACGTGGGTGACGCTTAACAAGTTATAAACTGTTTCCATGAATTCTAGTTGTCATAGTAATGCAATAATGATAAAATTGCTTTAATATTTATGTATATATTACTTCCAATAAACATAGCCTAATTTCACCAATTTCAACGTTTTGTGTGTAGTCTTATACCCAGTTTGGAGGGTCAACACATACCGAATGGCAACAGAGAGAGAGAGAGAGAGAGAGAGAGAGAAAGGAAGGCGGAGGACGAAGAAGAAAAGGGATGGGGGGGGGGGGGGGGGTTGGGGAGGGGAGAGGGTAGGTGGAGCTTTATACGCGTGTTCGTATCCATTTCTGCATAATGGAGTTTTTGTCTCTTGGTACAAGGACAAGTGTCGTTATTCTTTACGATTAGTGATTCACGATACCTTATAAATTACGGCACTGGTGTAATGCACTATAGCAAAATCTCGTTCTGTTAAGAGTGTTCGTTACAGAAATAGGTATTGCCCCAAAAACTGCTTGCAATGTCTCTGAAAACCCATAGTAGACATGCTGCTTAGTTGTCAATCAAGTTTTTTATAACCAAGTATTTTTTACAAGCTAGCTATTGAATAAATTTGTATTTTTCTCAGTCAAAACATATGCCCCTCAATGCTAAACTTTCCTCTTTTAACGACTTTCTGGTCATTGCAAATTCGGCCCCATAATTTCTTATGGTGCGAAAACAGACAAGAGGCCCATGGACCGAAAACGATTGCGTCACACTACGGCGATAATCAGCAGTAAAACATCTTCATATATCCAAAAAGTAAATAATAAAGATATATATGCGCATTACGATTATAACAATACATGTATAGCTGATAAACAATCTGCATGAATAACTGGTAAAACTGTTCTGCAATGACAGTTGAGTATAGCAATTATTTACAATAGGTACGAAAGTCAAGATGTCGTGACGTCATAATACAGAACTTGAAAGAACGTTCTAATTCAGAAAAATAATTACTTAAATTTGAGTTCAGAGTCGAGTTACTTTTTCAATAACGAATATTTTCAAATTAATCATCATAATATGTAAAATATTGATGTTTTACTACTTATTTAAAAATTAGCCAAGAGCACGCTTCTCGTCATCTTCTACCCCAACAGCTGTTTACGCCTGGCTTGTTGTTGATGAGAAACATCGTGTTTCGATTGTTGTGATAAAAGTGCTCCAGCGTCTGTGGGGGGTACAAGTGGTGTGCGGTATTTTCTTATCACAGGAAATGGTTAGTTTATTGACACAAGCTACTCCGTAAACATCGAGATGGCGTCAATCTTCTAAATACCTCGAGTTGTAATGTAAAAAATGTTGAACGCGTTTTCTTGGTGAGATTTGCACTACCGTTGAGGGACCGTTTTCAGTACCCTCTGTTTAAATCTTAAAAATTTGCCTTAATTTCTAACTTTGGAGAAAATACTTACTTCGAAAGGAGAGTAGAGGTCTTTAGCTCCGTTTCTCACCAACAACAAGTCGCGACTGATGCCCATCTCGGGTGTCAGGACGGACGCGTTATAATGTACTTTTCGGAGGGTGGCTTGCATTGATGGTAGGTGGCCTGCTTGGCCTGCTGTGATGATCTACCTACTTTTTTGGAGATTGTTCACGCTGATCGTACATGGTCCACCCCTGTACCATGCGGTTTTTTACCCTAATTACAGTCATCCAAATAAATATTACTTAAAATTCTTGTTCAGATGGTAAAACTACATAGAAAAACCACAACTGCCATAGTCTAGGCCGTCGCGGGTAAGTACCCTAGATCTACCTAACTCGTTAGCAAGGTTAGGATAGGGCATTCTAGAAATGTAAAATTTGTTTTCTACGTAACCTGTTCCCACCGTAATACAATCGCCCCTGAAATCATTAGGCCTACGCTGTGAAGCACAAGAGAACAAATATTAGGTAACTAGCTTCATTGTCTAGCTAGTAGGCCTATAAGCCGCTTGGTAAACAAAGCATCGGGAACGACTTGCCACGGTTTCGTTCGTAGTTTACACCGCCTTCTTAAAATGACTACTTTATTATTAAATAACCAACCAAGACTTGGCTTACTGTAAACCAAATACGAAAGCTTGGGCCTCAAGTACCAAACACCCAAGTTACTAACGGATTCGGGTTCACGTTGCCGGGAAAACCAACGCGAGCTTAACGTACCAAGTTCATACTACTTTATAATTAAAAGCTTGGCGTTATTATTATCAAATTTCAAATCCTATGGTACTAACCGGTTTCCAGGTGTGTTATTGTTCATTTTAAACCTCTGCATGCGCTTCTGCTTAATAATATCGTCGAGAGATGCGTCCGCCATGATGCCGTTTCAGTCCGTGTAGCGTTGCGTCGAGGTCGAGGAAGTCAATTATCGAAGTGACGTCACGAGAGTGATGCAAGTTTGTTTTCCGTATTCGAGACGCTTTGTTCGTGAAAAATGTAAGCATTTTCAACATTTTTTCGCGTAAATAGTCTTTTATTACTTTAAGAAAATATTCTGAGCGGTCAAAACGATATTCAATTAAAATACAAGTCATAATCTACAAGTTTCTTCAAACGAAAACAAATGCTATCGACGAAGATGACGCCGTATACAGTAAACACAAACATCGTATAAACCATGTCAATGTAAAGACATTGCCTAGGACATAATTTACAAGTGGATAATATTTTTAATTTAAAAAAAGCCATGCATTGCGTTTAATGTGGTAAATTCCTTTTTTCTCTTTTACTTGTTACTTGTTGATGGCTTAGGCTTATCCAGTTCCGTACTACTACTTCCATGAAGATCGCAGGAGCAACCACCCCCTCCCCCAACTATCAAATTCACAGTTTATCCATCAGAGAGAGCACTTTATCACACTGCAAATTCCACATTCACTGCTTGATCTTCCACCATAGCATTACTTAAATAAAAACGGTTAATTTTCTTTTTGAAAGACTTCAAATCCTAAAATTGCCCCTTGTTGACCTCAGAGCAGTTATCGCCATTGAAGATGATGTACTCAAATAATACAAAAGCTTCTTAGAAAACAGGAAGGTTACACTGGTTATATCAAATGTGAAATAAGAAAAGAAAGGCATATTCATATGTCATCGGCCACCCACAGTGACGGCAAGTTGGTACTTATTAGACATCCGAGTGAAATATATTTCAACGTCGCACTGTTTTAACTACCTTTTTGCAGTTGCAAGCATCGCCGTACTTAAAAAAAAAGAACATTGGTTAAAAGGAGTGCTTTATGGACATTTGTTAATTCTAAATGCATTTTGTATTAAGTTGGTTATAGTGCATCAAACATTTATATTCCTATAAAGCTACCTCGGTATCATGAGATCGTGTTATCACAATAATTATTGAGCCTTGTAAATTTGCAACTACACAGTTTTTTTAATGGCAACTTTGTCATACCGAATGATTGAATTCTATCACCAAAATAGGGAAAACTACAGATAATTAAAGGTAGAACAAGTTGTATGGAAATTAAAAGATAAATCTGTATATACAAACAAAATTTGTGCTAGAGAAAAAGGTGGGTGTTTGCTGTAATTAGACACGGATATCAGATATGAACAAATATAATTTAACATATGGTCATTGTTTTTCTTGATATTACAGTGATATATAAAAATGTAATTCTCGTCATGCAGTTCCTGTTCAGTCCACTGAAAAAAAATAGTTAGCGACTTGTGTTGTCCAGTTCTCATTTTAGAACCTTCCTACGATAAAATTGTGAAGTAAGTTTACAATTGTAGGATGTTTCCATATGTTGCATATAAGAGTTACTTATATTCCCGCCAAAATGTGTTAGGCGGAAGCCAAAGTTGAGTCTGCACTCTGCGGCAGTCTCGCTTGAGTAGGCGTGGCATTAACATTGTAAGGTGCATTGCTGCCCATCATGTATTAGATTACGTGAATATACAACATTGCATATTGATCGCGATTGAGTATACCTAACCTGCTTACAACAATAAAAGTGACAGGAAGCTAAAATTACCTCAGGACAATTTTCTTCATTCCGTCGGCTTTGAATCCATTAAATTATAGTTGGAATTATTCAGTGTTAATGTAATATTTTCGTTTTAAAATACTGTGAAATATGGTCATAAGGAATCGTCCTCAGAGTAACAACATTGTAAAACCCTCTGCATATTACTTTGTCAGACACGTTAGGAATTTGATGCCAGAATAAATCAACGTAAATATTGAGTTAGAGCTGACCAATGAAATATTAATAACCTTTTGGTGAACCGAAGTGAAGAATCTCATAGAATTGACTGGTTCCATATTAGTAAATTAAGAAGGTCAATAGATAGTTCTAGAAATGAGATAGAGTTTGTACTATTACAGCCAACAAAGGAAAAGCACACCCTTGACCCCAACCAAGGGTCCAGAGGAAGTTATACCTTCACGAGAATGTTCGAGAAGGATTTAAAGGAAAAACTACAGGGTTTCGGTGATTCTCGTAAACAGTATGTTCTTTGCTTCCCTTTGGTTTATCCAGTTACTTGAGATAATCTTAATAAGCTATTCCTCACCTGAAAACACACCCCAAAGGTATCCATTAAAATAATATGTCCCATTTACCTTATATATATATATATATATATATATATATATATATATATATATATATATATATCTTACAAGTGTGTAATGTTGATGAATCACATATCATGTCTTGCTTGGAGACAAGCTGAGCTACTGTAAGTACAGCTTACTTGAGCGAAGGAATTTGAGTACGCAAGCAGTTTAACCGAGAGACTGCTCGCCCTGTCATCAAGCATGTACATTCGTTTGTACGGATGTTACAGGCCTAATAGTCCAAGGCACTTGCGAAAGTCACATTCTTTTCGGTGAGCACAGAGGTCAGGTGGTACATGCCGAGTGTCGGGAGAGAAATCCCCATCGTAAAGTTATGATACATTTTGTAAGACTTAGAAAACCGTTACCTTTGAAAAGAGAGAGAAGTGTGAAATACTTTCTTTACTTAGATACTTTGAAAAGAGTGATGTGTGAAGTGTATCTTTTATCCATTATTATCTTTATTACAGATGGGTCCTATTCCATGGCTAATTTAGAGATGGGATTCTCTAACCTGGCTAATATAATGAACTTATTGACATTTTGGGTCTGGGAGTGAATTCTTAGTCTGGAGGGTAGAATGTTAACTTACTGGTTTCTTTATGGGCAGATTTGGGTTTTCTGTCATTATGACTTGTTAATCATTTTGTTTTATTTTATATTCAACTGCTTTGGGTAATAAATAGTATATTTTTATACTTACAAGATCTTAATAGCCTAACGACATGGTTGCAGACAGAGGGCACCATTGACGACAGGTAAGGGTTTCTAATTTGTGTAGTTTAATGAAATGGTGGGGGGAGGGGGGGGTAAGTGTGGTGGCAGGCGGTTTAAGAGGCTTTTTATATATTTTATAAGCTGTAGGTACGCTAACAAAGAGACTTGTGACCAGTTAGACATAGATGGTTTTTTTTTGGTAGGAAAAGGGGTTATAATCATGTCACAGGCAACTCGGGGCTCTTTTTACTGATTCAATGGGTTGGACAAGGAGAAGCAGTTCGTCTCTTGGGCTAAGTTAGTGTCAGCCATCTTGGGATTCTTGAATAACAGTGGAAAAAGGGGAAAAGTTTAATTTTCGACGTATTAAAGTGTTTCGCAAGTGTAGTTAATAGTTCACGCATATTTGCGGTGCGTATACGAATTCGGTTTCCAGTCATATGAAAATGTGAGTGTATTTTCAAGTTTTCTTTCTTATCTTTTTCTTTTTATCTTTTATATTTTTTTTTTACTTTTTGTTGTTGTTTATATTCTTTTTGTTTGTTTGTGGTGAATTTACTTGAGCAGCATTTTTGTTGCGAGTCACGCCCTAAGAGAGAAGCGAGAGTTGGCGTGTGTGAGACGGTTGCCATGGTGGATTGCTTGGTAAGCGTTTTGCATTTTTTTTTTCTTTTTCTATCCCCTCCCTATTTATTTTTTTATTGTTGCTTTCGTGGAATTATTATTAATATACTGGGCGTGGGGGCGCGTTTGCCTTTTGTTATCCATTATTGGGGAAAAATTTGTGTTAATTTTTCTGGATTGGGTTTTGTGTATATAAATACATTGATGTTATTGAGATCGGGGAAGCTTATAGAACAAAATAGCTTTCGGAAACAGGGAAAAATGGCGGATACTAAGAATACCACAACGCTACTACATCACATAACAAACGTGAGTGCGGGCGTGAGTCCATTCAGAGGGATTGTAAATGGCGTTTTATCACAGTCTATCCAAATTTTTATTGAAGGAGTTAATAATTATTTAGCGGTAAAGAATATATTGGACGATGTAGAGGCATTTAGAGAGGCGAAAGCTTTGCTAGATTTCAATAGAGGAGACCTCTCCCATCGTTGCTGGAGTTTCCAATTTACAAAATGTCGTACCTGGACGGACTTGCAAGTATTTTTTAAAACAGCGTATGGCTCAAAGGAACACAGAGATATGGTGAGGGACCTTCGGGGTCTTAATAAACTACGGAAGGGCACTAATAGCCTCGTAGAACATAGTTCAAAACTGTTTGACGCAGTGGTGGATTGGGTAGGAAAATTGAAAACATCTAAATGGGCTACAGGGGGTAATCTCTCTCTGGGTAACATTCATAAACTGATCTATTTTTCCCTGCTCTTGCACGATGTACCGGATGCGAAAGTGAATAGCTTTGCTGAAAAGATTGAACCTACTTCAGACGAAGAATTACTTTATATTCAAATTGAAAAACACGTCGAAATGTCCCACTGTAGATAGCACAATTTTTAATGGGACAGGCCCGAGGGGGTAGAGTGCAAAGAGACACAGAATTTTCTCCTCCCCATCTGTGCGCAAAAGTTGAGTATAACAAAAGATCGATCGATCAAAAGCAACCCAGTTGCGCTGTTTCAACTGCAATAAACCAGGGCATCCAAAGAAATTGTGTAGGGTTAAATATTGTGGAATGTGTAAGAGTAACGATCATTATTGGCAGTCTTGTCTGTCTCAGATACGGAGAGATGCGAGACCTACACCTCAAAGTTCTGGTAATTATAATGTGAGAACTTCCCAGGCAGGTCAAACCAGAGGGCAAAGGGATTGGCGAAATTTTTGGAAGCCCGATCAACAAAAAGGGTACAGGTGATTGGTAAATGCCATTGTGGTCTCGTGTGGGACGCCTCAGAGCCCAGGCCTATAGTCTATGGAACAGTAGGGGATGTGGATATCCCGATATTTATAGACTTGGGGGCATCAATAAATCTAATGGACTATAATTTGTATCAATCCATGTTTTCCAGTTACCCTTTGCAACCCTCAACGAAGACGGTGTGTGATGTGCAGGCCCATAGATTAAATATCCTGGGTTGTGTTCAAATACAGTTTACGCTAGGTGACAGAGTGTTAACAGAACCATTTTTGGTAATGAAAGGAATTGCGTTGGGCAACAGACTTTTGCTGGGTCATCCTGCTTGTAGAAGACACAAGATTTCGATCTATGCGGGTGTTAATGGGATAACAGTCGGGATACCAGGTATTTTTCTGCCTTATGAGGACGTGAATAAAATGGAGGACAAGGAGGTTATTGAAAGAGGAGATGTGCTCAGTGATATTAATGGCGGTGATACGAGTGTTATGGAGAAAGGTAATATTAAAACCCACGTTGCTGATATGGGAAATAATTACGGGGGTTCTATCAGAGTTCACAGTGATAACAATGGTGGTGATGATACTTTGGGTGGTGAGGTAATACTAATATTGATGTTATTTCTTATACTAACAATGCTGGGGGTGGTAATGTGTATGGGGCGGTGGAAAGGGGTGGTACTAACCACAAATATAGAGGTGTTTTATCCGAAGATATTATGTTACTACCTGGTTCGAAGACTATGGTAAAAGTTAAATTGAAGGAAATGAGAAAACCCACGGATGTGTGTGTTATTGAAAATAGCGAAAAGCTTAGATGGGTTGTTAGCACGGCATCGGTGAACAGTGTATCCAAGGATGGGTTTATGTGGTTAGAGTTGCTAAACTGTAATGATACAGTTAGGAGATACCAGAAGAATACATATATATTGGATTTCCAAGATTGGAGTTGTGATAGTGGTTCAGTGGCTTCGTAGAGGGGAAACCTGAGTTTTCGGAGGCAGAAATGCAATCAAGGAAACGAATATTTAGAGAACATTTAGCTAATGCGGATTATAGCGAACACGTTGAAGTGATAAGCGGGCTCTTGGCAGAATTTGGGGATACGGTAGCCTTACAAGGTGATAAATTGGGGTTGACTAATGTGTTAGAGCATAAGGTAAATTTGGAGAGTGGCACAAATTTACCTTATGCTCTAACACATTAGAGCATAAGGTAAATTTGTGCCACTCTCCAAATTTACCTTATGCTCTAACACATTAGAGCATAAGGTAAATTTGGAGAGTGGCACAAAACCTATTTATATTCCTGCATATTGCATACCTTTCAAAATCAGAGAACAGGTAGAGAAAGAGGTTAATAGATGGGAAGAAGAAGGAATCATTAGACCCAGCGTGTCTCCTTACAATTTTCCCTTGTTAGTGTATGCGTTGATTTTAGACGTTTAAATAAGAAGACGAGCCCTAACCGCTACCCAGTCGAGTGCATACCAGATCTTTTTGTTGAAATTGGGGGACATAATATTTATGGCTCAATTGATTTGGCGCAGGGTTTCTTACAGGTCGCTCTTAGTGAGAGTAGCAAGGAATATACCGCTTTTTCAGTGCCCAAGGAACACTATGAATTTACGTGAATGCCTTTCAGTTTGTCTGGCAGTCCGATGACCTTTACCAGGTTGGTGAACACAGTTTTGCATGGGTTATTGGGTAAAAATGTTTTTGTGTATATGGATGACATCCTAGTCACAACGGACACGATCGCGCAACACCTGGAAGTGCTTACAGAAGTACTTAGGAGGCTTAGATTAGTGGGGTTGAAAATTAAGCTAGCCAAGTGCTCGTTCTTGAAAAAGCAGATCACATATCTAGGCCACGTCATATCTAAGGAAGGGGTTAGAGTAAATGACGATAAAGTCGAAGCAATAGCGAATTTTCGCACCCCCAGATCAAAGAAAGAGATTAAGTCATTCCTGGGTATCGCCGGTTTCTTTAGGAGGTTTGTGAAAGGGTTCTCTAATATAGCAGCTCCCCTAACTGATGTGTTGCGGGAAGACGTTCAATTTCAATGGAAGGAACCTCAGGCGGAGAGTTTTCAAAAGCTCAAGGACGCGCTAATGAATCCCCCTGTTTTGAAGTTTCCAGATTTTAGCGAACCTTTTACATTAGTGACTGATGCAAGCCAGGAAGGTATAGGTGCTAGCCTTATGCAAAAGTTTGATGGGAAATTTCATCCTATAGCTCTTTATAGCAGGAAGTTCAGGACAAAGGGCAGCAATGAGAAGTCCATGGCCACCATAGATAAAGAAGCCTTTGCAATAGTGTTGAGCTTAGTTCATTTTAAAATGTTACTGATGGGGAATAAAGTAGAAGTTCTTACAGACCACAAACCATTACTAGATCTTTTTAATAAACCCAATTTGTCGCCAAAAAGAGCTCGATGGTTTTTAACTATCAGAGATTTTGATGCAAAGCTCAAATATATAGAAGGCAAATTTAACGTTGTTGCTGATGCTCTCAGCAGGAGTTTTCATGACACGGAAGGTTTCCAAGTCGCGCAAGCCACTAGCGAAGCCATACGATGGGATATACCTCTCGTAGAGCAAAGGCAAGATGAAGATGAGATTTTAGCAGATGCAAAAGCGTTTCTAAGAGGGGAATTAGTCAGGAAAGGTAATAAGTTTCCTTTTTCGGGTTTGGAGTTAGAAGGTAATCTATTGGTTAGGAAAATTAAATATAAGTTGAGAACCAGTGAAAGTAAAAGAGATACGACACAGATCGTAATTCCGAAGGTCCTAATTCCGGTGGTTTTGGATATAGTTCATTGAAGGTTTGGTAGTCCACACTTGGGAATAGAAAAAAACGTATGATGAGGTTCGTGCTAAATACATTTGGAAAAACATGGGGAAAGATGTGGAAAATTTCGTAAGGAATTGTACGGTGTGCAACGCATGCAAGCCTGCAAGGACAACTTCATGCAAATTAGGATCGTATCCTATACCGGGTAGACCTTTTCAGAGAATACATATGGATATCTTGGGGAATTTTTGTGAGTCTAGATATGCGAACAAGTACTTGTTATTGATAATAGATGAACTTACAGGGATAGTAGAAATTTTCCCACTTAAGCATAAAATGGTCGAAGAAGTAGCCATAGCATTTTTCAATGGTATCATTTGCAGATAAGGCTCACATGAAGTTCTATTAACCGACAATGGGAGGGAATTTGTGAACAAAACCTTGGAATGTTTAGCTGAAGTCATGGGGATACAGAAAGTAACAATTATTCCATACAGACCCGAGGCTAATGGGTTGTGCGAATGAGCAAACAGGAAAATGCTCGAGGCTCTCAGGAAAACTGTAGGTGGTAATGATAAGAATTGGGACAGATATGTTAATGTTGTTAGACATAGTATTAACACTATGGTTAGTGATTCAATTAAAATGTCCCCATTTGAAGCTTTGATAAGTTGTCCAATACGAGGCACATTTGATTTGCTAACTATGCCTCATCATGGGGAGGATACGATCGAAGCATTGGTATCCACAGCGAGAGAGAGACGACACACTTGTCTCAGCCGTAATCTCGAATCCACAACCAGAGATATGGTACAGAAGAGTAATAGTAAAAGATCTGATCCCAAGATCAATGTCGGGGACAAGGTATTTTTAAAACTTAACATGAGAAATTAATTAAATTACAAATTAGGCCCAAAGTTTGAAGGTCATTTTAAAGTCATTGAAGAGAAAATTGGAAACAAATTTGTAGTCTTAGAGGAAAAAACAGGTCGGTCAAGGTTAACACATATCTCGAAATTGAAAAGAATTGGTTGTGGTGTTTAATATATTGTCGCGCAGTTGCATTTTTTTCCCTTTTTTTTCTTGCTGTCTGTTTTTCGCAATTTGGTGGCAGAATGCTTTCACGGTTTTTTTTCTCTCTTTTATTTCCTTCTACTGCTTTTTTTTCTTATTATGCGGAAATCTGCGGCGTTTTGGCGTAAGATTTCGGGATAATATTTTACGTGGGAAGTGGTTGAAATATGGCAAATTTTTGTTTTAGCTGAGAAACGTGATGATAAATATGTGATTATTTCTGTGTGTATGATATTTGGGACTGAATTTTTTGGGGTTTCACGAGCCGAATAGATGACATTGGGGTTTTATATAATTTGGGTAATGTTGTGGGGAGTTAAGATTTAATGACAATTTTTTTTGGAAGGGGGATGATTTTTTTTGGTGTGGGGTTATTAATTAAATGGAGGAAATATCTTTATCACTGGAGTGGTGTTATTATTAAGATGTTGATGATTTATATATATATATATATATAAGGAGATGGCATGAATCCTTGGGGGTGACTTTCCTTTTTTTTTTTGTTGGTATAAAATTATGGAATTGTGAGTTTATTGTAGTTTTTTGTCCCAAATAGGTGATAATTTTTTATATAATTGGGCAGTATCGTTTGGGAAAGCCATGTCTTTGAGACAATCTTTGAGCACCTTGGTCATATCCTGGAGATAGTTCTGTGGAATGTGGTGATGTAGTTTCAGTATAGAACATTTTTTTGAGAATCATGAGTTTCTGGCGTTGCGAGTCTGACTATGCTGCAGTTCGAAGCACCTGAAGTGTTCACAGGTGGATTTTTTGCTAATGTTGCTGTAATGAATCCGGTAGCGGATTTTTCCCTTTGGAATTAATTACTCGGGGATTTGCACTATTCTTGTAGATGCTGATTATGGCATTCCACGGGAATGTATCATGTAAGGGGATTCTTTTCTGGTCGTTTCTGGTCAATGGGATTGCTGCGGTAGCAGATTCCGTAACAGTACACATTCCGTTTTGGGAAAGATATTGAATTATATATGTTTCTTTTTCTCTTATGTGCGCTGTGTAATGGGGGAAAGCTCACTTATTATTGTTGTTATTATCTTATTTTTTTTCCTTTTTTCTTTTTTTTCTTTTCTTACGAGAGATGTTGTAATGGGGGTTAAGCTCTAAATAGCATTTCTATTTTAGATAGGACATATAATTTGTCGCGGTATGTGAGTTATATAGAAGGGGTGTTCGGCATTATATTTTATGGAGGTTAGTTATATAAACCATAAAAGGGGTTTTTGTTGTTAGACTTTATGGGTTCTCTTTTGATAGCGTGTTTGTCAGATATGGGATTATTTGTGAGGATTCAGTGGGTAAAGATTATATTTGGTATAGCGAGGAATTTTTAATATTTGACTAGTAGATTGAGTATATTAATTAATGATGGATTTGTGGGGTAAAGCAAGACTTTAGTTATTTTATGACCATGTAGACCTTTTAAATACGGACACACAATGACTTTAGAGAATTCCCAACTCTACGCGATGATGGTGATGGAAACGACTTTGTTCTACAGTACCAGAGGTCGAGTCAAGTCTACACACGAATGGCGTTTCTATGGACTGCCTTTGCAAAGGATGAGATGTCTTCGATATACCGTCTCAGGATACGTTCTGGGATAACTCAGGAGTCTACAGTCTTCGATGAGGCGGGTGCGAGTAGCACTTACATAGAAGTCACGGGATATTTCCTTGGCAACGGGGTGGCGACCACGTTTCCTTCAGTAGAAAACATCGAATCTACAGTTTTGCGACGAGAGGGTGTTGGATACACTCATGAGGGTCGCAAACGCTGAATAATGGTGCGTGCTGAGTTGTTTCGAGTTGGTTTACGCACTCGACCTGTCTACAACTCGTCCACAAAAGTGTTTCATAAACACTTACATGGAAACCATGAGGCGGTTCGAATTCCGCCTACAGTGGAGACTGTTACAGTTCCGCCGCAGGAGGATAGTGACAAAGATGAATTCTTCTTCGACGAGCGTTATACAATACCAATATTAATGATCATGTTAGGTGCTATACTGATCACCATTTATGCGCTAGGAGTTCTTAAACTTTTGTGCATTCGACGAAGCACAAGGGCTCCTGCAACGCAGGTGGCCCTAAATCATATGGTAAATTGATGCATTGTGCATTAGTTGCTGATGTGGTGTGCGACAGGAGTGCACAGAGGGCATAGGTGGCCGAGCCATCTTACAAGTGTGTAATGTTAATGAATCACATATCATGTCTTGCTTGGAGACAAGTTGAGCTGTAAGGGCAGCTTACTTGAGCGAAGGAATTTGAGTACGCAAGCAGTTTAACCGAGAGACTGCTCGCCCTGTCATCAAGCATGTGCATTTGTTTGTACGGATGTTACAGGCCTAATAGTCCAAGGCACTTGCGAAAGTCACATTCTTTTCGGTGAGCACAAAGAGGTCAGGTGGTACACGCCGAGTGTCAGGAGAGAAAGCCCCATTGTAAAGGTATGATACATTTTGTAAGACTTAGAAAACCGTTACCTTTGAAAAGAGAGAGAAGTGTGAAATACTTTCTTTACTTAGATACTTTGAAAAGAGTGATGTGTGAAGTGTATCTTTTATCCATTAATATCTTTATTACAGATGGGTCCTATTCCATGGCTAATTTAGAGATGGGATTCTCTAACCTGACTAATATAATGAACTTATTGACATTTTGGATCTGGGAGTGAATTCTAAGTCAGGAGGGTAGAATGTTAACTTACTGGTTTCTTTATGGGCAGATTTGGGTTTTCTGTCATTTTGACTTGTTAATCATTTTGTTCTATTTTATATTCAACTGCTTTGGGTAATAAATAGTATATTTTTATACTTACGAGATCTTAATAGCCTAACGACATGGTTGCAGACAGAGGGCACCATTGACGACAGGTAAGGGTTTCTAATTTGTGTAGTTTAATGAAAAGGGGGCGGGTAAGATATATATATATATGAATAACTTGATCACGAAGCATATAAAACATGATGCTATGTATAAATAAAGGTTTTTGCCATGAAGGAAAAAATGAAAAGTGAGATAGCCAAGCACTTTCGGTCTAGTACAACCATTTACTCAGTAAAGGGTCGTACTAGACTGAAAGTGCTTGGCTATCTCGCTTTTCATTTTTTCCTTCGTGGCAAAAACCTTTATATATATTTATATATACATACATAATATATATATATATATATATATATATATATATATATATATATATATATATATATATATATATATATCAGGATCCATACAGAGAGGGGTCAACTAACGCGCAGATATGGTTGGGTCAGGCTGGGCGAGTGAGATCACGTGAGCCCCCGCTACTCACAGTCAAGTACATCTTCGGGGGCGCATTTGAACAAAAATATCAAAACAAAATATGTCTTCTGCTTCTATTTTATATTTATCCGGTCTCTGAGGATTTCTTTTATGGTTCTGACTCTACTTTATGTTTATCCTGTCTCTGGGGATCTTTTATAGTCCTTAATCCACAATCTGCTTAGGATCTCGGCATATAAATGCTAACAGTCCAGTACAATGTTTCATTCACTAACACGCAGTCTTGAGGTAAAAGTCTCTGTAAATATAGGTTTCTTGTTTAATCACAATCGTAGAAAAGCTAAGTAACCATGCCAAACAATTGCGCAGTTTATGGTTGTTATAATACGAAAGTGAAAAAGATAAAGTTCAATCAGGACATTCGTTTTTTCGGTTTCCGAGGGATGAATTTTTAAGAGATGCTTGGATACAAGCAGACAAAAATGTTTTGCATGAAATGATGGACGCCATGAGAACCATGAAGGTGGCAAACTCACGGTTTAATTGCATGTATAAATTTCAAATGGGAGTGATTTTGTCATGCAAGTCTCTGATAAGCCTATATGAGATGGTAAAGAAATTATATGGTGTTAAATTCATTCCTACAAGAAGACTGAATCAGGATGTACTTGAACACTTTTTTGGATGTGTACGTCAAATCAGTGGGCCATATGAAAATCCTAATTCAGTAAACTTCAAATTCTGCTTAAGAAAGTACTTGCTAGGGAAAGACATTGCGCTGTTAAGTGAAAAAAAACCCTACCGAATGCATAGAAGAATTTTATATCCTTAACCAGCAAATGCAAACTCCAGCAAGTAAAATGCGAGACAGCGAGAGAGAACTATCTGTAGAAATATGCCTGACAAGTATATTTTTCAAAACAGTAACATGTGACTTTGAAAAAGAAAATGAGGACGCAATAGACTTGGGAGAGGAACCTAATAATGAGACAGAGGAAGACAAAAGATTGATATCTGAAGTGATATAAGAAGAATCTCTTTGATACATTGGAGGCTATATTGAGAAGAGGTTTGGATTAAAATATCCTCATTTGGGAGTTAAGGCATCAGAGGCTAACGAAAAAGAAAAATCATGGCTTAGTACTATTAACAAGGGCGGACTTCAAGCTCCCTCTGATGATTTCATGTCTCGGTTATCTATCATGAGAGAAATTTTCATTGCTGCTCATGGTGATACTTTAAGAGAAGGCAAAGACTGCATAAAGTCATTAATTTCAGAAATGGAATTATCGGGAGCTGATATTCCCAAAGATGTGATAGCATTTTTTGCTAAAATTTCTGTTCTTTGGGATGAGACATCTGAACAAAGCAATTGTGATAGATAAAAAGAAAAAGAAAGTGTCGTAGCATGAAAAAGAAATTTATGAAATTGTGAATATGTTAGCTATGTTTCTTTTTTTTTTTTACTTTTGAAACTGTACAATAAAATATATGATTAAAATAGTTTTGTTTCTATGTCACCTCAATTTTCTCATTTCAGTTCTTGGTTTTCCTTTTATAATCAGAGTATATGTTTATAGACAAAGAGACCCAAACAAATATGAAAACCTTACCTGAAGCTTAGTTCTACTAAAGAAATTAAAGCTTAACCAAAAAGTAAAGAAAAATACAAATCAACGGCAGATTAAAATGGTTGAGATCTTATCCCTTTAGATGACTAGGCTACCTTTAGTTCCTCTGGTGAGTACTTTAACGATACGATCATTTACTTATAACCAAAATAACGAATATGAAAGTCTTAACTTAAGTTGAGTTTCACTTATGAAAGCATGAATGTAGAAAAGAAAAAAGACAATTATCAGGAACGAGTAGATAAGTCAAGATAAAAGAGAGAGAAATTAGCGCCTATCATATACTGAGCGCCACCCGCCTCACGGGGGCTCACGTGACGAGGTGCGCGGAATAGGCCTTATTTTTGTCCCACTCTTAACTGACCCCTCTCTGTATGGATCCTGATATATATATATGTATATATATATATTGTTCAAGATTTTAAGCCAGAACCAAGGAAAGTAAGATCCCTTATAACAAGATTCATGCATCCTTGTCTATATGTAAGTTGCCCCTTTGAACTGAAAGCATCCATTCTCTAGAAAGCTATCTCTGCTCCCATTGGCTGTCAGAATTTATCCCCCACAGGGTGTGGGCAGAACTTACCAGGAGAAAATTTTAAAAGGAGTAGGGAACAGCGGCTCGCCCTGAGAAGATCCTTAGACCTAGGAGAGGTCAGAAGCTCCTGCTATCTCGCCCTGCAGACAACACTTCGCCCCTTTCTGCTCCCACTTGCCTCCTCTGGGGGAACCCCAAGTATTGTTATACGTCCACAATGCACAGAGATATCAACAGATAAGAAGACTTCCAAGCCCCGGATTTCCAGACAAACACCGTGCCTGATTGTGGTAGAACTTGGGAACCCTTGGATTAAGCCTTGCATTTTCAATAACCCGTTTGCTCATAATTCTGAATGCCGTGTCTGGTTGCCCCCAGCCACACATTTCCAGTGGATCGACAATCAACCACCCTCTTAGTTCCTGGACCTATGCAAATTAATGTGAATATAGTACATTTGAAACTAAAGTCCAGCTTTTATGTAAATTCCTCCTTCCTTAGTAATATCGGTCTTCTGCCATAGTTTTTCTCTTTTCTTTGTTGTGCTCTCTCATTCCTCCATTCAAGGCCAATTTTTCCAGTGTTAAACTAAATTTTTCAGGAGTGAACGAGCAGTTCAGAACAATATTATATATGTGTGTGTGTGTGTGTGTGTGTTTGTTTGTATGTATATATACTATTTGGACATATTTTCTTTCTTATGCAATTTCTATCGAAGTCAGTGGCATTGTTCGCAGATACTATCTTCTTATCTTTGCATATATGCATATATGTAGCTGCATGGTTTTTCGTTACATGTAGACAAGCATGTCATGATACTGACTGACTCATCTTGATTGATTTCATATCGCTCTGACGTCACTACAGTAAGTCATCAATGGGAAACATACATGTTTGCCGAAGGATCAATGTGACAGTGGCGATTGTCTGGTCTTTTGTATAGAGACACCCTTATCGAAATATAAGGCCTTATTATTGAAAAGAAAAGTGAGGGTCAGAGATTAATTTCCAGTTCAGGAGAGCATGAGGGCTACCCTGGTCATTCTCATTCACCCTGTTGACCTGATTAGTGAATTAGGTATACTTAGTAGTTAGTTAGCTCTTGTTGAGCCAGTCAAGATGGAAAAGGGTATGAGACAAGCAACCTCATCCCAAATGCGTCCTGGAAATGGGAAGGGCATTGATTTTTGAAACCACTAGCCACCCTTCCTCCTTCTCTCTCTCTCTCTCTCTTAAAGGGGGAAAATCATATAGGTGACAATACAAGGAGTTACAAGGGTTAGGATGTCTCAAAGACTTGTTATGCCATCCGAGGAGACATCGTGTGCTCTCTTATCTCTAGGAGCAGGTTTTACTGTTCATTCACAGTGTCCCAATAGGATAATACCAATAAAAACAAGCTGGTTGAAAAATGAACATGGCTAGAAGTCGTGCAGTGAAAGGGCGTCATATATTTAAGAGGGAGGCTTTGTGGACAAAAAAATTACGAAGGTGGAATTAAAGCAGCAAGTGGGGGGTGGGGGGGGGGGGGCGTTAGGAATTGAGATGTTTGACTAAGGAAACTGAAATATTGTTCGAGGTGCAGCAGCATGACAGATCAGGATATATTTTAGGTATAAAAGAGGATAATATGGTACTAAAGAAAGAGCAACTAATGAAAATACAATAGACTCTGAGAAAGTATTTGTGATAAAAATAAGGTTATTTTAGTTGTACGGAAATACAAGACATAACACTGCAAAATACGAGAAACAAATAACAAAGTAAAACAGAAAATAGCCACACTTTAAGAAAAAACTTAGCCTATTAGGTGAGCAAAGAAAAAGACAAAGTCAACTTCACTGGTGGGTGCTCCAGAAAAACCGGTAAATTCTTATGAGGATGAAAAGTTTTCACTCATGAATTTTTAAATTCTTAAAATTCTGTGTTAATAAAGAGGAAGGTTAATGGACACGTGGGATATAGAGTGTAATATGGAAATGGAAAGATGGTGTGTGAAGAAAATATAGTCCTTCATGATGGAGAAAGTAGTTTGAAGATGTTGAAAAGGATGGTTAAAAAAAAGAGCTAGGTAGGTAGAATGAAAAAGTTGAGTGTTGTGGGAGTTAAGGTAAATACTGAAAACTCCTATACAGGATATATAGAGAGCAACTGACAAGTTTAAGGAGGAGAATGACTCGGAAGTTGATGGGACTGAACGTGAGCTGCTTCGACATGGTAATGAAAGCGTGACTGAGTGGCTGAGACTGGAGGGGAGGGGGTCAGGGAGGAATGGGGGGGTTGTTGAGGGGTTTCTGGACAAGGGAAAGGTTTCAGAGAAAGAGATGAGGTGAACAATTGCTCCTCTGCATAAAGGTAAAGACGCAAGCGGTGAATTCAAGAATGCCAACGCATAGCATTACTTAAGATACTAAGAAAGGCGCATGGCAGGATTTCGATTGCGAAACTAAGATAAATTGTGAGATTATAGATATGGAAGAGGGTCAGTGGATCAAGTATTTGTCATGAAACAGCTAAGTGAAAAGTTTGGAAGTGAAAGGGAAAGCCGTATGTGCTGGACATGGATATAGAAATGATTAGGATAGAGGGTGCAGGATACTGAGGAAGCGTTGTGATAAGTGTAAAATTCCAAGAGCAATTAAGAGATTTATGAAAGAATTCAACTATACATTACAATATGTAGACGAATCGATTGGCCTGTTGGTACTGAGAGCCAAAGTTGGAAAGTATACTTGGACTGTTAAGCCCTCTCCCCTTTATGGAAGTAAAGTATGGATATTAATTGTTAGTGTGGAAAAAGGATTGAATCTGTTGACATCAATAGTATATGACAGATCTGAGGAGTAATGGAGACAATAAAGCGAGGAATGAGGACAATTTGCAGTAACGATAAAAGCTTAGAATGGATGATTATGTTTTGACACTGTTTGGTCATGTGGAGAGAATGGAGGGCGATAGTCTGATGAAAAGAACTCACCATTCGAAAGCACTGGGGGGAAAGAGAGGTCGACCTCGTAAGTGCTGGATATCTGGAGTGAAGGAGGAATTAGAATGAGATGAACATGTCCTCGACGCGAAAGAGCGAGTGCGACATAGGGGTTAATTCCATAGTACGGAATGTGTGAGGGGGTGAGTTCGATGTGCTGCTAAAGAATACGGCAAAAGTTTTCTGTTTATAAGATTCGTCTTCTATTCTGGAATAAGAAGATGAACGTGGTATTCACTGTATTTAATGCTTCGGTATCGTTATAAGAATATATATATATATATATATATATATATATATATATACATATATATATATATATATATATATATATTATATATATATATATATAATTCATTTCCACAAACTCATTAGAATCTGACTGAAACCTTCCCTTAAATTTCAGAAAAGCTCCCTTACAATTATCATAACCACAGTCGGCCTAACTGTGATACATCCTATTTCCGGAGGCTGGAATATCTTAGCCGAGGAAATTGCTTTGGAAAACTCAATCAAAAAAGAAACATTTAATCGTAACTCTTATGCCCTTGATTTTATACTTGCCCATACTTTGTGTGCGAGTGCGGGTGGGGCACAGCTATTCGTTCTAGCAGTATAGTTTCGGATCATGTGAAAGATAATGGATAAGGATATGATCGTCTTATCACGACGTCTGTGGACTTTGACCGAGGAGAGTGATGAGAAGAGTTCTATAAGATTTTTGGAAAGCTTCCACAGGGGGAAACCGAACCCAGGTAGTGTTGTAACGGTGAAAACAAGAGAAACGATAAGGGAAGTGACCTTTCTTTCCATTAGTTTTAGAAAGAAGAGGAAAAACTGAAATTCAAACTTCATACAAAACTAAAGAAATACAATCTTGAAGGAGAAAAAAAATGTATCTCTATAAAGTTTCGAGACGTGAAAGGATAGATATCAAAATGTTTTTTAATTTTTTTTCGGGGAAAGATGAAAAATACAAACGTTAGCAAAGGAGACGGAAAAAGGAACGATAGAAACGGAATAGTTCCTCATTGGACAAGTGGTTTGCATACTCGCCTATCAATCTGGTAGCCCGAGTTCGCTCCCCGCTGCTGCCATTGCGGAACCAGAGGAATTTATTTCTGGTGATCAGAAATTCATTTCTCGATATAATGTGGTTCGTATCCCACAATAAGTTGTACGTTCCGTTGCTAAGTAACCAATTGGTTCCTATCCACGTAAAAAAAAACTAATCCTTCGGGCCAGCCCTAGGAGAGCTGTTAATCAACCCAGTGGTCTGGTTAATCTAATATATACTTTTTTCAGGACGGAGAGATTAACCACATAACTTATGGACTAGAAATGTAGTGGACGGGTCCCATGTATGAGCAAGAGCTCGTGCTGATATAGGCCTAACTCATTCTTAAACTTCAAAGCTATCAATAACCTCTGATAATGCTTTTCAGATACGTTCGTTGCCTTCTCTTATTTTCCTTTGTACAGTAAGTTCCAGAAGTGAAGCGAAAACCAATCTCCAGAATTGGATTGTACTTCTATAGAAACTCATGGGGTTGCCAGTTAGTATATTTTATTCCAATTATTGTCATCCTATTTATCTGATAAAACGTATCAGTGATTAACTGTATAAGCGCACAAAGTATTTCCTCAGTGAATGATCAATGTTAGTTCAGTAATTGTTTATTAATAGAAAAAAAAGAATTTCCCCAAAGAAACATCTGCGGCTTCCAAAGTGTGATATGAAGTGTTCACCATAGAGTGGCAGCAGGAACCGTGTGCATAAGCATTGGCCTAATATTTGTAAATTAACTTTCTACTTTTATAGCGTTATATCGAAAGTTATTATGATTTCTTTTGATAAAGCGCAGAGAAGTTTAGCATCTGATTAAATGAAATATAAATAAGACAAGTTGGTGTAAAAAAAAAAAACGAAACCAAGTTATGTGCGCGTTTAGCGTTGGTTACTTGGTTAGGCCTATTTCAAGAATCAAGGAAATATATTTTCCAGCTTGTTAGTTTATAATTTCATGGAATTTCTCGATTGTGCAAATTTTTGCATGCGGAATTGCGTTCAGGGTCGCACCAAACAAGTATTTTCGTAGGTTTCCACTTTTCTTTTTTTTCAGTGCCTAAGTGAGACCATTCTTGTCCATACGATCCGGAGTGTGAATATGCTTGGCGAGCATTATGTTAATTCGAGTATCCCCTGTTATGCTCTCTCTCTCTCTCTCTCTCTCTCTCTCTCTCTCTCTCTCTCTCTCAGGACGTTTTTATCTATCAGGAATAACCAGAGGTCTGTTTTAAGAATCGAGCACTAGGCCTATTAGTCATGCTCGGGTGCTTCTTTGTATATATTATATATATATATATATATATATATATATATATGATATATTATATATCCCCAAAAAACTCAAGTATTATGCAATAATACTTGACTGGATAGAACTGATTACTGGTTGTCAGTGGAAATATGAATTTGGGTGATATCACTCCCTTATGATACGCCCACTTACGCAAATTCAGTCTTTAAATTTCACGGTTGGGATATGATTCGAAGATTTGAGGTAATAGGTTGAAGTGAAAAAGGTGGAGTTAGTATTGTGGGTAGAGGTAGAGGTAGAGGGGGGAAGGGGTTGCTGGGGTCTGTCGTCTCCCTACTTAACCAGATGGTGATTTTACGGGTGTTCTGGTTGCTTGCGACCGACTTTCTTATTTTTTATATAGCGAGTCTGTTTCCCAGGTGCAAGGACAGGTCCTGGTGTCGGTCCGGATGGTTCTATCTTTGCCTAAATAACAGACAGTGGCCCTGCATTGTAAGCCTTGCAATGCCCGGAACTAGGCCTAGTAACCTGAAGGTAGCAGCAGAGGTTAGAGCCTTTCTCGAAGATGGTGTTTTACGCTCGGTCCTAGAAGCAAGAATCAGATCTACCAACCACCCCTAACTTCTAATTGAATCTAGGTGCATTCATGGTTGATTATGTTTAATGTCGCAGAGATTTTCCCTTCACATTCTATTAATACTTGCATGGTTTTATGCATGTTCGCTAAAATAATTGATAATACAATATAATATTAAATATTTGTTTCCACATTGCTCGAAATATACATTGGTAATGTTGGTAATCCTGTGTTGAACGAGAATTTCAAATTGTTTCGTTTCTATAGTTTGAAGTAATTGCTATACTTTAAAATAATTACTATTACCGTAATTTTTTCTTATGATTGTTATAAATATCATAGATTTGATATTTGTGCATCATATGTTAGCTTTATTTTGCTTGATAGAGCACTTTCACTGTAGAAAAAAAAATATTTTTTTCAGCTACGAGTTTTTGTAGTTGCCAGTTAGTGAATTTCGAACGAAATTCTCTGAAATTTGTCGCTTCAGTTTTTGGAACTTACTGTACATAAATATTTCTTAGTAATGTGGCTTTCGTTGTACATAGTTTAGCTTTTCCTTTTTTCTTGAAAGGAAAAACTATTGTGCCGGTTTTGTCTGTCCGTCTGTCCACCCTCAGGTTTAATAACCTACTGAGGCTAGAGGGCTGTAAATTGGTATTTTGATCATCCACTCTCCAATCATCAAACACACCAAATTGCAACCATTTAGCCTCAGTAATTTTTTTTAAAAATCTTATTTAAGGTTAAAATTAGCAATGGATCGTGAATCTGGCAACGCTTTCCGGAGCCATATGACACGCCCTCACTCTACCGATCTGGTGAGCAACTAGAGAGCTGCCGGTCATAAATGACGAATACAGTATTATACGTTGTACAGAAAACTCGAATATTAGTTGCATTTTTTATTTATTTATTTATGTATTTAGTTATTTTTGGCTTAACCTCGAGGGGAAAGTACAAACGTCTGTTTCAAATGAACTGTCACACAGGATGAACTAAAATACCAATATTTTTGAGACCCTGAACATGTTATATTTAGCTCTTTTCGAATACTTATTTGAAGGGAGCAGAAAAATGAAACTGATTCCATAATCTCTTTGAATTATCCATCAAACGCTACAGTAAGTCAGTTTTAGAACTTTATGCCCTCTGTATGTAAGCCGTCGCATCTGAACGAGATTTAGGGAAATTACTGAGCCCTTTTGAGGTACTGTGAATTATATCCACCTTCTTTTCAAACGATCTCAGTTGATGGGAAACAGAAATAAGGGATGAAAAGTGAGGGCAAAGGTCTAATAATCTTATCTAATACCATATCAACTGTGTATAAACATATAAGCGATAAATCATACAGTGGCAGTCACTAGCGGAGCAGAAAAATTTCATATATATATATATATATATATATATATATATATATATATATATATATATCACCTGTTCTATCAGGAAATACCGAGTCCATTATTATTATAATGAAGATTATTGTTATTATCATTATTATCATTATTATTATTATTCCCTCTAAATTTTAGTATTATTAATATAATAGATTTTTTATTTGACCCCATTTATATGTTTCTCATTTATGTCATTATGATCTAACTCTTCAATATTTTTATTTTGTAATTTTTTTCATGGGCGGGTGGGGGGGGGGGTGTTGGTAACGTGCCCAGGTGCCTACCTACCCTGGATTGCTGGTGGTGACAGCGTCACTTTGGTCTTGAATTAAAAAGATAATTCAATTTCCAACTCACGTCAAGCAACACATCACCGGGAATGATGAAATGATAAATAATATCAGTAACTCGTGTGGGAAGCATTTATTGCTTATTCAGGCCAACGCCTGAAGTAAAAACACAGAGAGACAGGAGTGCGTTACATTTGCCCACCTGAAGTCCATTACTAGTTTTTTGTCACTCAGATTAAAAAAAAATACTACAGGTATTCTATTATCTTTGCCAGTGCTTTCTCTCGATCCATATACTATGTCATATACAGTTTTTGCCTGTTGATTTGAAATATCTACTCGAATTGCGCTTAACCAACTAACTTTAAAGCACACTGATCTTCTCCGACCAGTACTTCTTCTATCTTGATTTCTCGCCCATAATCCTTGCTTTCTCCCCCATGATCTTATCGTTCACTCTACTTTGAATGTTAAGCGTGAAGTCCACATTTTAGTATATATATCCCAAAGTTTGAGATCAGTCGCACCAACATGATATACTATATGTATAAGAATGTAAGGCATTTGCGAAATTAACTACTTACGGTGTAAGTTTTCATAATAGGTAATCTAACACACACACACAACACACACGCACACACCACACAACACAGCCACACACAGATATATATATATATATCTATATATATATATATGTATATCTATATATAATAATATATATATACTAAACTCTACATTTAGGCCCACCGCCGTCCATACCTATAGGTGAGCCTTCCTCGCCATTGGCCTACATATAAGTACGAGATGCAGTAACTTAATCGGAATTTTAGTACGGTACACGACGTCCTTCTAGCTTTGGGGGTCTACCCTCTTTCTTTCAGAGTCTTGAAGAATTAACATCGCGTGTGTATTGCTTTTCTCGAAAGAAATCCACCGAGAAACGAAGGAGACGCGTTCAGTCATATTTGAAAAACCGTATTATCGTATGAAGAAGATGATGCTCGGTGCGTGCACGGTCTAGCCTAGACCGTTGATGCGTGATCCTTAATCTAACTCCGCCTCCGCCCTCATGACTTGACCTAACACGAATTAGCAGAGCCCTCGCGATTGACTGATTGATTTGCATCATATATTGCGAAGAGAATGATTTTCTAACGAGCGAATTAAGAGCTTAAAAGAGAGGAATTAATTTTTTTTCCCAGTTCGTCTCTGAGCATCGTACGAATCGCATCCAGATAAGTATGGTCGTTGTACTTAAGTGATTATTCTGTATTGTTTCAAGGCGTTTACTATTTTGCCAAGTCTTGAGTTAATCTGATTAAAGTTGAGCCACTACTCTATCATCAACTGAATGTTCGAGATAAGTTAAGCTTTATGTCAGTATGTGATCGAGATAATCAGAGTAGATCTTGGAGATAATATCTCTCTCTCTCTCTCTCTCTCTCTCTCTCTCTTAGCTCTCTCTCCTCTCGTCTCTCTCTCGTGTCCTCAGTCTTCTCAATCTCGGTCCTCTCTCTCTCTCTCTCATTTTTGGCCTATTTTTTCGTTACTTGAAAAATGTCTAGTTTTCCTTCAAGTCAAAACACGATTAAAGCAATCACTTTTCTGCTTCCTTTTTACAGTTTTGCATTCCTGAAAATATATTTCTAACTTGATTCTGATAAACACCGTTTTTGTCACTCATCCTCTCTTACGCACCCACCACACACACACACACATATATATATATATATATATATATATATATATATATATGTATATATATATGTATATATATATATATATATATATATATATATATATATATAGTATATATATATATATATACACACACACACACATCCACACACACACACACACCATATATATATATATATATATATATATATATATATATCTATACATATATATATATATTATATATATATATATATATATTTATATATATAGATATATATATATATATTATATATATATATATATATATTATATATATATATATATATATATATATATATATCCTACATATTTTTTCAATTCAGAATGTTGGTAAGCTTTTTATACTTTGATGAATTGAGTGTAACTTTACGCCTATTAAGGTTTCGTGAATTTTTATTTCATAACATAAAATGTTCAGTGTCTATGCATATGTAAAACTGCCCTTCCCCCTCACCCCCTTTTTTAAGCCCATTCCCTCTCTCTAAAATTCTTAGAAATGTACATTCACAGAAGTTTTTGTTGTCCTTTTTATTATTAGCATTTTCATATTACAAGTAAACTGTTCACATTGACACATTATATATGTTTAACTAAATACAGTCGTGAATATGGAATAGTAAACTTTTCTTTTTGATTCAGTTTTCTTCTATGAAATCCCCAGTAATTCCTTCATGTTAATTATGCGTATAGACCAAATCAATTTTTTCTGCTATTCGGTCAGTAGAGACTACTATATGCGCATTTCATACATATTACATAACTGTAGAATTTATGTCACTGTAATGCTTTCATAAATCTAGCTTACATCCCCATTGGGATTATATACAGTATTATGGTCAATGTCAGAATCCAAAATTCATGGATCATTCCTATATTTGGCAAGCATGTTCCTTGTGGATAGTAGATAATAATAGATAATAAATAAATACCATTCGGGTGTATTCTTCAAGAGAGGGTAGCCGCACCAGGTTGCACTACATTATCAGAGAGATGAGAGAACAATATTATGAAAATAGGCATAATATGGTTTGTCATGTTCTACTAACACCTCCCATCATAAACAAATTTATGCTATTTAAACCTGGCATTGCCAGGTTGAAGGATGAGTGAGAGAGAAGAAAGAAAGAAATCATGCTTACATATCGATTATCTTCAAAATAATTGCAGTCATTTTCTATAGATTCTTAATGGTTTTTTTAATCAAGAAGTCTAGGAGGTCCTATTGTTATTGATTGGCATGTACCTAAAATGAAAAAATAAAAGCAGGATTGTTGAGATCTTGATAAGGTAAGACAGTGATATGAATAACAGATATTGGTAAGAACTGATGGGAAGGTAATAACAGTCAATCACTGGTATAATGACCCAGGTGGTACTACAAGTGATGACGTCACAGATGATCCGCCAGGCCTTCCTTCAGAGTCCATGCTTTGAGGCACCGAGATCGGAAGTCGGCAGTCCTCTTTTCAAGTAGTTTATGATATACATAGCGTGTGTGCATGTTAGTTTATTCAATAGACAATCTTGCAACCAACAAATAATCCAAAGTTATCCCCAGTATGAGAGTAATTGGAATGTCCTTACGATGAAGTAACCCACTTGGCTCAACTAAAACGTCCTTCCATTTCACATTCGATCAAAAGAAGAAAATGGACGATTTCCAAAGGACCATAACGATGATATTACACCTGACAGTGTTAGCCACCGCTGCTCTACTCTTACGTTAGTACTATGTTAAGAATTTTTCAGTTTATTCATTGTGCAAGAAGTCTCTAAACAATAGGAACGATTGGTTCAGGTTTGAAGCGTTCGAATCGAAGATGTTCTAAAACCATTATTATTATTATTATTATTATTATTATTATTATTAAAGGAAAACTTGAGAAGACGCGTTACAAAATTAAAACTCGAATGATGCAGCCACCCTATATTATTATTATTATTATTATTATTATTATTATTATTATTATTATTATTATTATTAATTATTATTATTATTATTATTATTACTGGAAAAACAAATCCACAGTTATGTAAATGTACATATATTTAAATCTAAAACTTTAAAGATAGCTTTCGGGAATCTGTTCGGTTCCTCTTATCAGATTGATAAGGGTAACCGACAGATTCCCGAAAGCTATCTTTAAAGTTTTAAATTTAAATATATGTACATTTACATAACTGTGGATTTGTGTCTCCATTTTGCTATTACAAGAATTTTTAAAATTATTATTATTGTTATTATTATTTTCCACATTACAAGTCTAGTTAGCAAAGTAGACTGATACGAAAACGGAGCCCGAATAGAAAAAGTAGTCTAAGAGAGTAATATTAAGGTTAAAATAAACAGTAAAAATTAAAGAAAGAACAAATAGAAATTAACAATAAGATAAAGAACAAAGGAAACAAATAAGATAAAACCGGCAAACCATGTTTGAATGTCTGAATTTTCAATTGAACATCTAAGCTTCGATAACTATTAAGATGACTCTGTCCGTTCGCTTTCAGATCTTAAAAACTACTGAGATTGAAGGGCTGCAATTTGGTATGTTGCTCATCCACCCTCCAATCATCAAAACACACCAAATTGCAGCCCTCTAGCCTCAGTAGTTTTTATTTTATTTTATTTTATTCTATTTTTATTTATTTATTTATTTATTTATTTAAGGAAAAGGTTAGCCATGCGTGCCCAGTGTGTCTGGAAGCTTCAAACAGCATAGTAGGCTCTACAGAAGACAGAAACTTCGGCGCAATCTTTGTTTGTTAAATATCCCAATGAATAGCAAATATTACGAAGCATTTAAAATAAAAAAATATATTTTACATAATAAATAAAAAATAGTATGTTTGTTATTAGGTTCAAAATTTATTACTAACATCGAAAACTCTTATTTATTAGTACTTAATAGGTTTCTCACTTTCCATTTATATATATTATATATAATTATATATATATATATATATATTATATATCATATATATATATATAATATATTTATTATATATATATATATATATATATATATATATATATATAGATATATATATAATATATATGTGTGTGTGTGTGTGTGTGTGTGTGTGTGTGTGTATGTGTAAATTCTTATGTTAAAAACAGGATACGTATCAAGTATAAAAGGCCCATTAAAATATGTTTTAAATCTAAGGACAATATAATGGTAGACTTTCATCCTCCCTTATCAAGCAGTACCTAAAGGAGTTTAATTAGAGAAAATATATAGTAGGAGATATGCCCTTAGGTGATGCCTGGGGATGTCGCTGATCCAACGAGGTTTCTGTTGATTGTCTTAATCCGCTTCATCGTTGCCTTAAGATGTTATCTATTCGGTCTGAGTCCCAAGATCCGTTGGAAAGATCCATTCTATTATTTTGTTGTCTTATTAGTGAAGATTCCACCATTTTACATTTGTATCGACAGCTGCTTTTCTATAAAATTCGGGATGAGTCCAATCCATGGTATGGTTCGTTGTTATTTATGATGGTGGAAAGTTTCGGAGCTATGTCGTCCATATCTAACTGATCGTTTATTTGCATTAGTCTTTCCTATGGGAGGATTTTACCAGTAAAACCGAAAATATGATTTATCACAGTCCTTACAAGGGATTTCGTAAACTCCAATATTTTTTGTAAACTGGTTTCTGCTGAACGTTGATTAATGATTTCCGTAGTGTATTCGGATAAGTGAAAATAAAAGGGTTCGAGGGGCCTATGGTTTGTGCGCTCTTCTCGTAAATTATCCACGCGAGGGATTATGATTTTATTTGTGTATTTTTCCTTTTCTTTATTTTCTGTGAGTTTGGTAAAAAATGCTCTTTGAATTCCTTATGGCTTTTTCTAATGTGCGCTTGGGGTAATTTAACAAGATAGGTTGATTTCTGATTGTTTCAAATTCTTTGTTAAGAAAATCTGGGGAGCAAATTCTCACGGCTCTCAGAAAGAAGTTACTTGTTATGCCGAGTTTGACTGGAATATCATGATGGCTGTAAAAATGAAAGTGAGAATGTCGCTTTCCTGTAGACTGCGAATTTATAGTTGTTATTAGTTATGATTATTATGACATCTAAAAAAGGGGATTTGGTTAGTTTTCCCATTCTACTTTGAATTTTATGCTCGGGACCAAGGAATTTAATTTTCTTAGAACCCAAATCAAATCATATATATATATATATATATATATATATATATATATATATATATATATATATATATATATAGTGTTTCTATCTACTCATTATTTCAGTATATATAAAAAATAATTGCAATCATTATTATCACGTTTTATTATTTCCTTTCAATTATTATTCGGTCTACATCCTATATTTTAATTTCTCTTCCATTTTCTTCTTCATACGTTATCTCTACTTTCCACTATTCCATATTTTACAAATTGTTTCAAGGAATTGTGTCCTTAATCATTCATTTTCACTTTTCATTTCCATAATTTATAATTTGTGTGCGTTTTGGTATTCATATTTTATCATTTAAATCGAATGATGAAATTCATATTTCACAATTTATTTCTTCTTTATTTTGTTTTTATAAATGGTATAGAACAAAGCTAGTTGCCTGGTTGAATGTAGGGACAACAGTATAAAGTAAAGGAAGGAAGTAGAACAATGAAAGTACTAGTACAATATAAGGAAAGATTCAAGTACGTACTATACTTATTTGTGAACGTGCCCTCATTTTCTTTTGAACAAGCATTTGGTATGAAATAAAAAAATCGCAGCTGACGTACATAGAAATATATGTATTTTTTTTTTCAAAAAATTCAGTACGTTTAATTTTCGTGTTTAATTTCGTTGGTACATACTTTCCCTATACTCCACCTCTTCCGCTATTACTTGCCAACTTTTGTACATGAGCAATACCTTTCCCAAACATCTTGATTTAAGAACTGAAACTTACGCTAATAAAAGAGCATGAAAGCGGTAAGTCCTATAAATAGGGACGTTATGTTCATTACTGAAACTGCCATTCTTTCAAGATAAACAATGCGTTTTCTAATATAACGATATCAATCGTAGCTCAGTCTTCCGGGACTTTTCATAACTGTAACATCATCTGGTTAAGGTGGCCTTTAAAATAAGAAATCGAAAGCACTAATATTTGTAAATGCCCCTCAACAATAGCCATTGAAGATGCCAGCCGATACAACACTTTCCCTCATGCCATCGACGTCATCAGGGCCGTACTGTCAGCTTCCCCTCAGCAACATTGCTCCGTGATTTGCATCACGGATGGCGTCATATCGCCTTCTGCTTCGATGTTCAAGGTGAGCTGCCAATTCGTATTTCGGGGTATAGATTTTATTTCTCTGCTTATTTGTTTATTCATTCATTTGTTTATTTACTTATTTAGCCTGAAGAATAAGATATTGCGTTCAAGGATAAGACGACTTAAATATTAAACTAAGATTTATTTTCCTTAATGTCGTTATGGAGTTTGGTAATTCTCCAAAATTGTGGCTTAAGCATGGAACTCTTAAGCCTCTTTTCGTATATCCCTATGTGCAAGTCTGCTTTCGTAATTTAACCTCTGGAATTTTTTAATTTTTTTAACATGCTTAAAGAACTGCTTCTAATAACCATCATTCTACGTAACATTGGAAGTTCCTTTTGAAAGATTAAGTGAAAAACGGAATCATCTTATGAAAAATGATTTCATTACTACACTGCTTTTTGTCAATGCAAACGAAAAATCAAAATTCGGAACTCATTTAGACTTTATATCTTTATATGTGTATATAAGAATATTTTTGGAAAATTAATTGCGAAATGGATTAAATTTAACAGAAATGTGAAAATCTAAGTATATTTTTACAGTCAAGACATTTCGTACGTCTGAAAAGAAGACGAAGTGACCAGGAAACATGTAACTCGAACTCGCTGTCTCGTTATTACAGTACTATTAAAATTCACAAATCGAAGTTCATTCTCTGTTACTGTAATTAATCCAGTTTTCACGAATCTCACCTGGATTATTCCACAAGTCAAGCAAATCAATTTGGCCCCAGT
>NC_087204.1:91913651-91948426 GCF_015104395.2 Macrobrachium nipponense
TCTTGGTCACCAAAGGCTGGTTTAAGATTCTTGACCCAGCTGAGACTCTTCCCATCGAAATTCACAAAGTGAGTACTTTCTTCTTCTCTTTTTGTAATTTGAATAATCTGATCGTAATCATTATAAATATTGGAATGCATTTGGCACTAGGGCTGTAGTGTAGATTTGACAATGGCCAAATAGCTGCATTACAGATTTTACAATGGGTATTACATCCGTAGGGGGGTAGTCCCGTCAGTGGACCTCATGCGGTGCATTGTAGGGATTACTTAAGGTTCCTTGCAGCGTGTCTTCGGCCCCTAGCTGCAACCACTTTCGTTCCTTTTACTGTACTTCCTTTCATATACTCTTTCTTCATCTTACTTTCCACCTTCTAAAACTTGATTCATAGCGCAACTGCGAGGTTTTCCTCCTGTTACACCTTTCAAACCTTTTACTGTCAATTTCCGTTTCAGAGCTAAATGGCCTTTGGCCTAAATTTTATATTCTACTCAAGTCAACAACGAGTATTACAGAACTGCCATAAACATCATATGAAAAAAGTCAGGGCATCCCGGCGAAAAGGTATCTCACTTTAAATGCCTCAAGAGGTTTTCTTATGTTTGAGGCATTTCATCAAAAACTTTGAACTGTAACTTATACAGCTTCCTATCGAATTCTTTTCTCATCGCCGCCTTGTCAGTGTACTTCCTCATGCAAACCAATAAATTTCTTCAGTTTCTACAGATCACAAGTGAATGTGACGGCTCTCCCATTTCCTCCTTACTGGAATGCCATAGAAGAAAAAGATCAGACAGGGACTACCCACACAAGGTACACTGGAACCGACTACTTGATGATCGAGTCTATAGCCACAGCTCTCAATTTCACCCTTTATGTGTTGCCAACGGCTAATTGGGATGAGGTAAGAAACTATGCGTCTCTCTCTCTCTCTCTCTCATCTCTCTCTCTCTCTCTCTTCTCTCTCACTTGTTCTCTGTAAAACTTTGATAAAATACTGCCCATGACATGGAATCTCCTCAAGTGCGTAACCATTAAAAAGTTTAGTTTATAATTTGCTGGATAAAAATGAAAGAGAGTCATGTCATAAATTCGATAAGTTACCGTAATATAAAGGACATATTTAAGATCATGGAGAAAATTGTAAATGTTCCGCAGGTTGTGTCTGAGGGTACAGTATCTTAGTTACAGAAAGGTCAATGTTCATTTGACCAATGAATGACAGAAAATATTTCTGATGTCATTGTTGTTTGAGAGAGAGAGAGAGAGAGAGAGAGAGAGAGAGAGAGAGAGAGAGAGAGAGAGAGAGATTTATTATCAAACTGTGTACAATAGAATAACCTGGTAGTCTCGATTAGCGTATTGCAACTGAAATTCGACGCGCCTGCTGAAAAGATATCATACAAATTAAGTGGAATTCTCTTTGTAGAATACAGTGGAGAAGATAATAGAAATACTCTGGGTTTCCTTTTTTCTGCTGTAATGTTACTCATTCTTTATTTTTCGTAACTCATGTCTCAATTAGCAGTCCATTAAATTCAAGCAAATAACGCTCTATGTTGGTCATTTCAATACCATTTTTCTTTTATAAGTTTTATATTACAGAGCCATGGAGAATGTTAAGTTCTGCTTTACTTCACAAACCTAGGGAAGTTTGCATTTTTTTTTCTTTTTTTTTTTGCCCCGGCTCCTTTAAAATGAAGCAGGTCTTTTTCTTTTCTGATTAGTTATTTTCCCCAGTTAGATTCAATAACTTTGAAACTTTCTAGTTACGGTTTAATGTCTCAATCCAAAATATAGAAAAAGGAATAATGCAGTACAGTTTTTGAAAAATTTTTTTAACTGTTCATACTTAATTATTTTTTTTGTCTAACCCTTCTAGAATCATAAACATTTCATTTCCCTCATCTAATTGCTTCCCCTAATAAAATCACTGGTTCTGAACCATTACTACTGAAAGAACAATAATGAAATAGGCTGGGTTTAGGATTTAAACTATTTTCCACATCATTTCCCAATCTTCGATGATTATGTCTTTTAATCAAAATTCACTCTGTTAGAATTTTATTCCCTTTGCTATTTGAATAATTTGATCGCTCTTGTAATAAAAAAGAGAATGCATTTGATACTATTGCCCACAATGTAGATTTCACAACGGGTATTAAAGAACTTCCATAGACCACACGCCAATCCAGTTCCAGACATGAACCTCCAGTGAATTCCAGTTTTCCCCGTTTCCAGGTAACGCTGAGAGTTTGAGGAGAGGAATCCTTCATAGCCGATCATCTACGCAGTCTTCCCAAAACGCCTGGAACACTACGACTACTCCTACATGTTCGAATACGCCTTCCATGCATTCACAATGGCCAAGCCTGGACTTAAGCCTCAGTGGCACAGTCTCTACTACCCCTACACAGACGGCGTTTGGTTGTTTATTTTAGTAGTGGTTCTCATTATGCCCGTACCATTCTTATTGGTAAGACTTCTCATTTTTCTGACTTAATGACTTAGAAATGTAAGATTTTAGAGATACGACTCAATTTTCAGCGATGAATAACAAAATTTAAGCATCTGGTAAACGGTCTGAATTTCTTTCAGTAGGCTACATCACTCTGACTCTTTCAGATTCAGTTTTACTGACGTTGGAAAACTGAGGAAATGGAACAGTTGTTAGCATTAATCTCTCTCTCTCTCTTCTCTCTCCTCTCTCTCTCTATATATATATATATAATATATAATATATATATATATAATGTTAATATATAATTATTTGCCAGACATATGTATATTATTTAGTTGTTATATATATTTAATTAATATGTATAATATATATATATATGTGTGTGTGTGTGTGTGTGTGTGTGTGTGTGTGTGTATTTATATTTCATGGCATGCCAATGACAATGAACAATCACTGGCTCTGTATCACGATCAGTTTCTTGCTGCAGTGTGGGTTCTGCGATTGGAGGTTGAACCTGACATTCACTGGAAGCTAAATTTCAAGTCTAAATGGAACCCTGTGTGCTCGTTTCATGTGAATATATTTTTCATCTACTGAAATAATAGATACAATGGTCCCCCCCCCCCACCCCGTATTCGCGGGGATGCATACCAGACCCCCAGGGAATAGCTAGAACCCACGAATAGTTGGAACCCCTCTAAATATGCCTGAAAACGGCCTACTTCGTTTTAGTTAAAACTCAAGAAAAACCAACTAAAAATGTTTATATCCTGTTTTTTTAATAGTTTTTTCACAAAAAGTGTATTTTATGATTAAATTGATAAAAAAAATCAGGAAATTGGGGATATTTTTTCTCATAGAAAAATAAAGAAAAAACGGCGAATTTTCCCGCGAATAATTTTGGGATATGTTTCTAGAGAGAAATCAGCGAATGCATGAGTTCCGCGAATACGGGTGGCCCATTGTAAATAAAAATGTCAAATGCTATCCAATTCCATCATCTTATTCCATCTCAGATCAGCAGAGAAGGAAGTGTTGTAGAGGGGGAGAAGGACCGCATCCACGTAGGATCTCTCCTTGCAAAAGACATTCATCGTAAAAACCCCTTTCTGGGGCAAGAACGTCAGACAAGACTTTTTCGAGAGTTTTTTTCCACTCGACTTTTTTGCTCACCTCTTGGCTGGTGTTCGTCTTCATCATCGACACGGCTTACCGCGGGAACCTCACGGCTTTTCTGACAGCTCCGAAATATCCTCCAAGGGTCGAAACACTGCAACAACTCGTGGCTGCAGGTGCTAGGTCAGTGGTCTTCAGACAGTCTGCTTAAGAAGTGTCTAAAACAGAGATGCTCCTGTGTCGGGGTTTATGAATTTAATTGACCATATATCTTATGGTAGGGGGACCCACCCGTTTGCTATTTTATTGGGCTCATTGAAGATGTTATTCTATACAGATAGAATAATATCTCAACAATAATGGAATTTCATCACTTCAACATAATTCTCATGTAAAATAATTTTTTTTTCTTCAACTTTCAGTGGCTTAAAAATCATATCAGCGAAGCAGCAGAAATTACAATACTTTTGGAACAATTCTTATATTTGGACATTATATATATATATATATCATTATATATATATATATAGGTGTATATTAATATATTATATGATATATATATATTATATATATATAATATTATATAAATATATATTATATATAATATTAGATATATATATATATATTAATATTTAATAAATTAGATATAGATATATATAATATATATATGTGTGTATATATATATATTATCTATCTATATATATATCTATATATATATAATCGAAATGCAATACATTTCAAGTGTCCTTATTAACAAACCAACTGAATAAGTTTAAAACCCACATGCACATATTTCTATGCACATACCCGTGAACCAATTATATTTAGACCATCATGGGTCATTCATCACCCATTTCGGTTTTTTGCAAGATACGTGACCTTGCTCCCCCTACTATTAAGATTAGATATTCGTAAATAGACTAAAGTCTGTCATTTACTTATGATATACTCAAAGAATTATGTTAAAACGTTTGAGACATTTGAAATGTTAGACTGACTCGGTATTAATTGCCCAAGAAAGCTTTGGAGATTTACAGAGGGATCAGTATTATTATTATATTAAACGTCTTTCCATATTTTGCAAACAAAGAGTGACCATGCCTCCCTACGGGGCAATTTTCCGGGAGTTCTTCAAAGAATCGGATTCGCTCGACTTCAAAACCCTAGGGGAGAGGGTTGACATCGTCCCTTCGGCGTTCGATGGTATCTTGCAAGCCACGATGAAAACAATGTAAAGGGTTTGCAAGGTTTCTCTTCTTGGTCCATTTAATGTGACGTTGTTGTGAATGACGGAAATATGTACTGAAGCACTTCCGTAACATTTACTGTCTTTCAATTGTAAAAGGTCAAACACGCAGGTGGACCAGTAAGCTTCAAAGAACACCAGAGAAAAAAAAAATGCAGAGTGACGGGTCTTAATCACAAATAAAGCAACAGATTTGTTTCTTAAGAAAGAAACTTTATGAGAATCCGGAAAAAAAAATGAAGTAGGGAGGGAATTCTAAAGCTTGATAATGGAAGGAAAGAAACTGTCACCTAATATGTAATCTGAGGATTATGAGTAATGAATTCCTCAAGATCAGTGTAAAAAGGGGTGACCTGGAAGGTGTTAATAGGAAGCGTGAGAGGAATAGAAATTTTCCTTTGAGCTCTCTAGAACAATCACTAAAATAGTAGCGGCAGAAAAAAAGCGACAGAGCAGCCATCTTGGTGACAGAGAGGAAACTGCTTGAGGAGTGAGATAAAAGTGGTGTCACTGATCAAGCGCATTGATTCAATCCAGCTGATGAGACAGGCAAGAGATGAACCACCTCAATTACAAGAGCAATTCTTTAAATAGGGACATTCAAGTCCATATGACGTAGTATGAAGAAAATTTACAGAAACTTTACCAACCATCCTGATTTATTTAGAGAAAAAATTAGCAGCCTGAACACCGATAAATCAGAAACAATTGAAGACCTGCAATATTAATACAAGTGACAGGGCCAATTATTATTATTATTTTTTAAATCAGTCGAAAATTGTATTGGATAGTCTTTGAACTTGTTAAAGTAATGAGATCCTTATTCAGATAACCTCACAAGATAAAAAAATTTCATTGATGGAGATATGTCTGTGCGCGTGTGTTGTGAATAAAAAAAGAAACTTCATTCTTATAGTCTTGCCTAATACGCCACATAATCCCTTATTCAGCGCTTCAAATAACAGGCAATCTAGCCTCATCTCACTCATTCGCAGGCAAGCACACATGGAAGCCAGGCGGTACCTGGCCGCTGATCATAGCGAGGAGTTCACCAAAGCGGACGGCACCACCAGCCTCTACATAGGGAGGGAGAGCGTCTTCCCTGGACTGTCAGCCTGGCCCATTCCTCACGATGCTCCGTACAAAGACACCTTGGACAGGGCTATCATGGCTGTCATAGAGGTTGGTGTTGAAAGCCTTTGCATCGACCTGTGATTAATCAATTATGTCGCTGATTTTATTTAGAGCAGAGGTGGTGAAGTTAAATAAGTAGATCTTAGTTTAACCAGACCGCTGAGCTGATTAACAGCTCTCCTAGGGCTTGCCTGAAGGATTAGAGTTTTTTTATGTGGTTTGGAACCAATGGGTTTACCTAGCAACGGGACCTACAGTTTATTGTGGGGTCCGAGCCACATTATATCGAGAAATCAATTTCTAATACCAGAAACAAATTCCTCAAATTCCTTGTTGGCAGAAAACGGGGAATCGAACTTGTTGGGACTAATCGAAATGGGTAGCGAGCACGTAAACCCCTCGTCTAAAAAACGAAGAACTGGGTGAAGTCCCTTACCTGTTTGTTATAGGATTGAATATAGAATTTAAGCCAAAGCAAGCACTGGAACTATGAGGTCATTCAGCGCTGAAACGGAAATTGACAGTAAAAGGTTTAAAAAGGTGTGACTGGAGGAAAACCTCGTAGATGCACAATGACTCAATTGTTAGGAGAGGGTGGGAAGTAAGATGGAAGAAACTGAAATACGAAAGGAGGTACAGTAAAAGGAACGAAAGGGGTTGCTGCAAAGAGCCTTAAGTAATGCCTACCAGTGCACTGCATGAGGTGCGCTACACACACGCTGCACTATTTATTATAAATCAAACGTATTGGACCATAGCATACGTTTCCTTTATCGTTGCTTGGAATACATCGAAGATTAACTAACTAATAACAAAACAAATTGATAATGACTATAAACGCTTGAACAACCTTTTGGTTTATGGTTTCCTATAGTACGTCATCACTATTCTGGATCGGTTGGGTCATTAAGTCAATTTAACTCAGATAAGACTTATAAAATTACTACAATATATAGGGCCAGTACCCAGTTTTTTTTTATGGGGGCGGGTGGGTTTTTCCCAAACTGGACCTTTTCTTCTATATGTCATTGCATGATATAGGTATATACAAGATAAAATACTTAAAAATGTTATTTTAGTTTATATTAAGAAGAAAAATTGGGTATGCGGTCTATGCCTTTGTACCCGATTAGATGTCATTCAAAGGACTGACTTTGGTTAACAGAATTTTACTTATAATGTAGAAAGTTTTGCACTGAAATTCAAGAATATTTTCTTGTTTTACTGATTGATTCATTTATTATGTTAACAAAAACATGCATATTACTTTATTTGTTATGTTTATATACTTTGACTTAACAAAAAACAATAATTATTTATCACTTTGTAAGTACGTTCAATTAAAAAGGATAGTCACCGAAAATATGGACCTCCAGATTTTTTTTTTTTTTTTTTGGGGAGGGGGCCGTCGTCCGACCCCCTCCTCGGTACAGGCCTGAATAAGTTCACCAACATCGTCATTCTAACAAAAGAAACCTGAAAAAAAGTTATGAACCTGTACAAGATAATCAGTTTGCATAAACACAACGAAATAAATCCATAAATTTTTGTAGGTTTAGGTTATTTTGTTATTCCAGATTTTTCCCCCTTGCATTTTATCAAATCTGACGTTGCTGATACATATTTAACCATCGCAAAGCAGATTATGGAAATAATTGACTTCGGCATTAAGTTGCTTTATTTAGAATTTTCTTGTTTTTCTTTGCTTTTTTTTTTTTTTTTTTTTTTTTTTGTTTTTTTTTTTTTTTTTTTCATGATCTCTGCAACATCCAAAGTTAGACGCGTGAAATTAAGTTACTTCCACAGTTATAACAACATTCATTTACTCTTTATCTTCGAATAATTTCTTTTTGTAAATCGAAGTCTATCCCTATTACAGGGCGGCCTCTACGAGAAATGGAGCAGAGACCTGGTGAACGAAGCTCGCCAGGAAAGCAGCAAGAAGAAGAGAGAAGCTCAGAGGCAGCAGATAGAAGACGGGGTCGTACCAGAGCCACCCCCCTCATCCTGACAGTGAGATCATGCCCTGACCGTCGTCCACATGCAAGGGCCTCCTGCTGCTCGTCCTGGGACTCGTCTCGCAGGGATTAAGCTTCGTCCTGGAGAATGTTGTGATGCGGTGCAGAGGAAAGGGCGATCGAGACTGAGACTTGTGCTGGTATATAACACCTCATGGTCCCAGTGAACCCTTCATTCATACTGATAGTATTGGTTATCAGTTATCATCATTATATAATAATAAAAATTGACAGAGATCTGAACTACAGGGAACAACGTTCGTTGTAAACATTTGATATATGATTATGCTTATATAATCAGAAATAAGCAGTATAATGGGAAAGAAAATAGAATTTGTGATCAATAAAAGTCACCTGCATTAAATATCTATTTGCCATCCTCTTATGATTTGTGTTAAAAAAAAGGGTGGGGCTGTTGGTGGGTCTAGGCCGTCCATTTCAAGAATAATTGCATGTTAAGAGATTAGGGAGATATAGAGTAAGCCAGAGAAGTCCGAAATCGAATAGTGAATGAGGTAATAGAGGAATGGGCAAAGTGGTTGACCCTCGAGTTCGAGCTTTCCTCGCTGTAGCAAAGAAAATCTGAGGAAAATAGGGTAAGACTAGTGCTTGTAATTTTTCCCTATATCACTGAAATAAAATCAATGCTCTAAGTAAAATTACAGTCATACATCGAAGGAGCCGGCTTATCCATATATAAAACACCGAATACTACTAATTTTCTTAGAAATATAATAATTGTTATTATCGACTCTCATGGCTTACAATATCTCTGCTATCGACCCTCAAGACTTCAGTCAGTAAAAAAATCAACACTATAGATTCCAGAGGATTCATTCAGTCAGGCAGTGGACTGATCCATAATTCGTTCCAACAATCAGTTAATGCCGATTCCAGAGATCTAAGATAGTCAAAATCAACTTGTATCGATTCAAGGAATCATTCAGGGTCAGTCAAACAGTCAAGCACTATAGATTCTAGACTATCCATTCAAACCAGCAATACCAATTCTAGAGACTTCATCCAGTTAACCAGTCATTCTGACGTCGATTCTGGTGTGAGAGGTGGACAAAGAGGCAGTAGAAAGTGTACTGATTTTTATTACAGTCAAGGGAAATATAAATATACAGCATGCGGACGGAAATGTGGTCACCGACCCCGCGAGAGAGTAAAAGTGGGTCGGCGAGACCCGATTTGTGTTTCTTGAGAGACATAAAATACAAATATAAAAGTACACAATATGTGGTTATACAAGCTTTATACACTGACGGAAAGCCCGCTGAATGCTCTCTCAGGGGGGGAAGTAATAACAACGCGAATGATGAATTATATACAGAGAAAATTATGAATAAGCGTTTGTCCTTACAAATACTCCCCCCCTAAGACAATAATTAGGTATGATTGTTGGCTGACTTCTTTGTACTTCGGGTAGTCACTGCGGAAGCGAGCTGGACGGCGGAGGCGCCCTCGGGTGTCTGATATTAGTTGTTGTGTAGATCCTCGGGTTTTCCGGGGACGGATGCCTCCCCTGAGGTGATCCTCGGGGGGTTCGACCGTCTTTCGAGGGCGGGGCCGCGCTACGGCTAGGAGGTTTGGCGATCGAAGGAGTCGCTTTTTTTCCGAGGAAGATTGAGGCGCCCTGTGGAATCCGCGTCTGCGAGGTCCTCGTCCATGATGAAGGGGGCTTGGTTTCAGGCGATCGATTGTGACCCAGTCCTCGCGACCGTTGATGGATAAGAGATATGCCTTGTCAGTGCGTCGTAGGACGCGGACGGGACCGCGGTAGGGTCTCGTTAGAGGCGGGCGGCGGGCGTCGTCCCTGACGAGACGTGCTTGCACGATGATAGGGCCTCGGAGGAAACGTTTGGTTCTGTCGGAGAAGGTTTTGACGCAGGGCGTGAACTTCCCGGCGGATTCCCGAAGCCTGGCGATGGAGACGTCAGCGTCGTCGGCATTGGTCGGGAAGAACTCGCCAGGGACTGTTAATGGGGCTCCCCAGTATACCTTTCTCCGCGGGTGATGCCTCGCCTGTTTGCCCCGCGGGGCAGTCCCTGAGACCGGAGGAGGACCCACGGTAGTTGGCTCTTCCAATTTTCGTCGGTGCAGCGCGCCATCAGGGAAGCCTTGATCGAACGGTGGACTCTCTCCACCATGCCGTTAGCTGCTGGGTTGTAGGCGGTGGTGGCATGTACGACGTTCCCATTAGGCGGCCAGGGCAGTCCCACAACTCCGACAGGAAAACTGGTCCGCGGTATGTCGTGATTTCGTCTGGCACTCCGAATCGACTGATCCAGCTGGCGAGGAGTGCTTCGGCACATGCTTTCGTGTCGCCTCCGACATCGGCGTTGCCTCGGGCCATCTGGTGGAGCGATCGATTACCGTCAGGAGGTACCTGGCGCCTTCCGACGGGGGCAGGGGGCCAACGACGTCTATGTGGATGTGGCCGAATCTTCGTTTTCGGCTGCGGAAATTTCCCCACTCCGCCTGATTCCGTGTGCCGACTGATTTTGCTAGTTTGGCAAGGCACGCAGGTCCTGGCCCACTCGAGGGAGTCCTTCCGAATTCCATGCCAGACGAACTTCTCCGTCAGGAGGCGCCACCGTCGTCCGGCCCGAGGGTGCGAGAGTCCGTGTATGACGTCGAACACGGCTTTCCTTCGGGCGGAGGCTGGGATCAGCGGGCGCGGGCGGCCCGTGCTGATGTCGCAGAGGAGCGTCATGCCTGCGGGTCCGAAAGGCACGTCTTTCCCACTTGAGGGCGGTGATAGCAGTGCGGTATGCGGCAGTCTCCGGGTCGGCAGCCTGTTCCCTGGGCGAGGTCTTCGTAGTCGACCCGACCCCGAGACGCACGGCGTTGATTTCTATCCTCGATAGGGCGTCTGCCACGGGGTTCTTCTCGCCAGGCACGTACTGGATGGTGCAACCGAACTCTGCGATGGCTGCTAGGTGGCCTCTGTTGTCTCGCTGACCAAGCGTCGCCCGCCGGTGGTGAAGGCGTGTCCAAAGGGAGGTGGTCCGTCCTGATCGTAAAGGGGGAAGCCCTCGAGGGAGGTAGCGGAAATGTCGCACTGCTTGGTACACTGCCAAGAGTTCGCGGTCGAACGTGCTGTACCTCGTCTCGGCGGCTGATAGTTTTTTGCTGTAGAAGGCGAGTGGCTGGGGCTCGCCCTGGACCACCTGCTCGAGGACAGCCCCGCAGGCGACGTTGCTGGCGTCGGTGTTGAGGCGTAAAGGTGCAGCAGGGTCTTGGTGGCATAATGTCGCCGCTCTGGCGAGGGCCCTCTTCGTCTCGTTGAAAGCCTTCTCTTGTTCGGCCTCCCACGTTAGGGCCTTTGGTTTCCCCTTCAGGACCTGTGTTAGAGGAGACATGGTGCGGGCGGCGGCGGGGATGAATCGGCGGTAGTAATTGACCATTCCGATGAACTCCTGCAGGAACTTGACCGTGGTTGGTGTTGGGAACTTCTGCACACGCCTACCTTCGAGGCCATGGGGCGCACGCCCGTCGCGGAGATCTCGTGTCCGAGGAAGTCCACCTTCTCGGCGCCGAAGGTGCATTTGTCGAAACGGACGACCAGCCCGTTTTCCTGCAGGCGCTTCAGGACGCTCGGACGTGATGTATGTGCTCCTCCAAGGACCTGGAAAAAATCAAGATATCGTCGACGTAGCAGACGCAGAAGGGCAGGTCCCCCAGGATGCTGTCCATCAGGCCGCTGGCAAGGTGGCCCTGCATTCCTCAGGCCGAAGGTTGAGTAATGGAAAACGAAGGAGCCAAAAGGCGTGATGATGGGCAGTCTTGGGGACATCCTCGGGGTGCACTGGAACCTGGAAATAGGATTTTAAAGAGGTCCCAAAAGAGGTTTCCATTTTTGTGAAGACCTTCGCCCCATGAAGGGCCCCTGTCAAATCCTGCATGTTTGGCAAGGGGTTATTGGTCGGGGATTGTAGCGAGGTTGAGTCTTCTGTAGTCTCCGCAGGGCCTCCAGGGGGTGCCGTCAGGTTTCTGTACCATGTGCAGGGGCGACGCCCAAGGGCTCGATGCTTTCTTGCAGATGCCCATCGTTCCATCTCCGAGAACGCCTGCTTCGCCTCCTGGAGGCGGCCTGGAGGGAGTCGTCGGAACTTCGCGTGTGTCGGGGGGGGCTGTGGTGGCTATGTGGTGGAATATCCCGTGCTTGGGCGGGCGTCCCTGCCGCCTGACGAAGTTCCGGCTTGAAGACTTCGGGGAACTCCTGCAGGAGGTTGCCGTATTTGTGGGGGGCGATGGTACAAATTGTAGGGGCGCCCGGGCCTGCTGCCAGTGAAGGGAAAGGCATGTCCCCGTGTCGAGGAGGCGTTTGCGGCCCACGTCCACCAGGAGGCCGTTCTGCGCCAGGAAGTCTGCCCCCAGTAGCGGGATCCTGACGTCCGCGATTGTGAATTCCCAGACGTAGTTTCGCCCCAAGATGGATATCTTGAGGGGCTTCGTGCCGTAGGAACGGATGGGGTTCCGTTTGCGGCGACGAGGGAGGTTGTTTTGTCGGGCTCAGCGTTGCCGCAGGAATATTTCGCGGCTCAGGCTGATCTCTACCTTTTTCCGTCGGGGCCTATTTCGGGCAGACGGACGAGGCCCATCACAGTGTCCCAGGCATCTTGGGTGTCGGCGCCGCGCATGGGGTTCCGCGACTAGGTCGAGGGCGCGGGCGGCCCTTTCAGCGATAGGCCACGGAATATGGCCTGTCAAGAGCCTTTCTTTTATCTCGTCGAGCGTGACAAGTCCGATTCGTGCTCGACCGTCAGTCAGTTAGATATTCGGTCGAACACCTCGTCGGGAGAGCCCGCTGCGACGAGGTCAGCCTGCAGCACTTTGTTTGTGAGCCCCGCGATCCGGAATTGCCCTTCGGCTCGGAAGAACAGAAGGACGGGTCAGCCGTTGTGAAGGGGGGCAATTTGACAGCTTGGAGCGGCCGCTGTGTCAGAGTCCGTCGCTGGGGCGGGGAGGCCCGGGTTTCCCGCGAGGTTTCCCGCGAGGTACTGTTTTGCGCCCATTGTCCTCTCTCACAAAACGGTCGACAGGAGTCGTGAATGGCGGGCCAAACCGTTTGAGGAAACGCCTGAAACACACCTTGGGCAGGGTATGCCGTATTTAGTCCGTTAGAGGCGTTGGTTATTTCCACGGTAGGAGCTTTCAGAGATCTATACTGAGGCGCCGTATGAGTCCGTTAAAGAAAGATCTCTGAAGGTGAGCGGCGGTAGTGCGGCGGGTAGTCCCTTAATGGCTGAGCCAAAACCGCTTGGGGTCACCGTCACTCCGGGGTCACCAGTTGTGAGAGGTGGACAAAGAGGCAGGTGTAGAAAGTGTACTGATTTTTATTACAGTCAAGGGAAAAAAAAATATAAATATACAGCATGCGGACGGGAATGTGGTCACCGACCCGCGAGAGAGTAAAAAGTGGTCGGCGAGACCCGATTTGTGTTTCTTGAGAGACATAAAATACAAAATATAAAGTACACAATATGTGGTTATACAAGCTTTATACACTGACGGAAAGCCCGCTGAATGCTCTCTCAGGGGGGAAGTAAAGAACAACGCGAATGATGAATTATATACAGAGAAAATTATGAATAAGCGTTGTCCTTACACTGGAGGCATTATTCCGTCGAACAAGTGATGACGATTCAACATTCCTAAAAGCCTCATTTTGTCAATAATGCAGAAGCAGTTGTAAAGGTTTCAATCAGTCTTTAATTTCAATCTACTTGTATCGATTCGTGAAATTAAAGTAATTCACATTTACAAACCGCCACAGTCTTTAGTATGTAAACCGGTCAGGCAAAACGTCGACGCCGCCAAACAACCGCGATTGATGTCCATTTTAGATCGTCAGGTGAACTCATCAATTGGTATTGTTTAAGTCTCCAGTGTGACCGCAGAGGACATGATGGTGGATTAAATAAAAAGCGAATCACTTCATAAATGAGTCACTTTAATGGAGAATGTGGGAGATACAGCACAGAGTACCTTCGGAGATCAACTTGCCGGTTACACTACTTTACAACAGCGGCGTGACGGCGTCATGCCACGCATATCATAACACAAGAATTATGGGTAAAAACAAATGACTGCACCCAAGCGTAAAATCAACATTACCAATGCATCATAAATAAAAGTTTAATATTCTAACACCCCCTCATAAACTTTTATTCTCATCAATCTGCAAATTACTACACATCAAACAAATATATGCATCGTGGTAATCAAAAACAAAAATACATAGCTATCAAAGGTCAATATTACAAAACCATTAATGACACAAATTAAAATAAATCAACTTTGTTTTAGTTACTGGTTTTGTAAACATATCGGCTTTATTTTCACTTGAGGGGACATACACTAAATCAACATTTCCACTCATAACTTCATTACGGATAAAATGATAGCGTATGTCTATATGTTTAGACCTTTGATGGTAAACAGGGTTCTTAGCAAGTTTAATTGCCCCTTGGTTATCAACAAATAATATGATGGGTTTCACTTCAACATTAGTCATATCAGTTAACAACTGCTGCAAAAATTTTGCTTTTTGGATAGCAAAAGTCAATTAAACATACTCAGCTTCACAAGAACTTAAAGCTACATTGCTTTGTTTCTTACTCTTCCAAGAAATAAGAGCACTATCAGCATTCATTTGGTAACAATAATCTGAAATACTTTTACGATCTTCAGAACTACCCCAGTCTGAGTCGCAGTAACCAGAAATCTCAATAGTATCATAAGACTTCTTAAAAACAAGGCAATGTTGTTTAGTACCTTTAAAAAATTTTGGAACATATTTACACATAGCCAAATGACTTTGAGTTGGCCTAGCCATATACTGTGAAAGTTTAGACACAACAAAACTTAAATCAGGCCTAGTACAAGTCATGATATATATCAAGCTTCCAACAATGTTTCTGTAAAGACTACTATCAACTATACTCTGTTTTTTTCCATCTGTCCGTCCGCCTGTAGTGTTTTTGTATGGTAACACTGCGTCCCGGGCTTCAGATAGTTGCATTCAGCTTACATTCAACGATTATAATAATATCCTATTTCGAATATTAACGGTGTAATTCGCATACAGTAATTTATTAAAACACTTTTCAGTTGCAAATGTACACCCAGATATCCTTTTATTTACCAAAAACTTACACATAGCGTAACTACCCAAAGCCCGGGACGCAGTGTTACCATACAAAAACACCACAGGCGGATGGACAGATGAAAAAAAAAACAGAGTATAGTTCAGTACTTTCCTCAAAAGTACACTTATTAACACTTAGATCACAAGGAATTGACTTTGGGTTGCATTCATCCATTTTGAACTTCCTCAAAACTTTCTCAATGAACTTACTCTGGTTCATTTTTATACAATCTCCATCAAAAACAAACTCAATACCCAAAAACCATGAAAGTTTCCCTAAATCTTTCATCTCAAATCTATGACATGATACACGTTTAGTGTCAAACAGAGCTTTCTCATTACTACTGGCAATGATCATATCATCAACCTAAACCAAAATAATTTCATGAAAGTTATGTCTTTTATTGACATACACACAATGATCACTTAATGACTGCTCAAAATAATTTTGAATTAAGAAATCATGGAGCATATTATTCCAATTTCTGCCTGATTGCTTTAAACCATACAGAGATTTATTCAGTTTCCAAACCAATTGTTCATTATTACTACCTGTTTCATTGTAACCTTCAGGCTGTTGAACAAATATTTCACAATCAATATCAGAATTAGGATAGGCAGTTTTAAAATCCATACAATGCACAATTAAATCATGTTGTACTGCCAATTGCATAAGCATTCTAATTGAGGTCATACGCACAGTACGAGAAAAAGTATCAGTATAATCAACACCTTCAATTTGAGAATACCATTTTGCAACATAGCGAGCTTTATATTGCTCTTCACCATTTAACCCTTCTTTAATGGCATATACCCATCGTCCACCTACAATACAACGGTTGTTTGGTAAACTACACAATTCATAAGTATTGTTATCTCTTAAAGATTGAATCTCATCATCCATTGCAGCTTTCCATTTGTGAGCCACATGTGAATTTAATGCCTCTCTATAGCTTTCGGGAATTTCAGTTACTTTACAACAATAATGAGCAGAATAGCAAAGTAAATCAACATTATCAGGATCAACATATTCTTCAAGATATTTGGGAGCAGTTCGCTCCCTACTTGGATAACGGGACTCGCCTTCCCTTTCAGTTTCAGTCAAATCTGATTTAATTTCACTATGCTCATCTTCAACAAGGATAGGTTTAGAAACAGGATAACTTTGATATCATTAACAGTTGTTTTCTTTTCATTGCAAATGACATTCTCATTATCATAATCTGATTCACTATCTTCTGATTCACCATCTTCCTTTAGACATTGGGATTTATCAAAATTGAATTTATCAGTAAAATGTACTAACCTAACCTTTCTCAAACTGTCAGTTCCTGGATAATATACAAGATAAGCAGGACTGTATGAATCATAGCCAACAAATATTCCCTTTTCACATCTTGGGTCAAGCTTAGCTTTCTTTTCTACATAAGCATAACACAGGGAACCAAAAATATGCATATTTTCAAGTTTAGGCTTCTTAGACATTAACACTTCATATGGGGTTTTATCAAGTCTAGAATTGTAGCATCTATTCCTTATATAAACAGCTGCCCTAACAGCATAATTCCACATGAATTTTGGTAGCTTTGCTTCAATTAAGAGACATCTAGCCATTTCAAACAATGTACGCCACATTCTCTCAGCAGTACCATTTTGGTGTGGTGAATTTGGTGAAGAAAAATCTTGTTTAATCTTATTACTTACCAGAAATTCTTTAAATTCTGAAGAAGTAAATTCTCCTCCATTATCACACCTTAATCTTTTAACAACACCATAAGAACTGGTATCAGCAAGGAATTTCTTAGTAGCATTAAGTGCATCATTTTTCTGTTTCAAGAAATAAACAAAAACAGATCCTGAATAATCATCTACAAAAACAATACAATATTTAGATTTTTCCCTTGATTCAATACTCATTGGTCCAGCCAGATCAAAATTCCATTTTACGCTTTGCTCTCTCATCTGGTAATCTGTTCCTAGATATAAATGCATTTTACCTTCATGACAAGTTATGCAATCAAAATTACTTTTGTCACTAATTTTCATACCTTCAGCTTTATCTTCTAACTTCAAAATGTCTTTAACATTGCAGTGTCCCAAAACCTTATGCCACTCCTCTAGTGAACGAGATTTACATGAGCTTACATTATTTAGGTAATACAGCTTACCTTTCTTATTTATTTCAAAAGACACACCATTTGGGCTTATCAACTCAGAATGATTAGGATTAAAGCTTACTGTAGCTCCTTTACTAACAGCTGATTGTACAGAAAATATATTCTGCTTAAAAGTAGGAATATACATGGCATTATCAAGAACAACATTTTGTTTTATACCATTTGTATCATAAAGTACAATTTTAGCTTTACCTTTACCTTTAACAATATTCTTGCATCTTGCACCATCTGCAAGTTCAACCATATGTTTTGATTCATCAAAGTCTTCATCAAAACACTTAAACTTGGATTTATCAGTAATGATGTGGGTAGTAGCACCACAATCAACAAGAACATTACATACATCTACAGATATGTTATCAACAGAGCAACTTACTTTGAAACAACATTCTTCATCATTATAATTATTAGTGGATCTAGGCTTACAAACATTCACAGTTGCACTAGAAAATCTAGTAGGCCTATTAGCCTTTCTACATTCATCAAAATTGTGTGTAATGGTTTTGCATTTCTTTGCACCACTTACATACCTCTGTCTTTCTTCAACCTACACTCGAAAGACTTATGTCCAGGCTTACCACATGAATAACATCTTACTGATAGAGCCACTGGCAGACCCACCACACTGAAAATCAGGATTTTTATAATTCACCTTAAGGACGTTCTCATTCTTCACATTAGGCCTATGTGCCTCTCGACTCCTCAGGCTTTCTTCATAACTCCGTAGCAGAGACTTGAATTCCAGAAACGTAGGCTCACTATCCTTCTGCATAACAACAGTATTAAATGGAGTAAATTCCTCTGGAAGACCCTTCAACACCATAGCAATAAGAAGGCTGTCGCTGATCATCTCACCAGCTGACTTTAACGAAGTAGAGGCTGCCTCCGCTCAAAGAAAATAATCCGCCACACATTCTTCCCCTCTCATTTTCAGTGACGTCAGCTCCGTGTAGAGGGAGATGATTCTTGGTTTGCCAGTACCTTGATAATGGTCCCGTAGAATCGCTAATGCCTTTCTTCCATCGTTGACTGCATCTCTCATTATTAATTGGAGGCTCTTGTCATCTAGAACTTGAACGATCTCTGCGAAAATGTCAGCATTTTTAGCAATGAATTCTGCTGAAGTTCGATCTTCACTTTCGTCTAGGATAAGCTTTCGAAGTCTCACATGGGCTAGAAATTTTATCTCCCACATTTCATATTTCTCCTCATCACCATCAAAATACAACTTCCTCTTGCTTGAGCTGGGCCCATAACCTGTGACCGCAGAGGACATGATGGTGGATTAAATAAAAAGCGAATCACTTCATAAATGAGTCACTTTAATGGAGAATGTGGGAGATACAGCAGTACAGTGTACCTTCGGCGATCAACTTGCCGGTTACACTACTTTACAAAAGCAGCGTCATGCCACGCATATCATAACAAGAATTATGGGTAAAACCAAATGACTGCACCCAAGTGTATAATCAACATTACCAATGTATCATAAATAAAAGTTTAATATTCTAACATCCAGGTGATATCATTTCTGGTTATTTCAATAATTTAACCGTTTAGATAGCATTAAAGAATCATCTTACTGTCAGTAAAACCATCACTTTACACTAGATCTCTTATTCCCTGATAAAACTCTCCCACTCATCTAACGGGAGAAAAAAGGAACATCACTCATAACCTGACCCGTTCCTCACGCATGTTTCCGATTATCTTATAAAAAAAAAGTAATAACTGAAATATTTAAGTGCTTCACTGCTTCTGTGAAAAAGGTTTAACTTATTCTTAACTAAAGTATAACTACACTGAGAATAGCTGATCGAAATCAGTATAGAGATTAGAGGGTAAATATCTGGAGATGCTAGACCGCTAGTACTACGTAGTTCGGTGGTCTTCCACCAGGGCGCTGTGGTGCTGCAGAGCCTCGCCGTCAATTTGAAAAAGGTCTAGTTATTGAACAGTGGTTTAGTGCGATTGTGATTTGCTTTATCCGGATTTCAATAATGGTAGGATGCGCGGCTTATAGTTGCCAAAATAGGAAAAGCAAGTCTTCAAGAGGAAATGAGATAACATTTCACAGGTAAACTAAGCACGACAGAATTAATTTATCCTTGATTTTGTGCTAGTCAGATATCCTATGTCGCCGTAGCAGTTGATCAGCGTTCTATCTTTAACATGTCTCATATATTGAGAATATTATCGTGGCACATAAATGTAGTGGCAATTTAATTTTTATATCAGAATGGCATTACCTGTACTGTCGGCCAACGAAGAATTGGCGTAGTTTCTTAATTCATTGCTCGGTATGGAAATATTGCCATATGCAGGTGCCAGATTATTTACATAACAATAAATAACATTTCCTTTCAAAGGTGCTATACTTGAAATAAATTACATTAGAATTGAGTAGACTTATTCAACGTATTAAAGATAATTATTTTGCAAAGTAAGGAAAATATATTACCGATGGGTCCACGATTTCTAATTTTATCCTCAACTCTAGCTTCGTGACAGCATAACGAAGATTATGAAGTTGGCTTTGCTGCCGCTCGAGTCTTGACTCAACGTATCGTACTGCACTTGGGTGTTGTCATTTCGTCTCCTACAGCCGATAAACAATACATCAAGGCATTAACATTCTTTGAAAACGATGTTTAATTAAACTAATTTTGTCCTTTGATCAGTAAAATAATTTGCATGACATAATATTTAGTGGGCCTAAATTGGACTTCTGATTTTCACACATGATTAGCCTAGGTCTATTTTGAGCAGTATACTCTCACGGATACGTAATATAAATGGATATTTAAAACGACAATATATATATATATATATATATATATATTATATATCTATATATATATATATATATATGTTACATATATATTAATTAATTCTTTATTTGAATATTCCCGTTATTCTTGTTTTATTAGCCATGTTCGCCTTTCTTCTTATCCTTTTCATAATTGCTTAACATAATTAACTCAGACCTAGCTATTAAAAAAAATCGAACGAATATAATTCAGTCTTATTTTTTATCGAATTCCTTACATATCACCCTGTTTCATTTGGACACGTTGGAAAGCTGTGGGAGTCAAAACTGACGAATACATTAAGAAAGGCTTACTTTCATTAAAGCTTTCTTAGGTCGATCTTTCTGTAGCTATTCATTTCTTTAACTAGAAATTAATTCAAATTAGTTTCACATGTATACTTCGACCTACTTTCATAAGCATATTATAAGTAGCTGAAAGGATAAGAAATATGAAAGGTGACGTTCTCGTTTAAGTCTATTTCATGTTTTTATTTTTTTATTTTTTTTCAAGACTGCTTTAATCAAGGGTTGCTCTTTGACGGCTACAGGGTGTAACACGAGTGTATGCACATATTTTGGGGAATGAAAGATAAAGTTTCTTTGAACAGAAAATATTTTATAAACATGCATTTTAAGGCGCCCGTTGTCTGTGCGGGGAATTTTAAAATAACCGTTATCATTACTGATGCTTTCAAGCGATGGAGTTCGTAGTGAGAAGTCGGCTCGAGTCGCCTGAGATGTAGGAGAGCGGAGGTGGCGTATTGGAGTGATGGAGGGATTAGGCCGATGTTAATAAAGTATCTCCCAATAAAATGTATTCTTTAGGTTTTGAAGAAAAAAAAAATGCATGCATCATTGAAACTGTTTCCCTCCCTATCCGTGGTATTCACTGGCCACCGATAAAAAACAAAACAAAAAGAGTAAGCCTAACTGAATCTCTCATCCATCAAAGATACGTTTGCTTATTCATTAGACACCTATCAAAGATTTCAAGTGGAGATTTAAAAATCTCTTCCTCTCCATCTAAAGTATTCATCAGACACCAGTCATAAGCGTAGAGCTAGTCATGATTCCTGGTTCAGCAATGTCGTGACGATGCACTAGAATTCAAAATTCACAAATGAATGTTGCTCAGCAACTTTTACACTACTGTATTGACTTGCTGTCTTGTGGTGCTTTGAGGTGTTCCACCTCTAGGCCCATGTTCTAAATTTTGCCGTTCTTTAAACAATTTGATTCATCTCTGTATGATTCTCTCCGGTTTATTAAGCTTTCTTGATATTTCTCTAACAGGAACTTGCACCGAATGCAGTGCAATAATTGTCTCTCGCTCATCGAGGGATGTTTCTTAGACCGGTAAATGACACATTGACATTAGATTCCCGTGCACATAACATCAAAAGCAATAGAGTGAGGTCGCCTGGTTCACACTGTTAGGATATCGTTATTTTTTCTTTTTGTTTTTAAATTTGATAGCATTTTGTGAGATTCCAATGTTTTCTGTAAAATTTAACAAATGGAATAGTTCAACTAACTTCAACTTAATATTGAAATGATAATTTAAGGACTATGTTTATGCGATACTACTATACTCTGTTTTTTTTCATCTGTCCATCCGGCTGTGGGGTTTTTGTATGGTAACACTGCGTCCCGGGCTTTAAATAATTACGCTACGTGTAAGTTTTAGGTAAATAAAAGGATATCTGGGTGTACATTTGCAACTGAAAAGTGTTTTAATAATTTACTGTATGCGAATTACACCATTATTATTCGAAATAGGTTATTGTTATTATTGTTGAATGTAAGCTCCCTTTTCGGGGTGGCGAATGGAACAGCCAAACGCAGTGGCGGGAAAATTGCTTCTCTCGCTGTTCACTACGGCAAGATGTCAACGTATACTTCATTTATTACGTTTAAGTATATCAGTATGTACTGTTAATTTTTATAAAGTGCGTTTCAGCCAGATACGATATGACGTAACTTGGTTTAGCATCCGTTTGATGGAATTTGCGTCTGGCTGTTCCATTCGCCACCCCGAAAAGGCAGCTTACATTCGACAATAATAACAATATCCTATTTCGAATATTAACGGTGTAATTCGCATACAGTAAATTATTAAAACACTTTTCAGTTGCAAATGTACAACCAAATATCCTTTATTTACCTAAAACTTACACATAGCGTAACTATTTCAACCCCGGGACGCAGTGTTTTTTACCCATACAAAAAAACAAACCACTGGCGGATGGACAGATGAAAAAAAACAGTTTTTTTTTATAGTGATAGGTGTCTCCTATCTATTTGGTAATGTATATCTATGGTTGTGATATGACGTTTTTTATCACTTCGTTTCGTTCTCGTCAATTTTGCTATATGGAAAATAGTTTTACACAATAGCATAACATAATGTTCTAAAGATATCAGTGACTGTTTTTAACGTCATTTCATACGATTTCTTTCCTATTTGAAAAGAAAAATCGATAAATAAGGCATGAATCGTGCGTCAGGCAAGTGAACGAAAAATTATGAAACTCTGCCACGAGTTTTTTGGCCGACAGTACAGTGGTGCTCAAATCTCATGCGACATGATTCATTTTGTATCGTTCAGATTCTCAGACTCAACGTGATGTTGCCAGATAGTGTTATACTTATTTTTCTAATGCCATACATGTCGAAAAGTTTGTAAATTCACAGCTAGCCCTATTTTCCTTATGGTTATATAAATATGATCCCTTTTATGCATTGGTATAATTCGTAATCTGTGTGATTTGAACTGATTTTTCTTTTTTTTTTTTTTTTACGCTGCTAAGTTCAAAGTGCGGTGTGATAAGGTTAGCTGTGCCATCAATGAAAGCTCACTTTACATGCTCCTCGGACTGGTCAACATAACTACGTCTGCTGCATTATGACAGTAGAACTAATAAGCTCAACAGTCAAAACAACATTTTCACCGTAGGAATATGAATTAAAACAAGTTTCCTTTGAATGTTGAAGCTTTCGGCTGTATGTTGTTTAAACTGCCTGTATGTTGCAAAATGTTTTATAGGCCTAAAAAAATAATCTAAACCTTCTGAGATATAATCTGTTATTAATGAATTTATTTGTAGATTATCTGTTTTTTGACGAGTACAAGAGGGATATGTACAACCAGTTTTCTTTGAATGTTGAAGTTTTAGGCTGCGTTTAAGCTGCCTATATGTTGCAAAATTATTTATAGGCCTAAGAGAATAATCTAAGCCTTATAAGATGTAATGTTACAAATGTTTTTATTTGTAGAGACTACTTGTTCTTTGAGGGATAAAAGATGATGATTTTGATTGTATGGAGAAGATGACTATTAATCGAAATATCATAAGTATTAATATCACGGCGTATGGAACACTTGTTTTTCAACTGGTTTAAAATATTATTTTCTTAAAAGTCCTTCTCCTCGCTTTTGGTGTATAATTTATTCTTTCATAAGGTATCTTTCATAAGGTCATTTGAAGAACAAGAATGTGTAGATAACCTCATTTGCTTTCCGGCTAGAAATTGTTAATAGAGAGACGTGACTGTTAATTGTAAAGTAAAGAAATCTAACACCTAGGCCTAGGAACAATATCTTGGCTTCGACAAAAGAATAATTGCATAGGCGAATATTTGCTAGTATGCCATAAGTTTTTAAGTATTTAAGAATTATAACAATAAATTATGTAGGGAAATCCAAATATTCCTCTAACACATATAAAGTAAGTGTTTTCAAGATTATTTCATTGTCCCTACTCAGTGTAGACCTACTATGTTACACCGGGTGGTTATTGTTGCACCGACACTAATGATACGTCACACACGCTCCCCTCACATGTTGATATCGGTGGGCGCATTCTACTTTTGTATATAGTACATATTTACATTTTTTTTCAGCATTGAGGTGTAAAAGCAATCAAATAGGACAAGTTCAAATTTTATGTTAACTTTGGAAGCATTATTAATGTTATGACAATATTTTTCGTGTCTTTTTTTATGTAACATTTGAACTGATGCTTGATGACGACTTCATTTTGGTCAAATGCTTCAGCGATGTGTGAACGAAAGTTTTGAAAATGTTTCGAAAGAGTTTTTTCTGAAATTTGCTACCTGTGACATTTTCTTACAGTTTTGACATATATGACAGATTTCACTCTTATGAAACATATTATGTCCCTATTGTATGCAATAATCGCGTTTCCGCATTGAAATAATAGATAAATATGGAGCATGCTAGGTTACCAGTTAGTGAATTTTGAACGAAATCCTATGGAGTCATGTCGCATGAGATTTGAGCATCACTGTACATAGGCCTATAGATATAACAATAGATGTGTCAACCAGTCCCGTCTTTTAAGCATGTTACTGGGATGCATGAGGACGTCTGCTGTATTTTGTCTGTCATTAAGAATTATCTGAAGTGTATGTAAGATGGTATGATACGGTCTGTGCCATCATTTTTCAGTTTTAGACATCAAGGCAGTGTTAGAGTTGTTAACAAAATGTATGCCACCATACTTGGTTTCTCAGCGAACTTCCAAAACGTCACACTTGCGGAGAACGTTTCAGGACGACGTAAACAAAGCGTACAAAACAACTCCTATTCTTCGATTTGAAGTTAACATAGCTGTGTTTTTTTTTTTATTTGTAACAAGTCTTGTTACAAATGAACTTATTGTAGTACGACTTAACCCAATCCTTAAAAAAATTAATAAATTACTCTAATCGAAGTGAGAAATATTTCGTCGGTTTTGTTAACAAATATTTGAGACTACAGATTAGACTGAAAAAATTCTTTACTTCAACTAAAATAAGCCTCAGAATAGAAATATTTCGAAATGCATTTTACAGTGATGGTTGATTTACTTATGAAAACAACGTATTCTAATAATAATTTAACATGTTATTGAAAGATATTGACGCTGTATGGTAGTACAGAGCCCACTGTCCCAACACCGCACGTAAATACAGAGCCAATCCGGTTATTGGAAAAATTTTTATATAATTTTCAAAAAGCTGTAGAAAGAATTCAGCCTCATATGCTCATTGTTCGCTCATAGATAACTTAACCCTTCTTACTTTAAATTATAACAAAATAAAATGAAATAACGTTTTAGATAAGTGACGTCATCTGTAAACTACCAGAAAACCATAGCTCCTCTTCGCTCGAAGACAGTCTGTTGTCTCTGGTCAACTGTGGCTAATAAGTTACCAATAGCGGGTCCTTAAAAATTTCATGGGGCAGGGCATTAATTTTCATATTATATATATATATATTATAATATATATATATATAATATATATATATATATATAATTAATATATAATACTATATTATATATATAAATTATTTAAGTAGAAATTATGAAATGGACAGTAATCGCCTGTTTTATCAGGATGTACCGAATCCATTATTATTATCATTAAGATTATCATTATTATTATATTATAGTTACTAATATTTTTTTCTCGAAATTTTATAATTTCTACAATAGATTTGTTATTTTTCCCCATTTTTATATATCTCATTTATTTTATTATCTAACTCTTCATTAATATTATTTTGTCATTATTTTTCATGGGGACGAGGAGCACGTGGCCTGGTGGCTCATCCGGCCCTCCCCCCATCCCTGGGCCTGGAACCGCTAATGCTGCTAATTACCGAGCGTAGGGCGTTAAAAGTGCTTGAGCAACTCTGCTATAGAACAAAATCTTTCCTTATTTGGTGAAATTTCAATTGAATGACTTTTAAACGTGCAATGAAGATCCAACTCACAGTCTCATTCCGAACATTTAATATCATAATAGATTTATCTGGAAGATGATATTTTTTTTATTTAAAGCACGGAATATTTTCGAATTAAATGTAAATGGCAATTTCTTGTATTTCAGGTCGTCCGTTTCCTTGACCTTGGCTCTACATAGGTTAAAAGTCAAAAGGTAGATTTGGTCTCCTTGAAATTTTCCAAGGATATGCGGGAAAAAGTGGAACCATGCCACGTAAAAATATCTAATCCTTCGGGCCGGCCCCAGGAGAGCTATTAATATAGGCTTAGTGGTCTGGTTTCGGAGCATTTTCCGTATTTGAAAGATAACCTGAAAACTTCCATCGTCAATATTTGGGCAACGCCTAATGTATTACAGCACAATATTGGGGTAAATTAATTTTTTTTTTTCTGTGAAAAATCGAGTAGGAGAGGCGGTTAGTTGTTGGAGCCCCGTGTTTAACGTTTCAAACCGGTTTGTATCAAATGCGATAAATTTTAAACTTCAAGTATACTGTATTCTGCGTATTTCCATACTTTCTGCCACATATTTCTTCAGAAATTTTCAAGGAGACACGAAATCTCTTTTGAATTTTGGTCTAGAGTCGTAAAGGCACTGAACCGCCTGAAATGTAAAAACTGTGCTCTACATAGAAAACATCTTAAGTCTACTACCTAGATATACCCACTATGATACCGAATGTTGTGAATGGGCCGCTGATCTGCATAAACTATTTTCTTTTTCTCTCAGATTTTTTTATACATAATATAGATTTGCTAATTGTGTTCTTCAGTGGCGAGAGTAGATGCGTTTATATCGTATGCGTACAGACGGCCAACAAAGAATTGGCGTAGTTTCTTAATTCATTGTTCGTTATGGAAATATTGCCATATGCAGGTGCCAGAATATTTACTTAACAATAAATAAAATTTCCTTTCAAAGGTGCTATACTTGAAATAAATGACATTAGAACTGAGTAGACTTATTCAACGTATTAAAGATAATTATTTTGCAAAGTAAGGAAAATATATACCGATGGGTCCACGATTTCTAATTTTATTTTCAACTCTAGCTTCGTGACAGCATTCCGAAGGTTTTGAAGTTGGCTTGACTCAACATATCGTACTGCACTGGGGTATTGTCATTTCGTCTCCTACAGCCGATAAATAATACATTAAGGCGTTGACATTCTTTGAAAACGATGTTTAGTTAAACTAATTTTGACCTTTGATCAATAAAATAATTTGCATGACACGTTTAGTGGGCATAAACTGGACTTCTGATTTTCCCACATGATAAGCCTAGGTCTATTTTCAGCAGCATACTCTCTCGGATACGTAATATTAATGAATATTTAAATCGACAATATATATATATATGTGTATATATATATATTAATCTGCTTATTTGACTATTCCCGTTATTCTTGTTTTATTAGCCATGTTCGCCTTTCTTCTTATCCTTTTAATAATTGCTTAACATAATTAACTCAGACCTAGCTATTCAAAGTCAAAAAACAATCATAAAAAAATTAAACGAATATAATTCAGTCTTATTTTTTATCGAATTCATTGCATATCATCCTGTTTCATTTGGACACCTTGGAAAGCTGTGGGAGTCAAAACTGACGAATACATTAAGAAAGGCTTACTTTCCTTAAAGCTTTCTTAGGTTGATCTTTCTGTAGCTATTCATTTCTTTTAAATAGAAATTAATTCAAATTAGTTCACATGTATAACTAGACCTACTAACATAAGCATATTATAAGTAGCTGAAAGGATAAGAAATAGGAAAGGTGACGTTCTCGTTTAAGTCTATTTCATGTTTTTTTTTTTCTCTCAAGAAAAACCTACTGCTTTAATCAAGGGTTGCTCTTTGACGGCTACATGGTGTAACACGAGTGTATGCACATATTTTGTGGAATGAAAGATAAAGTTTCTTTGAACAGAAAATATTTTATAAACATGTATTTTAAGGCGTCCGTTGTCGGTGCGGGGAATTTTAAAATAAGCGTTATCATTAGTGATTCTTTCACGAGGTGGAGTTCGTAGTGAGAAGTTCGATCGAGTCGCCTGAGATGTAGAAGAGAGGCGGAGGTGGCGTATAGGAGTGATGGAAGGATTAGGCCGATGTTAATAAAGTATATCCCAATAAAATGTATTCTTTAGGTTTTGAAAAAAAAAAATGCATGCATCATTGAAACCGTTTCCCTCCCTATCCGTGGTATTCACTGGCCACCGATAAAAAACAAAACAAAAAGAGTAAGCCTAACTGAATCTCTCATCCATCAAAGATAAGTTTGCTTATTCATTAGACAACTATCAAAGACTTCAAGTGTAGATTTAAAAATCTCTTCCTCTCCATCTAAGTATTTCATCAGACACCAGTGACCAGTCATAAGCGTGAGCTAGTTATGATTCCTGGTTCAGCAATGTCGTGACGAGGCACTAGAATTCAAAGTTCACAAATGAATGTTGCTCAGCAACATTTTCACTACTGTATTGTCTTGCTCTCATGTGGTGCTTCGAGGTATTCCACCTCTAGGCCCATGTTCTAAACTTTGCCGTTCTTTAAACAATTTTATTCATCTATGTATGATTCTCTCCGGTTTATTAAACTTTCTTGATATCTCTCCAACAGGAAACTTGCCACCGAATGCAGTGCAATTAATTCTCTCGCTCATCGAAGGATGTTTCTTAGACCGATAAATGACACATTGACATTAGATACCCGTGCACATAACATCAAAAGCAATAGAGTGAGGTCGCCTGGTTCACATTGTTAAGATATAGTTTTTTTTTCTTTTTGTTTTTAAATTTGATAGCATTTTGTGAGATTCCAATGTTTTCTGTAAAATTTAACAAATGGAATAGTTCAACTACCTTCAACTTAATATTGAAATGATAATTTAAGGACTATGTTTATGCGATACTACTAGTGATAGGGTCTCCTATCTATTTGGTAATGTATATCTATGGTTGTGATATGACGTTTTTTATCACTTCGTTTCGTTCACGTCAATTTTGCCATATGGAAAATAGTTTTACACAATAACATAACATAATGTTCTAAAGATATCAGTGACTGTTTTTAACGTCATTACACATGATTTCTTCCATCTTTGAAAAGAAAAATAGATAAATGAGGCATGAATCGTGCGTCAGGCAGGTGAACGAAAAATTATGAAACTCTGCCACGAGTTTTTTGGCCGACAGTACCTTTAAAGATTAATCAGATAATCAATGTATACAAGGCTTATTGAAGTAACATTAGTTTTGTTACAAAGCAGTGCTTCCAAGCCTCGGCTTATTACTTTCCTTCTTCTTCATTCGTGGAGTGCGTATTGTAAGCTGACTGGAAATCACATTATTCATGACCTCTATTTCTACCTCTTGAAAGAAAATAAAGTATAATCATAATTCAGCATACGTCTGGTTTTCTTGTATATTTAAACAAAGAACTGCGCATTACTATTATTTACATATAAAACGAAACACTACGGTGCAATATTATCACAAAATACCATAAGTGTACTACACTGAATGAAATAAATATATCCTGAAACAATTACTACGGTACGAAAAGAAAGAGAGAAAGCTACAACTTACTTGTCCGATTGCACGGTCATAGCGTCCACTTCTGCAAGTATGATTCACTGGAAAAACTGCTTGCTCCCTGAATACACGCAATACTCTCAAAACCGGCCTCGTGAATAACCATGTATTCAGCAATGATATCATTTTAGTCTAACGATTTTGATTCAGGTGGTATAGTACGGTTAGGTGCACTACGCACTCTCCCTCGTTCGAGGTCAGAGGTAGCTTGACATGACCTCTAACCCTCACATGATTGCATTTCTTTCCTATCAGAAACATAAGCAAAGGTTTTCTAATCTCTTACAGGGTTTGAACGCGTTGTGTTAGATGGGGGGGATAATAATAATATATGTGAAGTTCATGTATGACGTAGTATTCATAGTAACTATGAGTCTTGCTGACGTTCGTCATTTGTTTATGACGCTTCGAAAATGATTGTGCAGCATCTATTCCAAAAACAGCATCCACTTTTTCAAATACTGTCTGGACCATCCCCTACACCTTAGTTATAAATGTTAGACTAAGCTAGACCTGTGCATGCGTGGACTCTTGCTCGTGGCGTGGGGTAGGCTAAATAGCAGGCATGCACTTTGCCATTGTCATTAGAAGCTGTATCCTGTGACGCCTGACAGGTATACACAATCCAGCAAGCGTGTTTCCAGTTTAGTCCTTCTCCTCACCCTATCTGGTCCAAACCTTCCTGGGGATTGTGAGGATCCTCTCGAGTATACTGGGGTTGGATAGCAAGGGTTGCCCAACCTGGGGCTCAGTCTTCAACGTGGAATGCGGAACGGGGGTTGGGCAACCTGTTCCTAACGGTGTCTTTGAAGAGTCTGGGACTCTGGATACAAAACAGTCCCGATTCTCCTGAAGCATACGCCCGTCCTTGGCTGTTATCCTTTCCCTCGTTATCATCGAGGGCAGGCATGTTCTCGTAACTTGTCTTGTTTAGTCTCTATTTAGTGAGTTTTAATCACGGTTATTTGTTAACAAAGAGTTACGACACAAAAATTACATTTAGTAATAATCAGACTCTAATCTCTCTCTCTCTCTCTCTCTCTCTCTCTCTCTCTCTCTCTCTCTCTCAGTGTCAATGACCTTTGTTGCTGACAAGTTAGGGTACTTTCACCCTCTCCCTCTCTCGGGTAAATAAAAGAAAAATTGTCTCGATTCCGCAAGCAGAATGAAAAAAAGAAAATCTCTGCCAACAGCTTCACAGCTGCCAAACGACCTCAAAATTAATAGTGAAAGCCGTTTACGAATATATCTTATTTGCAGGTTCCTGCCATCGTTCCTAGTCAAAGTAAAACGTCGAGTTTTCACTCAACTCTGGCGTTGAACGCACAAGCAACTCAATTAGAAAGTATTGTTCTAGAAACTTCATATTTCCGGAAATTAGGATAGACGTTCGCGCTGGTCCACAGACCGAGTGAAAGATTGTGGGTTAAACAGTGTTCATTCCATTGCTTATAAAAAAAGCAAGGGTTATGAAACTTGCATCTAACTTTAACAGTCATGTGTAAACGGCAGTAGGTTAGAAAAGGGGGATAAAAACCAACGAAGTTGGTATTTCGAAAGGGAATCCAGGTTGGTCACGAAATCATTAATTTTGCTTAAATTTTTTATCTTTTATTTAAAAAATATCGATATAAACTTGAATAACATTTTGCTACACAATCCATATAAATCAAAATCAAAACGTATAGTTTAAAAATTCTTTAGTTACATACTTGGAAATATTGCTTGTATATCTACATTTAATATAGATCCTTTGTATTCTAATTTATTTTCCAAAAGAACAAGTATATTTTGGCAGCTATTGTTGTGTTTATTTTGCTTACTGAAACACCCTGCCGCTACGAAAGTTAGGCCACTTATGATACACGCTACTACTACTACTATTATTATTATTATTATTATTATTAATATTATTATCATTTTTTTTAACTCTATCACAGTCCTCCAATTCGACTGGGTGGTATTTATAGTGTGGGGTTCCGGGTTGCATCCTGCCTCCTTAGGAGTCCATCACTTTTCTTACTATGTGTGCCGTTTCTAGGATCACACTCTTCTGCATGAGTCCTGGAGCTACTTCAGCCTCTAGTTTTTCTAGATTCCTTTTCAGGGATCTTGGGATCGTGCCTAGTGCTCCTATGATTATAGGTACGATTTCCACTGGCATATCCCATATCCTTCTTATTTCTATTTTCAGATCTTGATACTTATCCATTTTTTCCCTCTCTTTCTCTTCAACTCTGGTGTCCCATGGTATTGCGACATCAATGAGTGATACTTTCTTCTTGACTTTGTCAATCAACGTCACGTCTGGTCTGTTTGCACGTATCACCCTATCCGTTCTGATACCATAGTCCCAGAGGATCTTTGCGTGATCGTTTTCTATCACTCCCTCAGGTTGGTGCTCGTACCACTTATTACTGCAAGGTAGCTGATATTTCTTGCACAGGCTCCAGTGGAGGGCTTTTGCCACTGAATCATGCCTCTTTTTGTACTGGTTCTGTGCAAGTGCTGGGCATTCACTTGCTATGTGGTTTATGGTTTCATTTTTCGTATTGCACTTCCTACATATGGGAGAGATGTTATTTCCGTCTATCGTTCTTTGAACATATCTGGTTCTTAGGGCCTGATCTTGTGCCGCTGTTATCATTCCTTCAGTTTCCTTCTTTAGCTCTCCCTCTGTAGCCATTGCCAATTGTCATCGCTGGCTAGTTCTTTAGTCTGTCTCATGTATTGTCCGTGCATTGGTTTGTTGTGCCAGTCCTCTGTTCTGTCTGTCTTTCTCCTGTCTCTGTATATTTCTGGGTCTTCGTCTACTTTTATTAGTCCTTCTTCCCATGCACTCTTTAGCCACTCGTCTTCACTGGTTTTCAGATATTGCCCCAGTGCTCTGTTTCGATGTTGACGCAGTCCTCTATACTTAGTAGTCCTCTCCCTCCTTCCTTTCGTGTTATGTATAGTCTGTCCGTATTTGCTCTTGGGTGTAGTGCTTTGTGTATTGTCATATGTTTCCTGGTTTTCTGATCTATGCTGCGGAGTTCTGCCTTCGTCCATTCCACTATTCCTGCGCTGTATCTGATTACTGGCACTGCCCATGTGTTTATGGCTTTTATCATATTTCGGCGTTGAGTTTTGACTTGAGTATCGCCTTGAGTCTCTGCATATATTCTTTCCTGATCGTGTCCTTCATCTCTTGGTGTTTTATATCCCCTCCTTCCATTATTCCCAGGTATTTGTATCCTGCTCATCTATGTGTTTTGATGCTGCTCCATCTGGTAGCTTTATCCCTTCAGTTCTCGTTACTTTGCCTTTTTGTATGTTGACTAAGGCGCATTTTTCTATTCCAAACTCCATCCTGATGTCCCCAGATACAATCCTTACAGTCTGGATTAGGGTATCTATTTCCTTGATGCTCTTACCATACAGCTTGATGTCGTCCATGAACATCAGATGGTTGATTCTGTTGCCTCTTTTCTTGAGTTGGTACCCGGCATCCATCTTCTGTAGTACTTTTGTCATGGGAATCATGGCTACTACGAAGAGTAGTGGGGACAGTGAGTCGCCCTGGAAGATCCCTCTCCTGATATTAACCTCTGCTAGTCTTATTCCAGAGCTTGTAAGTATTGTATTTCCAGTTGCGCATTGTATTTTGAGGAAAGCTGATGGTGTTTTCCTCTGCCCCATATATTTTCAGGCATTCTATTAGCCATGTGTGTGGTATCATGTCGAAGGCTTTCTTATAGTCTATCCATGCCATGCTTAGGTTGGTTTTCCTTCTCCTACTGTTCTTCATTACCATTTTGTCTATCAGGAGCTGGTCTTTTGTGGCCCCTACACTTCCTTCTGCAGCCTTTCTGTTGGTGGGGGATGGTGTTTGTCTCCTCTAGGTAGTTTGGTCTCCTCTAGGTAGGCCTGTAGTTTACTGGCTATATTTCCCTTACTCTTGTCTTTTTGTACTAAGGATGTTCTTCCTGTGGTCATCCATTTGGGTGCTTGGTGATTTGAGGTACAATGCTGGAGTTGTTCTGCTATTCGTGGGTGTAGGGCCTTGAAGTTTTTGAGCCAGTATCCATGGACTTCATCGGGACCTGGGGCTTTCCAGTTTGGCATTTTCTTTAGAATTGGTGTCTGACTGGTCTGTCGTGATCTCTGTGAATCTTTGTTTTATCCTCCCTGTTTCTTCTTCCTTGACTTCCGGGTGGAGCCATGTTGCATGTTTGTTGTGTGATACCGGATTGCTCCATATTATTATTATTATTATTATTATTATTATTATTATTATTATTATTATTATTATTATTATTATTATTATTATTATTATAAAAACAATCAGTTCCGGCAGGGACAAAACGACTCCTGTCCCATGAATTATTATTATTATATTACTATTTTATTAGGCAGTTCAACAAAGCCACCTACTTACATTTCTGTAATTAACACGGCTAGCCGAAAGTATTTGTTCTCTAATGATGAAGTGGAATAAAGTATAGTTATACGGAAGTTAGAAGAGGACACAGACACAGCAGACGGAGAGCAAAATGTATAAATTTTTTATTTGTCGATTTCGACGGTCACAGTAAATATCGGACACCGACATCTTGGAAGGTAATCGTGACTGGCTTCCCGGGTAACTTGGCACGTACCAATGAACCTTGGGTTATAATCATAGATTTAGTAGGGTTATAATGATATTGGCTGTGGATATTTACCATTGGCATAAAAAGAAAAGACGCTTATGGATCGAATAACTACTGCAACTGACTGCCACTGGATACCATTCAAGGCCTACCGTAGGTGTTCCCTCTCCTTGGTATCTAATGTGGGGAAATGGTTCAGGACATACATTGGTAGAGAGTAGTTCTGAGGTCTGCACCGGGCCTCTCTACTTCCCTTTACCACTTTATCGCCCTTAATGGACCGTCTTTGGACATGAGGCTCTACATGACCAGCTTAACCTAAAGTATTCTGAACCAACCGAGGTGTAATCAACTTTAAATGGCCCCTTGTAGTGCATTTCCCTCTTCATTCTTTCCCTCTGGTCTCTTCCTGACGCTTCTCCAACTTCTGTTAGTTTATCTCGTTGGAATTTTCACCTCCTACTGAGGAACGAATTATTTTGGCGAGCCCCGGGAGAGAAGGATCTATAGAAACGGGACGCAATGGCCTAGTTAAACCGCTTTATAATAATCACAGTAACAGTTTTCAGGGTCAAAACTGCGAAATAATTGAAATTAATGTAAAAGATGCTTTTTTAAATAAACAGAGAGAG